>NC_041233.1:115683860-115799501 GCF_002837175.3 Physeter macrocephalus
TAAAAAGAAACGAAATTGAGTTATTTGTAGTGAGGTGGATGGACCTAGAGTCTGTCATACAGAGTGAAGTAAGTCAGAAAGAGAAAAAGAAATACCTTATGCTAACACATATATATGGAATGTAAAAAAAAAAAAGAAAAAAATATGGTCAGCTCGGTGCTTTGTGACCACCTAGAGGGGTGGGATAGGGAGGGTGGGAGGGAGGGAGACGCAAGAGGGAGGAGATATGGGGATATATGTATATGTATAACTGATTCACTTTGTTATAAAGCAGAAACTAACATACCATTGTAAAGCAATTATACTCTAATAAAGACGTTAAAAAAATACATTTCACTAGTGAAAATTTGGATTCTTATGTTTGGAAGAGTAAGCAATTAAAATTTTCTTTCAGTTTATGAACAATGGTATTCAGTAAACACTTTTTGAGAATATATTCGGTGCTATGATAGGCACGGATGATAGTGGCGTAAGAAGACAGTATCCTTGCCCTCGAAGAATTCCATCTCATCAGAAAGACAGGCAAGTAAACACACATATGCAATGTAAACGTGCTATGAGCTTTAACACAATTAGGTAGAGGGCTCTGTGGGAACAAAGGGATTGGCACATCTACTGCTGCAGGTGACACCTTAGATAAACTACACAGTGGTTGCAAAATCCTGAAGGTGAAGTATAAATTTTCCCCACGGTGGGAGGGTCAAAGACGTGTAGGCCTTGAATTTTGGGAACAATTTCATATGCCAGGTGATAAGTTAGAAAACCACATGCTGTCACTTCGTGTAACTTAACATTCTCTTGTACCTACGTTGTGCTATGTTCTATACTAAACATTATAAACCCTCAGGGCCTTAGTTTGTCATGTGCAAAATTGGGATCATATTAGGTTTCTCTGACGATTAAATATTTTAATCCACATAAAGCACTTAGTGCCCAGAATATAGTAATAATAAGTTAACTATTATCAGCTATTATTTTCATGTCTATCCATTCTCATTGATAATGCTACCCAGCAAGATGTCAGCGTAGGTGATCAATTCGTTCACTTATGTACAAACATTTATTAAGCACTTATAGGCACCAGGCATCGGGGATTCAAAAGTGAAACGACCAAGCGCCTGCTTTCATGTAGCTCAAAATTCCAGTGCTGAGATGAAAGAAAAGCCAGTAAATCATCAAATGAATAAATAATATAAATTCGGAGATCAATAAGCATTGAAAGAGCATGACAATGCTTGGCGGTGGAGGAAGGCATTTCATATACTGTTATTATTGAAACCCTCCTGGAAGAAGTGGTAACTTGAATGTTAAGATGGAACCAGCCCTGTAAAGACCCCAGGTAGGAATACACTTGGCCTGTTCCAGAAATAGAAGACCTGGATTTGGAATAAAGGTAATGAGAAGAATAGAAATAGGGGGTGAGGCTGGAGAAAGAGACAGGCACCAGCTAATGCAGGGCCAGGTAGGGAAGGTAAGAACCTTGAATCATTTCACGTGTAATGGAAACTCTCTTCACTATAAGGTACAATCAGTCAGTCTTTCAAAGAGCTTCCTTTACCTCATTCTCCCACCAAGCACTCTGCTAAGCATGGCTCTCCTGAACTGTTGATGGGTCCTTCAGGCCCTCCCAGCCCCCTTCAAAGGGTACAGCCATCCTGTTACCTAGAAACCCTGCAGGGATATATCCTTACTCTTCTTCTAAACCGGGTCTGCCTTTATACCTTGGTAATACCATTTGAGTAAGTTTCTTTCCTTTTATCTTTATTACCACATCCTTCTCAACCATAATATGTGTAACACTTGTCCTGTGTCCCAGGCACTGAATGAGCCTCCATGGTTAACTCTGTGAAAAAGACACCATTCTTGCTCTTAAGAAGTTCATTGCCAAGAGGGGTCAACGGACATGTTAAGAGACATCAAGACATGGACTGGTGAGTGGAGTGATGAGCTCAGGGAGAGTGTGTGAGAGCTCATGGAAGAACCCCTTCCCCAGGGACACCGGTGCCGAACCCCATATATTCTAGAGAAAGAAAGCAGTACAGTGTGATCTGAGATGAAAACAGCCTCCTAAATTTCATTCAAATTCTGTTGCTTCTACTTCTCTTGATCCATGCTTCCATAACTGGCCACTACTGCCTTTTTTGTCAACCTGGTTTTAAAAACAGTGTGGGTTTTGGCAAGATATTGACTCTGAATATCAGTCATTTAAAATGCAAATTCGTATGTCATGGTGAGTTTGAGAGAATGCAGTCCACATCTTCCAGGGTGGATTTCTAATTAATCCATACCTCATGGGGATGGATGTGGCTAGCAGAACAACTGGTATAGAGAAAGCGATCAAAAACATGGGCCTAGTTCCTTGCCTCAGGTGTTTTTAAGAGAATATATTGATTTTTCAGATTCCTCAAAACACTACTATTGCTTCCTATTACATTACTTACTGAGGAGCCTCTCATTCTTTCTACATTTTCCTTAAACTCTCTGTACTGTATTACCACTCCTGTCCTCATCTTGTCTATCCCACACGTCAACTAAAATATGTGCATTGACTCCCTTTTGAAAGCACCTACTTTCTGTATGTAAACCTTCTCTCAGGTTTACAATATTGTAAAATCTTTTTCTTCCTTCAGTATCCTTTACAGGTAGTTTTCTATGATGTATTACGGGAAGAGAAATTGTGAATTCTCCCAGAATGTAACTTCTTTAAATCTGACAATCCATAAATCAACTCTGATAAGCCTTTCCTTTTCGGAAAAAAATGAGATTGAGATATATTTATGATTTTTCCTTTTTTTCTCCACTATCTATTTTGATGATTAAAACGAATAAAACCTCTAGAGATATTTTTCATATTTCCATTCTTTTTTCCATCAAATCTTTGAGGAAATAAAAAATAGAATGAGGTCATCTTGGGCTCAGATTTACTGATCAAATACCCATGCTATGATTGTCACGTGCACACCCTACACGAAGCTTTGTGGTTGAAGAGGGCTCTGTGTTGAATGTCCTGGTTTCCTGGGACGCTTGAGGCAGATGAGGTACAAGCCATAAGTCAGGACCATTCAAGGATCTATTGACTTGGAAACCAGCTAAGACAAGCTAGCTGGATTCTACATCATAGAGTCAAACTAAGGCCTTCAAGAGTTTAATAAAATTACAAGCAAGTTCTTCTGTTCTCATGACCTCATTTCACCAGCTCTTTCCTTTGTCCTATTTGACACAAGGATTGCTAGACACACGTTGTTCCAGACCTTAAAGGAAAACTGCTGGTAGTCTCTCATTATAGAGCTCTCTTGTCTCTTGAAATAGATGATCCTTGTTCAGCAAATGTGAATTGAAGCTATTTGAATTTGGATATAAATGCAACATAGTCTTTTCCTCTATTTGACTCTCGGAAGGTGAGCCCACTCTATACAAGAGGAGAAAATGAAAATTCTGCCAAAAGTACTAGTGAGCTTCATTTAACAGTAGCACTCATCATATCTTAGCCCTTCTTTGGGTCCAGAGGATTGAAAATTTCATTTTCACCTCATCTGAGGGAGCTGGTTTGGATTGAAGTCGCATACAAAATGAACTGTCTCCAACATCTACATCAGGAAGTAACTCAAGCTCAAGATAAATGTCACTGGTGGGGCAACAGGCTTGCGTTGCTTATTCTGGCTTCTCTTTCCTGTCCTGGAGATTATTTGGAAGCGCTACCATGACTTGTTCTTTATAAGCTATAAATGTTGAAATAAAAGGGCTTGTTTGTTGATTAGCACTTCCCTTGATGAAGTATACAAGTGCCATGTAAAACAAAGTGGACTCTGCTCATGATGGATTTGAATGGACATTCCACCAGGGTATCCTCGAGCCAAGACAATATTTTGGCTCCTCCTTACTCATGGAAACTTCTGATTGATTGCTTCAAACCACTTGCCAATTATTGCTCTAAAGAACAATCCCTTGAAGTAGAACTTACATGGGTCCATGCGTCTCTAATGCTGAAATTTATTTGCACTTTATTGTGTCTAGGATTTTACCCATTGAATTTATTTGGAAGCTTCATGGGCTATTTAACAGGAGATTATATTTGAAGAGATATTAGTATAACATGTGAAATTCTAAATAATTCACCATCTTTTAAAATGATCATTTAACTACACCATTTGAAAGGCATTAAAAGACAATATTTATAAGAGGTATATTTTTCAGATGTAGAATGTTTAATTATCTTAAGTGAATTATAAAAAATATATGTTGTTAGTTAAACTGATTTTAAGGCTACTCAGTGAAAAGCCTTAAAATAGAGCAGTTTATGTAGGTATAAAACACTTATTAAAAATTATCTTTTTACTTACATGGTAGTATGTTTGACTCTCCATATTTTGAAGGAAAAAAATACATAAATGGGCTTACATTGGTCAAAGATATTAGAAATAAATAATCTATTCCAATTTGTGAAAGGTTTGTTCCAATGTCCATATCTTCCTGAAATTTCAAAGAAATGAATTCAAAACATTTGTAAAAAATTAAAAATATCAATAAAAATAAAGTGAAGTAATAATTTAAAGGAGACCAATCTAATTTCTTCTAGTGCCTAGTTAAACCAAGGATTTTTTAAAATAATTATGAAATTCTATGCAATATTTTTTTAAAAATCAGATAAGTAGTGATATTCTGTATTTTTCATCAAATTTATGTATAAATACAATATTACATAAATTGAATAAAGTTTTTAGATATTTCAGTACTCAGTACTCTGAGTATGTTTTGTGAACATGGGCTATGGGAAAGTGTGTTTCATCTGTATCTATATTCATTCACTGATTAATTTTTTATATGAAAGGCACTGAGGAATACATAGATGTTTAAGCCAATGGGTTGTACAAAGGGCCTTCCAGAAAAAGTCACAATTATTTAGTTTATGGTTCCTGATTTCAAGTTACTTTAAAAACTGCCTTTTTCTTAGACATTTTAATGTTTATCATAGAAATTTTTAACAATACATGTGAAGAAGAAAACATTACTAACATCTTTCACCACTCTCAACATTATGGTATATAGATTTTCAATCTTTTTAGATGTGTACATCTGTCTTTAGATGTTCTGTGTAATATTTTAAAGGTTACTTCTCAGAGAGCTCTTTATTGTCTAATTAGGTCTGACCCGTTATCATAGTAACCGGATTATGCATCACATTCTATAATTTTATTTATTTGTGTATGCTGCTAAACCTCTCTGATCCTCGCAAATACTCAGCTGAATTCTATCACACACAATGGGCTTCGATACTGATTGCTTGGGGGAGTAAAGAGAAAAAATTGTGTTCTTTCTTTGGGTCAATGCAGTGGAGAAGACAGCATGGAATCTGGTGAAATCTGGATCCTGATGTGAGCAGGATCCAGATTTCACCAGGATGAGAAATTGGGACAAGAGGTGATTATAGGATCATGAAATCATTCCACACTCCATGCCCCCTTATATGAAGGACACGGGCTAAAGAACTGTGCGCTCTTAAGATGTTGTTTCTTTTTTTTTTTTTTTTTTAAGAAGATGTTGGGGGTAGGAGTTTATTAATTAATTAATTAATTTTTGCTGTGTTAGGTCTTCGTTTCTGTGAGAGGGCTATCTCTAGTTGTGGCGAGCGGGGGCCACTCTTCATCGCGGTACGCGGGCCTCTCACTGTCCCAGCCTCTACTGTTGCGGAGCACAGGCTCCAGACGCGTAGGCTCAGTAGTTGTGGCCCACGGCCTGGTTGCTCCGCGGCATGCGGGATCTTCCCGGACCAGGGCTCGAACCCGTGTCCCCTGCATTAGCAGGCAGATTCTCAACCACTGCACCACCAGGGAAGCCCAAGATGTTGTTTCTTTCGCTGACATTTAATTCACTCTCAGCCCAAGTGTTGTGTACTTACATTTCTTTAAATTTCAGCTCCCAGATACTTGACAGCCTCTCTAAAATATTTTCCCTTGCTGCCTTTTAGTCTTAATTGATTAAAACACAACCTCATATTTAGTTTATCCTAAATTAATCACGTTTAGGTTAGCTTAAATCAAACTTATGGAAACTTCCTTATCAATAAAGTGATTGGTATGTTAAAAAAATAAAGTGTACAACACGGATTCAAGAACTTTGAAGAATTTTATCTGCAAGTGCTAAGTATCATTAAAATTAGATTCATGTCTTTGCTCTGCCATTTATTAGCTTTGGGACTTTGGGCAAATTGCTTAACCTCTTTGTGCCTCAAGTTGCTTATTTGTAAAATGACACTAACAGTGCCTGGTATAGATGTGCTATGAGGTTTAAAGGAGATAAAGAACATAAAGCATGTAGCAGAGTGTTTGGCACTGGTATCTACTCAAGAAAATTTAGTTCATGTTACTCTATCTGGATTAAATATAGTTGCTGGGGTTTCTTTGTTTTTTAAAAAAATATATCAGTAGGAAGTAAAATGGAATTGGAAGAGAAAAAAAGATAAACTACAAAATTCAAAGTTATCAGGCCAAGTATCTAATTAAGAGTAAACCATGGGCAGAGAATAAAATTATATATAGAACATAAATTCTAATTATATGGATTCAAATTATTCATGGATAATTATGTTTAAAAATCAATGTCAAATTTTCCTCTCAGATGTCCGATGTGTGTATTATTGTATTCTGAAATATAAATTTGGCATTTCTGAGAAATTTTGTTGCTTTCAATTTTTTAAAGTGAAAGGCAGAGAGGCCCACTAAGGACACAGTTCCTGCTGGCAATTCACATAGTCACTGCCCACGCCTGCCCTCAGCTGCGGCAGTGATGACAGAACCAGGCATCTGAAGTTACTCTTCTTCACCATTGCTATTTCTGGGCTTGTAAACAGGCTTCTTTCCCCATAAGGCTTCAATATCTGCAAAGCATTTTTAAATCTCTATTTTAAATTTTAACTTAAAAGATTTTTATAAATATAGGTCACAATCAAGTTGTACAATTTGATTTATATTTTATTGTCTTATTGACACAAATATTTAGGCTTTACTATTAACTGCTGAATGTGTTGCCATCACCAATGCTAAGATTTTCCTTATAATCATTTTTAAACTTATAATTTCAGCCAATAATATGGTTATATTCATTCTTAGTGAATTAATGACATTGGGGAGTCAATACTGATATCACAGCCAGACACCAATATGCATTATTTTGATAAATCATATTCAAGATCTTAGAAAACAAAAATGTCATGACTTTCATCATCCAGATGAAATAGATATAAATTTTTAAAATGACTAAAATGCTCCTTTACTAAAGGTGAAAACACTCAGAAATTTCCAGAAGCAAAATTAATAGCTATTTACCCACATGCTTATAATAATCCAGATCAATGTGTCTCTATATTTAATTTGTAACTTTCTCTTCAGAGCTTTTTGTTTCTCAGTTTTTATTTTGCTTGAAATCCTTTTGACACCCAAGAGGTTTCATATATAAAAAATGAACTAAGACTTTTTAAAAGATACACACTGAGATTTCCAACTGGATTTTCTAAGATGAAAGACTCTGCTTAATTCTCTTTTAAGAGCAATTTCCCCATTCATTCCTGTTCTCTAATTGCATATATTTGAAAACTCAGTCCCCCAAAACACCCTGTGTCAGCTACCTCTCCATCTATAACAATAATTGTTATAAGTGAAATAACTTTTTCCAAATGGGTGGTTGTTCATTCTTTCCTTTAGTTAGTGTTATTTAATATTTTTAAAGACTAGAACTTTTGACCTTTTTCTGGCCACATTTCATTTTCAAAGATTTGGTATTGAGGCGTCACAGAAAACTGAATAAAGAGACTCTTCTATTATTTCCTGATCAAAGTATCATCTCAAAGTTTACCATTGGATTTCAAACACAAGTGTAAGAAAAGCAACTAGATCTGATACTATCATTATTATCTAAGAGGAAGTAGAAAACAGCCTTTACAACAGATACAAACCAGACAATTGAAAATTAAGTACTATATTTTCTCTATACTGACTACTACTTGCTCTCTTATACTTTTTATCTTGCCGTATGAGTTTTTCTCTCCCGAGTTCTTTTCTCCTCATTAATTGCCTTTCCTTTTCATCACATGGATTAGATCTCCCAGCTGCTTCCCCCTTCTTCCCTGGTGTCTTTCTGAACCACCAAGTTCTGTAATGAACTTGGATAATTTATAAACAACGACAGAAAAAAAGACATACTATGTAAGTCTTGTATATCCCATCTAGCTCCACATTTTACCTACATGATTTATTCCCATATAGGACGCACATTATTTTTACCCGATTCCACTGCTTTAGGATAGAGTCATCAGACTGTTTTAACAAAGAGCATTTCAATTTAAGATGCACCTGCACGATGTGTGCAAATATTCCCACGTTCCACAGTCGATCAGTGTTCTGATTCATTTCGGTGCTAAAATTTTAATTCACGTGAAATATTTCTAAGTAAGCAGTGCCAAAACGTTCATTCTGATCTGGTGTTTCTGCCCGATTTAACAGAAAAAGAGAGGACATGGAATAGTAAATCCTACTGAAACCATCAGTGCTGGAGAGGACAGTAGGATCTCAGGTTCATTTATGCTGTCATGTTGACGGATTAGCTTATATTATACATGGGTTACGTGCCAAATGATGCCTTTTGATTCTGATTCTAAGGAAAACAGCAGGGATCTTGAGCACTGAAAGTCCTGAAGGAGTTGTTATTTCTGGCCCTTTGGTAGAGATAAAGGGAGACTCATGGCTAAAGAACATCAAAGTGTCAAAATCAGCTTCACATGTAGTTCCCTTCTCTGATGAGACATAATATGAAGAGTTAGAGCGGGTCATGATTCACAGAGTTTGACAAAGTTTCTCTGTGTCCCGTTAGCTGAAAGGCTTCCTTCTCGGTGTCTCAGGTGCCGGGATGTCCGTGCACTGAGGTCTGAGGTCAGCCTCATCTTCTCAGGCACCTCCCTGTATTAGGCGAAAAGCAGGTAAGCATTCCCGAACACCCCAGGAAGTACACAGAAGGGGCTGAACAGACAGACAGAGGGCCTGGCGTCTAGGCTGAGGGGCACATTGGAACAGGGACCCGACGGCTGAAGGCTGAAGGCTGTGGATGGGTGTCGACACCAGCAGAAGAGACAGCAGGACGGGGTTCAGCGCTCAAGGCCAGAGGGGCAGGTCCTGCAGGGGCCAGCGAGGGCATGGCGAGACAGGACGGTCTCGCCTCCTTGGTAACAGGGCAACGGAAAAGCCAAGTCAGCAACCCAGGTCTCACCCGGAAGAGGAGAATTAGAGACGTGAGGAGGGCGCTTCCTGAACTGACAGGCACGTACCCCAGACTGTATGAGGTATACCTTGAGTGCACGAGGAAGGTATTTCACTACCAAGCAGCCCTGGAGTCTCAGGAGCTAGGTTTAATTACAGAGGAATAAAGCTGTACATTTTTGTACATCTGGGTGTGTGACAATGAAAAATGTCAATATTCTATTTCACAATGGGCTACACGTACAGAAGGCAGATTTCCCATTTCACAGTAAGTGACAGAAAGTACTCCCTTTTATTAATCTAATACCAGTCTGTAAGTTTATAACAAGAAATGGCTTTTTGTCCCTCGATTTTTTTCTTTTTTAGAAAATATAGGATTTACAGCACAAACACTCTTCTGTTTGTGCTTCCATTCCACTGTCATTTAGCTAGATTTAAATGAAGAGAAAAGAAAGCGAGGTATCAAATATATATATATATATACATATTTAGTATTCTATAGATATATATTTAGTATACATATATATATACTAAGTCTGCATTTTTTAATACACTCTTTCATGGTGATATTGATATGAATGTCAGATTTACTGAGAGGTAACACTGAGTCACCCACATGTATAAGTAGGGTCTTTGTCCACTAATGAGCGTTCTTTCTTGTTACTGGTTTTGTAAAGCCTTGAACTGTGAATGGACCGTCAATCAGCTCACAGCTGCACTGAGGCCGTCAGATGGCCGTATCCATGGTGACATGCCAAAAATGGCGACACGAATTAATCCATTTGTGTGAAATTCTCAGTGAGAGTCCACTTTCATCTTTCAAAGACTACTGTTAGGAAGTGGAGTGGTAATGTGAAATACGGAACAAAAGCAAACTAGTGATGGACTAGCCACAGGGTCTTCCCCCCGGCAAACGGTGGGGCTTCTTTTCCTTTTTATCTCCCAGAGATGACAGAGAACAGTTGGGGATTGGGTATTGCCACCATAATGTTCTTTTAATAAAAGTTATATTAATTTAATGCTCGCATGTAAGCTCTTTTTTTACCTTCTCTCAGCAATGCCATCTAGTCAGACCTGAAAATAAGTACAATGATTTACACAGTGGTACAAAATTAAAAAGTAATCTTTTATCTTGCTGTTTTATTGCTAATAGTATTCATGTAACATACAGCATGAGAGATGTCTCCAACATCAGATCTGTAATTGTTAGCTTACTCTCTTCTATGAATAGATGAGGCTAAGTCTTTGTTTTTTAGAAAAGTAAAAAAACAAACAAAAAAACCCCAAAAAACCACTGAGCGTCTTCTTTGCCTTGTTAGAACCTTATATTAGTCCTGCATCTCGGTAAATCTGCTCTTCAATTACGTCTTAGAAAACCATATTATTTTGCCTGGCTTTAGAATGAATTTATGTAAAGCGAAATTACAAATCTTTTGTCAAAATTATTTGGTGGACTATTGAAGCAGGGTAACTTTTCACAAACTGAATGTATATGGCAGATACTGCCTTTTAATTTGGAATTTAAGTTCATTGTTAAAAGATATTAAAATGAAAGCAAAAAAGTAATGTATTTTATCTTTTCTTGTTACTCCTTAGCTTGGGGACCTGAGTTGTATTTTTACATACCGAAATGAAAGGAATTATTCTCTATCATGTTGTTCTCAGTTTTTCAAATCATTCAACTCTAAGAATTTAATAGGGCTTCCCTGGTGGCGCAGTGGTTGAGAATCTGCCTGCCAATGCAGGGGACACGGGTTTGAGCCCTGGTC
This sequence comes from Physeter macrocephalus, assembly GCF_002837175.3. NCBI lineage: Eukaryota > Metazoa > Chordata > Mammalia > Artiodactyla > Physeteridae > Physeter > Physeter macrocephalus. The sequence goes on from NC_041233.1 coordinate 115,694,875, forward strand.
TGGGAGGATCCCACATGCCGTGGAGCAACTAAGCCCGTGAGCCACAACTACTGAGCCTGTGTGTCCGGAACCTGTGCTCCGCAACAAGAGAGGCGCGACAGTGAGAGGCCCGTGCACCGCAATGAGGAGTGGCCCCCGCTCGCCACAACTAGAGAAAGCCCGCGCACAGAAACGAAGGCCCAACACAGTCAAGGATGAATAAATAAATAAATAAATAAATAAATAAAAGAATTTAATAAAAGCTTTAGACCCCTTGAAAAGTACACAGTACGTATGCTATACAAATTTGCATGCATTTTTAGGTGATTCATAGAGCACAGATTAAGCAGATGTTGGTCAAATTAGTATTTAAAATTTCCTCTTGAACATTCAATTCAGACCTCCAGTTTCAGTCGCAACATTAGGAGAGCTTGGAAGTTGTAGCTTCCACACTTACAACAAGAAAGAATGGAACAAACTGAAAATCAATGACTTTTCTTGGACCTGTTAGAGAACTGAGGTTGTGGCACTGATTACCACGCTGAAAACCAGAGAGATAAGTGAATCTAGAGTCAAGCTAACATCTACTTTCCTGGAGCAGAAACAGCTAGAGCCACAAAAATGAAAGAACACGGAAGTGGTGTTTCTGATGAATGGCTGGAGGCTAAGAGTACACTAGCTTGAGTCTGACAAACTCCAGTCTTACGGGGTCCCCAAACTTTCCTAGGTGTATTTCAGAAATTTCACCTGGTTCTCATGGTGAAGAACCAAAAACATTCCCTTCCTGGTTTTGGCAGGGGGAGGGGTAAAGTAACCTATGTTAAATACCCACAGAATGTTCTCCATAACAACTCTCTACTCTACAGGGAAAAGACTTTACCTGAACCATGTCACAGCCAGAAAGGACATTCCTCCTACTCTGTTCCCAAGTTGCCTTGTCTTATGCAAGGTGGGAAAAACACCTGCCAAGGTCACAGCGCAGAGATACCCGCAGACTAAAAGACTGAGATATTTTCATAGGATTGTAGAATGCTCCTCCCAGACAACTGACATGCTAATTGGGGTCCAGTATAATAAATAACAGTGAATTACAGCTGAAAGGGTTGGAAGACACAGACTTTCTCCAAGGAGGACGACTTAGGGGAGCTCAAAGGTAAGAGAGGAAACAAAACAAGGACAATAGCTGTAGACTTGGGTACCTACAAGCACAGTGATCATCGGTTAAAGCCCAGTCCTAGCGAGGTTAACATAAATCCTCACACTAAAGGCCTATTTACCTCAGTTACTATTATCCAATATGCAATGTCTGGTTTTCAACAAAAATTTATAAGACAGAATAAAAGTCAATAAAAAAAAACATAGACTGAAGCAAAATAATAAATCATTGGATCCGGATGCAGATAGAACACTGGTATTCCAATTACCAGGGAGGAATTTTATATAACTACAGTTCATAAGTTAGCGGCTGTATTGGAAAAGGCATGTAATATGCAAAAACAGCTTGGTAATGTGAGAAGATGAGAAACTAAGAAAGAATCAAAAGGAAATGTTAGAAATAAAAACACTGTAAGAGAATTGAAGAATATCTTTGATAGGCTCATCAGTAGACTGGACACAACCTGATAGAATGGAAAGAAGAATGAGTAAATTCATTACTATAGCTTGAGCCGTCAATAACCCTCTTTCTGTAATTGATAGATCAAGCAGGCGAAATCATCAGTAAGAATAGAATTGTCCTAAATAGCTGTGAGGCTAGCATTTCCCAAATATCAAAATAAGATAAAGACATTATAAGAAAGGAAAACTAAAGACAAATATCTCTTATGCCCCAAAATGTAAACAAGATATTAGCAAATCAATCAACAATGCATAAAAATAATTATACACCACAAAGAAGTGAGATTTATTCCAGTTATGCAAGCCTGGCTCAACATTCAACACCAATCATGTGATCTACCACATCAACAGGCTAAAGAAGAAAATGCATATGATCATATTTGAAGCAGAAAAAGCATTTGAAAATAATCCAACACCCATTCATTATAAATTTTTTCAGCAAACTAAGAAAACAGGGGAACTTGAGCAACTTGATAAAGAACATCAACAAAAAAATCTACAGCTACTTAATGGTGAAAAACTGGATTCTTTCCCCTAATTCTAGGAATAAGGCAACTATGTCCTTTCTCACTACTTCTATTCAACATCATATTGAAAATCCTGGCTACTGCAATAATACAAGTAAGGGAAATAAAATATATGCAGTTTGGAAAAGAAGGAATAAATTGTTTTCGTTTGCAGATGGCGTTATTATCTACGTAGAAAATCCCAAAAAATTGACAAATAAAAAATCTCCTCAGGGGCGTCCCTGGCGGCGCAGTGGTTGAGAGTCCGCCTGCCGATGCAGGGGACACGGGCTCGTGCCCCGGTCCGGGAGGATCCCACATGCCACGGAGCGGCTGGGCCCGTGAGCCATGGCCGCTGAGCCTGCGCGTCCGGAGCCTGTGCTCCGCAACGGGAGAGGCCACAGCAGAGGGAGGCCCGCGTACCGCAAAAAAAAAAAAAAAAAAAAAAAAAAAAAATCTCCTCAAACCAATAAATAAGTACAGTAAAGCCACAAGATGTAAGGTCGATATAGAGAAGTCAGTTGCTTTCCTATATACCAGCAGTGAACAACTGGAACTTGAAATGAAAAATAACACACTTTACAATAGCACCCCCCCAAAATGAAATACTTATATACAAATCCAGCAAAATATGTAGAACATTGATAAGGGGAAAACTACAAAACTCTGATGAAAGAAATCAAAGAACATCTAAACAAATAGAAAGGTATCCTAAGTTTATGGACTGGGAAAATCAAATTGTTAAGATGTTACTACTTCTGAAATTGATGAAGCAATTCAATGCTTCAGCCACAACCTCAGCAATCACAACCTCGGCAAGCTATTTTGCAAGTGTTGTCAAACTTATTCTAATGTTTATACGGAAAGTGAGAAGATCTACACTGGCCAACACAATACTAAAGAAAACAGAACAAAGTTGGAGGACTCACATTACCCAATTTTAAGACTTACTGTAAAATACATAACTAATAAGAACCTACAGCACAGCACAGGGAGCTCTACTCAATACTCTGTAATGACCTCTATGGGAATAGAATCGTAAAAAGAGAGTATATATGTATATGTATAACTGATTCACTTTGCTGTACAGCAGAAACTAACATAACATTGTAAATCAACTATACGCCAATAAAAATTAATTTTAAAAAAGACAGTGTAAAAGCCACAGCAATCAAGACAGTGTAATATTGGTAAAATAGACAATTGATCAATGAAATACAGTCAACTGATCTTTGACAAAGGAGAAAAGGCGATTCAACAAAGGACAGAACTTATAACAAAAAAATTGCTTGTTCAAAAAGAAAATGAACCTAGATAGAGATCACACATGTTTCACAAAAGTTAACTGAAAGTATATCATAGACCTAAATAAAAAATACAGGACAATAAAACTTATGCAAAAAGACAGAGGAGAAATTCTACATGACCTAGCATCTGGTGATGGTTTCTACATACAACACCCAAAGCATGATCCTTGAAAGAAAAAATAAATATATTGGACTTCCCTAAAATAGAAAAACATTTTTCTCTGTGAAAGAAGCCATTAAGAGAATGAGAAGACAAGCCAGAGACTGGGGGAAAATATTTGCAAAACATATCTGATAACTCGTATCCAAAATTGGGCTTCCCTGGTGGCGCAGCGGTTGAGAGTCCGCCTGCCGATGCAGGGGACACGGGCTCGTGCCCCGGTCCGGGAAGATCCCACGTGCCGCGGAGCGGCCGGGCCCGTGAGCCACGGCCGCTGGGCCTGCGCGTCCGGAGCCTGTGCTCCGCAGCGGGAGAGGCCACAGCAGTGAGAGGCCCGAGTACCGCAAAAAACAAACAAACAAACAAACAAAAAAAGAACAAAAAAAACCCAAAATATACGAAGAACTCTTAAAACTGAACAATAGAAAAACAAACAACCCAATCAAAAAATGGGCAAATGATCTGAAAAGACATCTTACCAAAGAAAATAGATGAAAGAAAATTAAGCACATGAAAAGATGCTGAATATCACTTCGCATTAGAGAATTGCAAATTAAAATCACAATGAGATGCTACTACACATCTACTTAGTTTGGCTAAAATCCAAAAGGACTGGCAATACCAATTGCCACTGAGATTCTGGAGCAGCAGCAAGAGTTATTCGTTGCTGGTGGGAAGGCAGATGGGTAGACAGTCTGCAAGACAGTCTGGTAGTTTCATACAAAGGTAAACACAGTCTTACAAGGTCCAACGGTCATGCTCCTGGTAGTGGTCCAACTGATTTGAAAACTTACGTCCTCACAGAAATCTGCATGCAAATGCTTATAGCAGCTTAATTCATAATTGGCAAAATCTGGAAACTGAGATATTTCTTAAAAGGAGAAAGGATAAACAAACTGTGGTACACCCATACAATGGAATAGTATTCAGCAATAAAAATAAATGAGCTATTAAGTCGTGAAAAAACTTGCATGACTTAAATGCATATTACTCTCTGAAAGAAGCCAATCTACCTACTGTATGATTCTAATTAAATGACATTCTGTAAAAGAACAAAATTTTTACTATGGAGAAAATAAAAAGATCAGTGGTTGCCAGAGGTTCATGGAGAAGTGAGTGAGCTTCAATAGGTGAAGCACAGGGTTTTGATTTTAGGATGGTAACAGCTCTGTGTAATACTTTATTTTTTTATATTTTATTTTTTTGAATTTTTCAATTTGATTTTTTTATACAGCAGGTTCTCATTAGTTATCCATTTTATACATTTTAGTGTATATATATGTCAATATATACTGTATAATACTTTAATTGTGAGTACGTGACACTACACATTTGGCAAAATTTATAGAACTTTACCACAGAGAATGAAAGTTGATGTATGCAAATTTTACGTAATCATTTTGGAAGCTGGGAAATCTCAGGATGAAATGCAGAATGTGACAAAATAATCTATACCTTGTATGAATATAAGCGTGAAACAGCCTTACTGAAGGGGTGGGGAAAAGGTGCTGACCTAAGTTACTTTGGAAATGAATAGAGTCTGTAAGACTACAGGCAGAAAAGCAACTGCACACAAGCACTCTAGCTGGTAAAGTTGGTTCCCTTGGTGGGCGGGCTTACCAATTCAGACACTGCTATATGCATGTGTACTGGAAATGAACAGTTAAGTGAATGGATGGAGAATTATGTATGCCATCTTCACCGTCAGCCAAAAGATCGTCATTCTCACCCAGATTCCCCTATTGTTTCCTAACAAATCAATTCCTGAGCCATTTAAGATATTTATAAACTCTAGGCATGCTTAATTTTAGAATCTATAATCCTCATCAGCTATGTTAAAATACTCCCACATCTCACATTAAAAATGATATTTTGCTTTGGGAATAGTTTTTAAATTTGTTTATGAAATTATTTGGTGGTAAGATTTTATTTAATATACAACCAGTTAATATTTTTGAGAAAATTTATGGTTGCTTAATAGAAATTATCATATACTTAGGACTTATAAATGGGAAGAATCCAAGCCTCAAACTGTTTCTTTTCCAAATTTTTTAAATCTAATAACATTTATATTTTAAAATAAACAATTTTAGTATATCATTTTTATAGACATACAATTAAACATTTGTTAATTTTGTTGTTGTAGCATTCTTTCTCAATAGCCTTATGGGATTAGTACTATTTTTCAAATGAGAAAACCAAAACACACAACTCTCTTAAGACAGCACAGCTAAGAAGTAGCAGAGCCAGAACGTGAAACCAGGGAACCTGGTCCCAGATCTTTACTGTAAGTCATTACCCTCTTCTGAATACTCTAGGAACATTATTCTCTTGGCTTTTAGATAATTTTTGTGCTTCAGGTCCCTTGTGAACATGTTTGTTAACTAGGTGATTCTGCCCAAGTATATTAAACTAGAGACCAGAGAACTCTGCCAATATACAGAGCATACCAGCTAGGTATTTCATATATGTAACTTTTAGATAGAGAAGATAAAAAGAAGTGTCACTTAATGACACCATTTTTAAGAATTTTAAGAATTACTATGCTATTAATGTATAGCTTTAAAATTCTTAATCAGCATAATCTGTGCACCAGACATTTTCTTTCAAAGTCAATACCTTGCAGGTATGATCTCCTGATTACTGCCTTTTCCCCCTCACTGTCAAGGGTACAAAGCACAGTATTTCAGACAATATGATGCTTGAGTGTAAATCATTCGTCAGTGCTGTTGCCACATTCGGTGAAATGTGTGTTTTTCTTCTTTATTAACAAATGCTTCAGGTTTTGAGTTGCTTTATGCTGTGACTCTGATCACTGTAGAGAAATTTACCCTGAGATGATTGCCAGCGACCATACCCCGGTTCATGCAACATACAGGCTATTTTGACTGCTTCTGGCTCACACATCAGTAATCTTTGACTTTTGGGGTTACATATGGCATTCTTCTTGCCTGTTATATTTATAACTTTTGGAATCCACTTTCAGGAAAGAATGTTCGTTAACAAGGTAGCTGTCATGTTCTACTAAGGCTAACTTACAATGAATTCCCAAGAGCTGCAAAATGTGACTACAACGTCTTCATGCAGGTAGGCAATTGGTGGGAATTAAATGCAACTGTTATCTATTTACTTTTCCTTATTTTTATATTATTGTCAAATTTAAAGTGGCAGTTGTGAAGGTTTACTAAATGTACTAAGTTCTAAATGTTTTAAACAATTTAAGTGTAAAGGTAGATTATATGCCTGTGACATGGACAGGAAGGAAAAATATGATTATTCCTTTGAGGCCAAATATAAAATTGTAGTTCCTACTAGCTTTTTTCCATTCTTCTATCCCTTATTTTCCTGTCTGCTAAACAGATAAATTTTCTGTAAAACGTGTCTTGAGAAAATTTAAACAACTCAGCTATTAGAGAGAAGTCAGCAGAGGATCAGGCGCTGATATCGGATGGAGAGATAACTCATGAAGGGTTATTTGAGCTTAGGGAGTGACTAAAACAGCACTTTAATTTTCACGAAGGGCGGCTAGGAGAGACGGCCTCATGGCAGGAATATGCACGGAAATCAATCCTTTAGGTTGAATCCAAAAGTGATTTGGTAAAAACTATAGTTATTGGAATATGTATTGCTGTATGTTTTGCTGGGGGAGTTTTCTTAAAACTCACTGAATATGGTGGGTAAGAAGTCATCTAATTCTCACTCAATAATACATCCAACTTACATTTATAAATTTATAAACTCTTAAGAATTTTGCGAAGTGAGAACAAAATAATCCTTACTGTATTGAAAATGCACTACAATGAAATAGATTTCCCTTATCTGGAAACCCCCCCAAATAGGAATTTTTATATGTTTGCTTCACTATGATTTTATATTTTACATTTCTTGCATTTATATGAGAAAAAAACACATGCATGTTATAGTGGAATCAAGACAGCAACTTTCATGATATATCACAGGAAGGAAAGTATAGATTAAATTTAGTGGCCTGTATCTTCTAATTATAGCATATTGTATAATGATGCTTAATACACTGTTTTTTATTTGATATTTTTGAGCATCTCCTATTTTCTAGACAAGCCCTTTCTACACTAGGAAGGAAGCAATGGGTAGATGGGTAAGATTTGTCCTCCCACTGTATAGTGACAAATAGATGTATGTACCCAATGTTTTTTGCTACCAGAGATAGAATTCCTGGCCATGTGAGCAAAGGTGGGTGAAAAATTCTGTTATCAGAGGAAATCAGGAAAAGCATCACAGAGGATTTATATTTGAATTTATGGGTAAGAGCTTTGAAAGATGACATGGAAATAGAAAGGATTGTTTTTAAAGGAATGGCCTGCGGAGAAAAAATAACTCTGGATCTTAAAAGGCTCAGTGTTCTTGGGAACTATGCTAGGAGCTTTCCTGTGACAGGAAAGTGGAGAAAATCTGGAGCAGAAAATAAATCCCAGAAGGGTAGTTTTGTGTCATGCTGGGACCTGAAGTAGGAATATGGAAGGATCTTTGGGTTTGGCTGTTTTCACAGTATTATACAGTTCTTTTTAAGCTTTGAAAACTGGCTATCCAGTAACTCAGAGACAACAGTGAAAAATATTGGTTTTACTTCTCTCCAGTCCTGTTCAATGATTTTTTTTTTTTTTTTAAGTAGGGATTACAAATTTAGCTGCCTATGAGAAGGGGACAGGTAATGAAAACAAACAAAGAGGGCCAGGTGAAATGTTTGGCTTTTCTCCTGGAATAAGAGAACAGGGCAAGTGTGGTGGTAGGTGACCAGTGGGACTTGGATCCAGTTTTGGAGGGGGCGGTGCTGTGGACAGTTACTGGACTGCTCTGGACCAAAAGAGCCGGCAGCCTCCCAGCTCCTCCCATCTTGCCGCATTGGACTATGGTTCGCATTGCCTGACCTCCTGATTCTGCAAAAAAAAAAGGCAGAAGTCAGGATTTTTAAGTGATATCTCCTAACTTTTAAATGTGGACATATCCTTCACAGATTTTTGTGAACACCGTGTGGGTCAATATTAAGGCACAGCCAGGCAGAACAGGGCCGAGGCCCTTGTCAGACGGAGGGCTGTCGGTTTACCACGGCTGGTTTAGGTTGTCGAGATCAAGGGCCGCACTCAACATCCTGCTTTTTTCCGTTAAGATGAAAGCACGATAGGCTTATTAGAAATTCATCGGGACATTTTTTGAGTATGAAAACATTTTAAATGCACAGAAAATTAGATTATATAATAAACGTACGTATATTTACCATCCATACTTAATTACTAATCCCTTATCTTGTTTAAGTCTATCTTTTCAAAAATACTGCTTCACTGACTAGATGAAACCTCCTTTGTACCTTCTCCAATTACGTTTTCAGCTCTCCTTCACCAGAGATAACTATTCAAAAATTAATATGCCTCATATTTATATTTTAGTAGTTAATGATTTATATCCATAAACAGGAATTATTGTTTGTAGATTAAAAAAATTTAAATCAAAGGTATTACACTTTATATTTCATTCTGCATCTTTTTTGTTAAATCAGTACTTTATTCTAGAGACGTTTAATCATGTTGGTTTGTAAAGATCAGTTTATTAATTTTTGTAGCTATATAGAGTAGCATTATATAAATATATGTGTGTTTATCCATTCTCCCATTGATGAGCATTTTTTCCCAATTTTTCCCATGAAAATTATGCTTCACTGGGCACTTTATACATGTTTCCTTGGGCACATATGCTAAGTTTCTTTAGAGTTTATACCAGAAGCATGATTTCTCCATTCTAGGGCGTGTGTACCTTCGACTTTAATGGAAGCAAATTTAAAAATTGCAATTAAGAATAACCAAATTGACCTACCAGAATAGTTGTACCAATTCACCCTTCACCAACTGCCTGTGATTACTTTTTCCCTTTCTTTGCCGGGATATGCTATTTTCTGCATTTAAATTTTTACCAGTTTGATGAGTGAAAAATAAGGTATTAATGGGGTCTTACTTTGAATTTCTCCAAAGACTAGTGAGCTTGAGCATCTTTTTGTATGTTTATTGGCCATTTGAGTTTCCTTTTCTATGACTTCCCTGTTTATATCCTTTGGCCATTTTCTTTAATCTCCCTGGAAATTATTTTGTGTATGTTGTGATGTAGGGATTTGATTTTTTTTCTTATTAATAGTCAATTGTTCCAGCCCTATTTCTTGTCTAATCTCATTTCCTATCCTGCCAGTTGCTCCCTTTCTAGAATGTTTATTTATCTCCTTTGAATCTACCTTCCAAGCTAAGAAGTATAAGAACTTGAAACATGTCTGTATTGTTTGATACTCAACTTGGAGGCGTCAAAGCTATCCAGTTCAGGGCATTCACTAGTTTTAGCTCATGTACAAGTGGTGACTAAAGTACTGCGATAAGAAATGAAAAAAAAAAAAAAAAAAAAAACTTTAGTGGAACAATCTCAAGACATCATAGAGGTACAGCAGTTAAGAGTTTAAGGTTTCCGTTAGTTAAACATTTTGTTCCAGCTATTTGATTTTAGGTTCTAAAATCTAAAATTAATTCTCCTTCCCACTGAAAAAGTGGAAAGGAGCCTTTATCTGTTTATTCTATGCTGAGAGCTTCATAATATGTCAGCATCTGTTCTATGAAAAATGTTTAGGTAAAGTATTTTTATTGATTACAGTGACTGTATCCATTGCCTCTTCTACAAGGGCTTCATGGAAAAATGAAAAATGTTCACATCTATAGCTATGGCTTCAGATGACGTAAGACTGCTTATATAAAGCTACACTTAAGCCTAGAGCAGAGTCCTTTAAGAAACAAATAGCTCGAAATTAGTAAAGCAACAGAAACACTATCTATCTTTAGAGCTCTTAACGCAGGAATTCCCCCAATCGTGAAATATTACAGTGCAGTTATCTTTCTTCCCCCAAACCCTAAAGATGCCAGCACCCCTTCTTCCTTTGCAGGTATTTTTCACTCTCCGTGACTTGTGAAACTATCTGCTGCATCTGCTCTGGTTGGTAGACTCCTGATAACTAGCTTTGCTGTTCATCATCTCAGAGAAAAGATGGATTCCAGATCAGTCTTCTTCTTCTAGATTATTTTCCCACTCTTTCCAGCTATTGAAGCCCATAGAAAGCCAACTGAAGTCTGGTTAATTGAACTCAGATTCCCTTTTTTCAATCAACAGAAGATAGACGTGCCCATTCTTTTGTGCTTTGGATCATTTGATCCATAAAGTGAAAAGTGTTTAAATATTTTAATTAACACCTTCTCCAAGGAAGCTTAATGTAAGTCTGCATTTCTCAAAATGTACCTTAACAGCTTTACTGTTGTCTTAAAAATATATATCATCAAAATGCAGTCTCTTCAGTGTGTGTGTGTTTGTTTCTCTCCTTAAATCTCCTCCCTTCCCTCAGGCAACAGCCTGGGGTATTTTTTAATGAAATACTTTCCCACTTGAAGTCATTAAAATAACTCTGCAACCTTTCTTTCCAGGCTCTGCTCCGCTTCTCTACGCAGTGAGGTTCACAGTGATAGACACTGGGTGAGCTCGCAGGCTTTGGGGGGAGTATGTTCAATTTAGGAAGCTGATGGGGTTTCCTGCATTTTGGGCAGGAAATGTTGAGACATAGATGGGAGGAAACCAGGGAGCAAAGCAGCCAATGGCCTTGGCCGGAGCTTGTGCAAGACCCGGGTTTTCACTTTGGAGCATTTTGGGCACTGCCACTTCCATCTGCAGGCCTGCGTTGGTTCATTATCAGCCCCGCCCAGGTGGATGGTTTTAAATCTTAGGCCAGGTGAGATTTTGGTCTTGGCAAGTGACTGCACCATGTCCGGGAGGCTCTCTCGTGGTGATAAACCTGGGAAACCACAGTGTTCACTTAATTTGTTCCCAACTCCCAGGAATCACTTTTGTTTGTTGCCTGATAGCCAATGTCTTGAAAACCTTTATTTCAGGTACTTTGCCGTTTTTCAGTTGTGTTAGGTAGGAACTTAAATCTGGTCTCTGTTCTCCACCTTGACCGGAAGTGGAAGAACACTCATGTGGTTTTAATGATAATGACAATGTACTCTGTTTATACAGACTGTAATTTGTATTCTTATTTTCCCACATTAAACTTAAGATCATTTAATTATATTCCTCCGCAATATCCTTCACGGGTTTCTGTTTGAATTGCACTACATTTTCAGATTTGGAGAATGGAAGTGTGTAGTCCCATTTATGAATACAGTCAGGATGTACATATTATACAACTTCATGGCGTATCATTCAGAGTGCTCTGTAGGCGCGAACCCCACTGAAGCAAGGTAATGAGATGGTACCAAACACAAGTCTCCATTTTCCATGATCTTTCATATTTTTAAAAAGAATGTTAATACTTTCTTCAAAAATTGTATGCATTCTTTTAAACTTAATTCATAGCTATTTTATCCATGTTTTGTTCTTGAGAATATCGTATTCTCCGTTTCATTATTTGCAGCTGCTGAGGCCAAGGAACATTTTGGGTTTTGCTTTTTAAAATTTTTATTTTATATTAGAGTCTAGCTGATTTACAATATTGTGTTAGTTTCATGTGTACAGCAAAGTGATTTAGTTATACATGTCCAGGTATCTATTCTTTTTCAGATTCTTTTCCCATATAGGCTATTACAGGGTACTGAGTAGAGTTCACTGTGCTATACAGTAGCACACTACTATACACACGACTATACATAAAATAGATAATCAACAAGGACCTACTGCATTTTTGATTTTAGCATAATGATCTTGAACTTGTCAACCCCATTTACTATTGTGACCACCCTGGGATGCAGAGGTACCTTCACCCGGGAAGGGAGACTGGCTTGTGCGGGTCTGTACAGGGGCAGGGGCTTATTTGGTTTGAGTCTCCTGTCGGCATCAAAGCAGAGAGCAGCAGGGCTTTCTTACCAGCGCGCCCAGGTGGGGCATGGATGAAGAGGGAGGGCTTAGGCTTCAAAGCTGTCAGCAGTCAAACATCGAAACCGTGGAGTCAGACTCTTTCGTAAGCTATTAAACCTAAAAGTTCATCTGTTGAGAAATTCTATGAGTTTAGAATTTCCCTAGTAATGACCGTGTCATCTTGAAACAGGGGCAATGTGATCTCTTTCTATCTAAATCAAACCACATTTCTATCTCTTCCTGGTCCTCAAGCATTTTTTAAGATATCCAGTAGTTTTCAGCAACAGCAGTGAGAACTGGTATTTCTGACTTATCTTAACTTTAAGGAAAAATAATTTAAATGTTTCCATTAAATACGGTGTGATCTTATAATTTATTTTGCAGGTAGTCTACATCAAGTAAAGAAAGTTCTCGTCTATTTCTATTTTCATAGAATGTTTTCTCATAAGTGGGTGTTGAATTAAAATTCATATGCTTTTTTTTTTACTTCAACTATTTAGTTGGTAACATAGTTGTTCTCACTTAGACAATGTGGTGAATCACGATGATAGAATTTCCGCTACTAAATCATATTTGTTTTCCAGCAATAAACTTGAGATGGGTATATTTCGATGGACCTAGAGATTATCACACTAAGTGAAGTAAGACAGACAAAGACAAATATCGTATGACATCGCTTATATGTGGAATCTAAAAAAAAGATACGAATGAATTTATATCCAAAGCAGAAATAGACCCACGATATAAAAAGCAAACTTATGGTTACCAAAGGGAAAAGGAGGGAGAGGGATAAATTAAGAGTTTGGGATTAACATATACACGCTACTATATATAAAATGCATAACCAAAGACCTGTTACAGCACAAGGAACTATACTTAATATTTTGTAATAACCTATAAGGGAAAAGAATCTGAAAAAAATTATATATGTATGTAAAACACATCATAATTTTATCAATCACTGTGCTGTACACCTGAAACTAACACAACACATTATGAATCAACTATGCTTCAATTTTTTTAAATTAATAAATTTTTAAAAGATGGATAGATTTCACTTAGAAATATTATTGGAATTGCATAATTAAGAATTTATTTAGGATTTTCATTTCATACCTGTAAGATGATTATGTTATATATTTTTTGTTTGTGTGTACTGTCTGTAACACGGTTGGTTACCAAAGTTATACTAGCTTTATATATTGAGATAGGAAACTCTCTTTTCCTCTGCATTCTCTGTTTCTATAAATTATACATTCACTTTATTTGGACTTTCAAGTTTATTTATGTATAGTTACACACAATAACTCTTTAAAATTAAAAATTTGTTTTATATATTATTATTTATTCCATTATAAATTAAATCTTTCCTTTGTTGTTTATCTGTCTTGCTAAAGATTTATCTTATTGGTCTTTTTAAAGATCAAGACTGGGTGCTTCTCTGGTGGCGCAGTGGTTGAGAATCCGCCTGCCGATGCGGGGTATACGGGTTCGTGCCCCGGTCCGAGAGGATCCCACGTGCCGCGGAGCGGCTGGGCCCGTGAGCCATGGCCGCTGGGCCTGCGCGTCCGGAGCCTGTGCTCCGCGACGGGAGAGGCCACGGCAGTGAGAGGCCCGCGTACCGCAAAATAAATAAATAAATAACTAAAGATCAAGACTTCGTTTTGCCAATATTTTGTAACTGTTTCCTATTTCATGCCTTATTGCTTTCTCTGTCCACCTCTTTTCCCCATCCCCTCCTTCCTTCCTGAACCTCAGATGGAAAAGTTAAGTTAATCATGTTTCTGTGGTCAACGTACGCATGAGCGTCGAGTCATACAAGTTTCCTTTGCTTGTCTGCCCATCTGAGCCAGGCTCTCCAGGAAACAGAGCCCGAGGAAGAGGCATTTGTGCTAACGGATTATTAAGAGATGCAATCCCCGGGGACAGAAGTGAGGATAAAGGAGAATGAGGCGGCGAGGAGAAGAGCAGAGGTGAGGCAGCAAGGAAATCTGGTTATTTGGTTTTGCAGAACCTATCTTCCAAGAAGCTGAATACATGATTGTTTCTCAGAACAGTCCATGCGGGGAAGAGAGGCGAGAGCTGACCCACTGGCTCATGCTTCCTACTGGTCAAAGCAACTGGCGAGCAGCTCTCCCTCGGTGTTGCAACGTCTCGCACAGCTTTGTGTCAGCGGGGCAGCTCCTGGCCGGGAGCTGGCGTGTACAGCGGACGTGCCGGCGGGCTGTGCCGGTGGGAGGCTGGCCCGTGCCACAGAATCGGCCTCTGCAGCAGCAGGGGCACAGCAACGTGGCCAAAGCCCCAGCAGGTGAGGCCCAGAGGACCTGAAACGTCACCAGCAAAGTGACTGAGAAGCCCCCCTCTCTCCCTTCCTTTCTATACTTATGAAGTCACAATCTCCACATTTAAATTACCCTTTAAAATTTTGTACTTCTTCCATTCAGCACTACGTTTGTTTGTTTGTGTGTTTTTAATTTTTATTTTATATTTGAGCATAGTTGATTAACAATGTTGTATTAGTTTCCGGTGTACAACGAAGTGATTCAGTTATATTCAATACATATACACGTATCTATTCTTTTTCAAATTTTTTTCCCAATTAGCTTGTTACAGAATATTGAGCAGAGTTCCCTGTGCTATACAGTAGGTCCTTGTTGGTTACCCATTTTAAATCTAGCAGTGTGTACAGGCTATTTGTAACATTCCTCCATTACTTATGATATCTGTTGAAGTTTTGGGTTTATGGCTGTATCATTTGCGGTTTGCTGTGCGGGACCATAGATTCTCTTCTAGCTAATTTAAGCGGAAGAGGGTTTAGTAGAACATATTATCAGCAAGAGAGTCAGATACCTGAGCTGGGATCCTGTATAATCGGGAAGAGATCCGCATGAGAAATTTCCGCCGCACCGCGGCAGCGCCGCCGTGGAGCAGCAGTACCATGGTGGTGCCCTGCCACTCGGCACCCAGGTCTTTCGGGACCAGATGCTCTGACACCTGCCTCAGCTTGCCCAGAAGAACCGCACCTCCACCACCACAAGCCAGTGTCTACCAGTTACCTCTAGGTCTCCTGCAATAGGTCTGTTGGGCAGAAGCCAGGTCCCACGCGGAACTCTAGCTGTAATGAAAGCACAGCAAGTGTAGTTTTCAGCCGTCTGACCTTGGTAGTTCAAGAATTCTACCAGACTGTACTTAAATGGGTACTGAGTCAATGTACAGTATCCACCACGAGTTCAGAACTATCAATACAAGCAAATACTTTTGCTAATTTGTTAAAGAGCTTTTTAAAAATCACAAGTGCCCATAGCGATTTCTCAAATGTTTTTTATGCACCACAGCCTCAAGGTTTACTGTATGACTTTGTTGTCTGCTGAGTCTTTTTGTGAGAAGGAATGAGTACGTACACAGAAGGCCTCGTGGGACCCTGACCCGACTTTATCGCCTCAATTGCCCTGCTAAGCACGGAGTTTGGGCCCCGAAGAGAGGGAAATGATCAGACAATCCATTTTTTGAAGGTACGTTAAGCCACAAGGCAAGTTTACCGTAGTGAATATTTGAACATTTTGAAATATTCTGTCATAGTAATGTGATTATTCTCCAATACGGTGAGCTATATTGAGAGGATTTCTGATGTCGAAGCATTGCCACATTCCTGGGGCAAACTCTGTATAATCAGTTAAATAATAGTTAACGTCTCCTGCTTTTTCCCCATGTTTCTATGAGCTCTTCATAAATACCACTGTTAATAGTTACATTTTAATTATTTCTAATTTTTGCTTTTATCAATAACACTCTAATGTATTTTTGAACCAAAAGTAAAACGATGGGATGCTAAATTGTTGTTTGAAAGAGTTGTACCAAACTACTCCCACCGGCAGTGAGGGGGTATATGACTATTTTGCTGCACCCTGAACCGCACTGGGTATTTCGTCAAACGGGGGAATAAAAATCTTTGCTAATTTTAACGCAAAGAATCGGTATCTAGTTGTTTGAATTTCCATTTTGATCAGTAGTGAAATTAGAGATTTTCCCAAGTGTTGGAAAGCCAGTATTAATTTTTTTTCCCTCTTTTTTAAGAAAAACTTTATTAAAATCTCGCATGCAGAGAAGTGCTCAGACTTAATATACATCTATATGTAGAACACTACACCCCAAAACAGCAAAATACACATTCTCCTCAAGAGCATGTGAAACATTTTCCAGGATCGGTAAAACACCATAAAACAAGTCTCAAAAAATTAAAGTCTTATACTCAGGAAATGACATTTATATCATTTATTCTTTAAAACTGACATATTTCTCCATTGTCATCAGAACGCTTATTTGTGTTGTAGAAACAAGTTCCCTTCTACTGCAAAGATACCTTCTATCTTATTTCATTTTTTATGTATTTTTTTCTGTCTTATTTTAAAACCAAAATCCCAGTTTAATGACAATGTCACCTAGCTGAGAACACTAAACTTCAGTCTGGTTCTTTGGGATTACTTTTATCAGCTGATTTTTGTTTTGAGCCACCAGGAGCCATTTTATATGTTGTTTTCCATCATCCAACTTTTCACTAAGTTGGAGCAAATATAGATTCTGAAATCTATATTATTTTAGTACTTAGGAACTGTTTAGGGGAAGTCATTGTCACGTATCCCAAGTGTCTGAGAATGCCATCCAATTTAGAAGGCACACCTAAAACCAAGAAACAATCAAATGACTGATTTTTCCCCCCACTCACTGTGACTAAGAGGGAGTGTTTTCATCTTCACAATAAGAGGAAATCTCATTTCTTTGGAAAAAGATTTCCAGTGTTATCTCTATTCACATTGCCTAAGAAGAAATTATAATAGCAAATAATTTTGTTTTAAAAGTAAGAATGATTTGGGGTTATGAAGAGTTGTCTTTTTTTTTTTATTTTAAAGATCTCTGAGTCAATGTTAAGGGCAGATTTATTTTAAACGGCAACGTGACCAGCAAAGCTTGAAAAATCTCAGCAATGTGTCCGTGGAGTGTTGTACAAAGTCCATTTCAAGTCTCATCTTCATGCCCTACTGCAGAGTTAAAATTTGTGACTAACTACTTTCACTATCTGAATTCACGAACACGGTTTTCTTTTTTGAAATTCAAAGCAGTTTGATTACTTTTGTCTTTCTCAAGACTCAAAAGGAAAAGCATGTTCATATGCTGGATGTTTTATAAGTAGGATATTTTCTTGTCATGAACTGAATTAATAGGCTTAAGAAACAATGATAACAGATAAGCATTTTCTCAGTTGGGCGACTTTTATGCCAAATGATAATACCTAACAGTTTCCTGTAAATACTGTGTCTTTTTTTTCCCAGAATGGATCACAGACAGACATCAATTATTGGCATATTTATATATACAGAAGTATTTTTGCCTGATTTGGCTATGGTGAAATTTGTCAAATAGAAGAAGTTATGTTTATTGTTATAAATAGGGTTATATTTTGAGAAAGGAATGTAAAACAGGAGAGAAATTGTGTAGACAAGCAAAGATAGAGCCAACCACAGAAAGAGTAATATAATGAAAAAAGTAATTCAGCATTTTAAAGTAATGATAGCTTACTATGTATACTATGACCTAGAGAAAAATATATGGGATCACAAGCAAATTCACTGGTTAGTTAGATTATAAATAATAACAAGACGTTTGGTTGTGTTACATGAGTAACTTATATATATATATACTTATATATATATATATATATTTATATACACTTATATACATTACCACATATAAAATAGACAGCTAGTGAGAAGTAGCCACATAGCACAGGGAGATCAGCTCGGTGCTTTGTGACCACCTAGAGGGGTGGGATAGGGAGGGTGGGAGGGAGACGCAAGAGGGAGGAGATATGGGGATATATGTATATGTATAACTGATTCACCTTGTTATACAGCAGAAACTAACATACCATGGTAAAGCAATAATACTCCGATAAAGATGTTAAAAAAAAAAAGTTCTACAGAGAACAAACTAGTGGTTACCAGTGGGGAGAGGGAAGGGGGGAGGGGCAAGACAGGGAGAGAGGATTAAGAGGTACAAAATATGTACATTTTATGTATAAAATAAGTAAGATCCAAGGATATATTATACAGCATAGGGAAAATAGCCAATATTTTATAATAATTTTAAATTGTATATAATCTACAACAATAACAACAACATCGAATCACTATGTTGTATACCTAAAACAAATACAATGCTGTAAATAAACTACATGTTAATTTTTTAAAAAGTACACTATTGAAACAGCTATATTTGTACCATGATGTATTCTTACATAACATTTTAATTTTCATTGTTATATGTTTCGGTTCCTAAACTAAAAGAATTTTAAGCATGCATCTTAACCTCATTACAGTGAAATCTTTGTAGTATTTTTTCTTTAAAAGTTTAAAATGTTTTTCACTGTTTGCCAAAGTAGGAAGTACAAAGCACCCTTTTAATTTTTTACTTTGTCTTCTAGCCAATATTATGTGGAATTGCTCATAGAATATTTATCATAAATGAAGCACTTGCAATATGAATGATATGGCCATCGTGCACAATTATTTCCTAGAGAAAAGTCTGTTTATGGCATCAAATATAGATAAATCACACCACAGTAAAATCAATAATCTTTATCAGTACACTGAGGACCAGAAAAATGAAACAACTCAACGCAGTTTGGGCTTTAGGATATCATTCATGTTGAAAAGCAAGGTTCTCGTATTTGGCTGGAAAGAGACGAGACCCCAGGTAGCCCTCATTTATTATAATAACATTATGCGATTTCTTCCCCCTACAATTCTATTCGATTGCTGGAGGGGACTCTCAATTCGAGGCGCAAAGCCGGAATAAGCACTTTCATTGCCGTCTGTAGATGAACGTGAGGTAAGGAGCAATCAGAGGAGAACAATCATCCCGCAGGACATCAGGCTCTAGCTTCCAAGATCTGGAATGAAAGGACTTGGCATAGCATGTGTCACGCTAAGCAGAAATGTGCCATCTTTTAAAAACCTCATTGTGTAAGATTTGCTGCTTACCTGACTGGCTGTCTATTCTGGGCTTTAGTCTATTCTGGGCTTTAGAAGTGTGATCACAATTTCCAGTGGAGACCCAAACGTCTATCTCTAAATCTGTCAGTAGGGGCTCTTTAACTCAGCACTCTATAAAGGCAGCAAGAATTAATAGGCTCAGATTTTAGCTGAAGCTCTGCTACAAATTACCTTCACACTATGCATGTGTCACTTGGCCTTTCTTTTCTCTTTCCCTTTTCCTGAGACCTTTTTCTCACGGAGAGCAGTGAGACGTTCATTACCTGCTAGCAGATTAAACCTACTGTTAGCTTCCTTCCGAGTCTATTCAAGAAGGTCATAGTATCAGGCTGAGGACAGAGCATGAGGTGAGCATCTCTCATGAGTGGACTCTGGCCCATGTTCCGTAGCTAGCTGTGCAAACTCGATTTCTTAATGTCTAAACTGAAGTGATTGGATGGGCTGCTATCTCTTTCTAAAACACCAGTGCCGGTTTATATAATCCACCAATTGATGCACACATAGTACCCATTAGGACAATTGCAGGATTTTTAGATCTATTTTTTTAAAGATGCCAGGGAGCTGGACATCTCTTTCTTTTTGGAGTAGAAGCAAGATTGGAATGTTCTATTTTTTAGCGTTTGAAAGTCAAACCTCTTAGCCTTCACAGAGAGCAGGCAAAGCTGTAACAGACTTTAGTTAAGGCAGGGGCTCTTGTGGGAATTTATGGGGACTTCAGGGTGGAAGGGGAGTAACATCTGAATGGGAGGGTAGATGACATTGTTTTGAGATTAACTATCCCCTTGTCCAGTAGACTTCTGTCTGTTAGACCTTGGAATGGAGATAGAAGTAAGGGATCACAGGTCCTAATAGAAAGAACAGGATGAAATTTTCTCAGTCATAGTCCTTGAAGGGCAACCCACCATTGCCAGAAGGATCTGAAACAACTAAGGAACTAGCGCAGGCTGTTGACCAACCACCCTTTTGCCCTGGGCTTCTTGGACAGCAAGCATTCAATGACCAAGTCTCTTATTTCTGACCTTTGTGAAATTAGATAGCAGTAAGATAAAAATTTATCTTTTGAAAACACTACTTCTGACCACGTATAGGGTAGCATTTGCTATCTTTTTCTTTTTTTTTTGCGGTACGCGGGCCTCTCACTGTTGCGGCCTCTCCCGTGGCGGAGCACAGGCTCCCGGCCTCTCCCGTGGCGGAGCACATGCTCCGGACGCGCAGGCTCAGCGGCCACGGCTCGCGGGCCCGGCCGCTCCGCGGCACGTGGGATCTTCGCGGACCGGGGCACGAACCCGCGTCCCCTGCACCGGCAGGCGGACTCTCAACCACTGCGCCACCAGGGAAGCCCAGCATTTTCTATCTTAATTCCGTTATTCCAAATTCTGGTTTTAAATTAGAGTCTGCCAAAAATATTCCAAATTTTCAGTCCCTCTTTGGGATTTTGGTGAGCCGATTTTCTAATATGGCATTTCCTGTCGACAGCTGAATGAATTCAGCGTGGGTGGGTTGGCCCAGTTGGTAAGGACATGGTGCTAATGAGACGCAGTTGGTTGGTTTGGTTTCTGCCTCCATGGAGGACACTGGATGGTGATTTGTTCGTTGGCCCCAGGCTGCAGACCTAGCTTAGTGGTTATCTATCTCCCAGATGCTTTGGCCCACAAAGCAATGAGGTGAGAAAGTGTGGACTAATCGTGAAACCCCATCAGCACTCCTGGGAAAGAATTCCTAGTATGGGTCAATACATGTATACGACCAAACAAAGTGTTTGAAATTCCAAACCTGGGGGTACTCTAAGTTCACTGTACTCAAAGTTGCTGATGGAGTCCAGAGTCTGTTAAAACATGAAAAGCATGTGGTTTATATTTTAAAGACAGAAGATGGTGTATTTAGTTGGCATATTTGAATGTTTTTTTCCTGCTAAATGGGACTTTTGCAATGGGAGAACAGCATGTGCAGGCAAGGTACATATGGAACTTCATATTTCTGAATTAACTGTAACAGAGCATACAAATTCTTTTTAGGCCTTCCAGCATGTTTCCTTCCAAATTTGGGGCCCAAAGAAGGACAAATTATGCATGAGAGCTATCATCATCTTATCTAATTCAGTTCAGTAAGAAAGCTCAGTCACTTTGCTATTCAGTATAATACTGAGTGAACACTGCAGAAAATGGAAAGGAAAATAGGTCACCACTCATGATTTCCAGAGGTTTACATTACAGTGAGGAAGGTGGGTATGGATGAATTAAAGATAATACAAAGCAGACCTGAAAAAACAGCGCACAAGGAGGTACGAGGGAGGTGAGCTCACTGGGGAAGAACTGACCACCTCCATCGGGGGAGCTGTAGAGGGTTTCCTGCAGAAGTTACTCAGCTTTTAAAGAATGGGTGACTCTTCCTCCCCTCCTGCCTCCCTTCCTTTCTCTATTCATTTATTCCACAGATATTTCTGAATTCCTACTACGCACCAGTTATAGTGGTAGGTGCTATACTACAGGATCATGCAGTCTTGTGGTGGAGACAGATTGTAAGCAAATTATCATATGACTTACTATGAACTTATATAAGTGTTTTGAGGAAAATAATTGGTCTGGATGAGCTCATATACAGCTATATGAGCAATAACAGGGGAAACAGATTTAGACTAGAAGTTCAGGGAATGCTTGACCTGATATCTGAAAAATGGTTAGGTACTGACTAGTGATAAAAGGCCAGTGGGAGACACACTTTCCAGTTACAGGGACTAGCAGGAATATGGGTGAGTCCATGCTAGTGAAAATAAGAATTTTTTTCAGAGACAATTTGCTATGTAGAGAGAGAATATACTTGTGAAAAGCACATACTCTAGAGCCAGACTGCCTATACAGTGGTCCTTCAGAATCTGCAGGGGTTTGGTTCCAGGACCCCCCAACCCCGATACCAAAATTCGAGGATGCTCAGGTCCTTTACATAAAACGGCACGGTATTTGCATGTAACCTACGTACCTCCTCTCCTGTACTTTTTATCTTCTCTAGATTACTTTAAATACCTAATGCAATTTAAATGCTATGTAAATAGTTGTTACTACTATGTAAATAGTTGCCTGCTCTTGGCAAATTCAAGTTTTGCTTTTTGGAACTTTCTGGAATATTAAAAAAATATATATTTTCCATCTGAGGTTGGTTGACTCCTCCGTAGATGCAGAACCCATGGATATGGAGGGTCAATTCTATTAAAATCCCAGCTCTGATACCTACCAGCTGTGTGGTCTAGGCACTTTGTTATCATTTGTAGGCCTCTTTTCTTCTCTGCAAATGGGACAATCATAGCACTGACCTCAGAGACTTGCTTTAAGGATTAAATATATATATATATAAAATATTATACATACTATTATATATTATATATAGTATGAATGAATTAATCTAAACAAATTAAGATATTAATATAAAACATTAACATAATAATATTAAGGATTAAATATATATAAACCATTTAATCCTTAAAATTACTTCTTGAGGTAAGTCCTATAATATATACATTATATGAATATATTAGAATATAATAGATATTATAGATATGTAGTAGAATATATACTAGAATCTAACATATACTTATGTACATGTATATATATATATATATATAAGAAGAGTGTGTGGTTCATATTATTATTTTTATTTTTATTTTTATACTCTTGAGTCCAAATTGGAAATCTGAATTATCTAATTTAATAAATTTGCATTTGGCCATATATTCCTCTCCCTTACATGACACCTTTTCAATTCTGGAAATGATTAGAATCTCTGAGCTTTCTTTTACTCTTTTTCCTGAAAGAGGTCATTCATAGGACAGAATTTCATCACAACTATTTCAACTATGTTGCTGAAATAGAATATTCTTAACTCAGTCAAAACAGTGTGATTCTTTTAGAGAAGCCTCACACTTTGAGTGTGTTTTATGAGAGTAGGTTACAGAATAGTTAAAATAATGCATCCCTCTAAGTTTTCTTTCCTGCAATAATCTTTTTTCCTCCAAATATTTAAGCTCTTATCCTTTTTTGCAGACTTGCCCATCTTAAGATCAGTAACACATGATTTTGCTGTGCCCATAATGTTACTCTTACCTGTTGATATGTACGAATTTATTTTAGCGGCATGTTCTTGAATTTTTGAGCCATCGTGCCATTTCCTTGACTTCCTTTGTTTTGGCTTTGATATCTAATTTCTTGCGATTTTGAACAGTAGAACATCTTATTTTATGCCTTATAGTTTCAATACTCAGAACTCTTCCTTTTCTATTAAGATTTCCCCCAGATTTAAATAAATTCCTGTCCATTGAACCTTTATTCAAGCACACCATTACATTAATTTACATTACAGCACCACACATGGTACTCAACACGTAAACATGTATGAAACAGAATCATGCATGTATGCTATGTCTTTCCAATTAGATTAACCTTCGAGGGTAGGAGCCCTGCTCATAATCCTCTTGGAATCTCCCCAGTGTCCATCACTGGAATCAGGAAATCCTAGTTGAACTGAACTGAAATACTTCTGTATCAGAGCTTTGCAGGATTTATTCTGGGGCAGCTTTCTCAGCTTGTAAGTGTAAATGAGAGCTTATGTGACTGTGAAAGAAATTATCTTAAATTAAGTCGAATAAAAATGTCAATAATATTTCCGAGTTTCCAATTTTGTTCAAGAGTTTTGAAGAAAAAAATAGACTTGCCCATTCTCAACTGTTAACTCGTCGTACAAAAAGATATCCGAATAAAACAATGAGATGGTATAGTTATATGCTACATATTTTGAATGAAACTCAGTTACTTGAATTTTGAAAATGGTTTTAATGGGCTAGAAATATATAAAATGTTGAGCTATTGTGCTTTTATAGCAACTAAGTTTGGTGTATGACTACGGTTATAAAAATAAGCCGTGTGAAGGCGTCAATCTGCCACATCACTTTCCTGACAGAATCTGTGCATATCCTTCATTTCTAAAGCCATTATCTGAAGATAAAAGTCTGAGACTGAAAACTGTCAGCTCAATCATTTAGCCTTCTAATACCCCAGTCTAACTGTTTACTGAAAATTACTATGGGGAAAACTCAATCATCTCCTTTGAGTGACATTATTTATACCTCACTTAACCAACTGATTTAGTGATATTATGGTGTAAACATTTAATGATCCACCTATATTTCCAACTGGCAAAGAGACTCAAGTTTTATATGTGAAAAAAATCACTTGGAGTGTATAGAGCCTTAGCTTACACTATATAATTTGGTTTATATAACCCTATATTTCTAGGTACCAAATTCTTCTGATTAATTAAAACCACATGAAATAAAATGTGCTAAAATCAAATTAAATTCCTTGGAGTTTCCCTTTTTGGTTTCCAACTTAAGTGCATACTAATCCTTCCACCACCTGCTCTTCTATTTCCTAATTCCTTGAACCTCCATGCTCTTTTCCTCCTTAGGAAAAACATCTTCTAAATGAAATTAACTCAGATGTTGAGAGCGAGCAATGGAGCCGGTTCCATCACGGAAGGAACACAACACGATATGGAGGGTGAAGAGTGTTGTGCATGCCACGGGGGCCGAACATATGGGGGCCGAACGTACGGAGAACTGTTCGTGAGAAGAAACTCAGGCAGACATGCCACGGTCAGGATGCAGACTTTATCGTGTAGGCAACTGAGGACCAAAGAAGTAGAAATAACTTTGCACTAACTTTACAATCATTTGCTAATGCGTACATCATTTAAATGTACATATGTTGGCCATATGTTTGGTCTTATAAAGCTGTGTAACATTTTAATTATTATTATCTGTATTTCTCCTTTTAAAAATTACCTTGAAAAAACAAAGAAAAGAGAGTAATTCTTTTTCTCCAGCATTTCATAGGTAAGTGTTTTCCAAAACACTATGGTTTGTTGGGGTAAGTCATAATGTAAAAGAAACCACTTTCTGGGACTTCCCTGGTGGTCCGGTGGTAAAGGATCCACCTTCTAATGCAGGGGACGTGGCTTCAAGCCCTGGTCAGGGAACTAAGATCCCACATGCCGTGGGGCAACTGAGACTGCGCGCCACAACTACTGAGCTCGTGTGCTGCAAACTACAGAGCCCGCGTGCTGCAGGCTACAGAGCCCATGCGCCCTGGAGCCTGCGTGCCACAACTGGAGAAGAGAAAACCTACACGCCGCAACTAGAGAGAAGCCTACGCCCCACAGCAAAGAGCCTGAGCGCGGAAATGAAAGATCCCGCATGCCTCAACTATGTCCCGACGCAGCCAAGAAAAAAAAAAGATAATAAATAAATCTAAAAAAAAAAGAAACCACTTTCTCTCTAAATAACATAATAATCCAAAACTCCAGTCTTCTTAAAACCTGGAACAGCACAGAAAATTAGCATAGAATGAAGGTTAATGAGTAAAAACTATATATAGTATGTTGCATCTTGCTGCAGTAATTTGTTTTGCCAGGTGCTGTGGTAGGTAAATGAATATACCTTTTCTTGATTATGTCTGCAAAACAACTGATATGACTATTGCTCACCAGATTTTATCTCAAAATGAGATAATAGATTGTTGATTCAAAGCCAGAAAGTCAGTCAGGCTAATCTCAATACCAGACCTGAAATAATAAATCTCTCCATTGTATAGGAGCTCATATTTGGCTGATGAATTCTTTTAATCTTTTTCATACTTTATTTGTATGATGCCCTTGATTATGGCTATCTGAGCAGTAATAAATGGCTTCATTAAACAAGTAGCTAATGAAATAACTACCTAGATACCAATAAACAGTTGAACATAGAAACCAAAGATGTTTAACAGAATTTAAATAAAGGTAGAGTTAGCGTCATTGTTTCTAGTTTCTTGCCAAAGATTAATGACTTCATTTATATAAACAACTGAGACTGTACTGTAACCACTTTGAAATTGGGGAAACAATTAACAGAGGTGTCGAATGGTCAATTTACAGGCAAAACTACCAGAGACAACTGGCTTTTATCCAGAATCTATCCTGATACCATTGCTAGTTTCTTTTTTAACTTGAATTGTATCTCACTTTTTGGGATTAACTCATAAATGTCCAGTTGCTTCCACTGAGCTACCGGTTACTAATGTATTACTCACTATGTTCTTAAGAATTGGGATGCATTGATAAGTTAGAGTCTTCCTGCAACGGTTGTTTTGTTTTTGTTTTCTTTTTTTTTTTTTTTTCCCCAGAGACTCCTCCTCACCAGGAAGAACTGTATCTCTATTTCTAACTGCAGTCTCAAGGCTAAATCCTTAACTTGGTCTCTGCCTCAAGTAGATGCACATTTGTTGATTTGTTTATTTACTCATTCACTTAGTAATTAAATTAATCCACAAATATATGGAAGTAGTGGTGAGAGAGGAGGGTTACAGACTAAGAAGTCCATGTCTGCAAAGAGCTTCTGATTTGTGGGAAGCCATTAATTGTGAAAATGCAATGTAATGTTTAAACTCAGATCTTATGTCTAAGCTCAGTTTGATGGGGTGTGGTTGTAGGGCTTTGTCTCAGAAAGTGTAGCATCTAAGATGTTCTTTGATAGGAGTTAATAGCCTAGGAATAGTGTTGGGGGGAAGTTATCGCTGCTGTTAAGAGAAGTAAGGAGAAATCCAACCTGCTTAATTCTCCCTCTCTTTTAAACTTCCATCGAGGCTGTTGAAGAAAGACATGGAGCGTGGCTGGCTAGTCTTACTTTATACTGGTGATCTTTTAGTGCTGCCTGGCAATTCTATCTTATTCTTTCTATTTTACTGCAAAAATAAAAACGATCAGGAAGGAACCTCCATGGTCCCACCCATATCCACCAAGCTACGTGGCTCTGCAGCCGTCCGCCTTTGCTCCTGATTTGATGGATGAGTTGTCTCCTCCTAAGTCAACCCCTTCCTTGTGCACTGCATTCCGTCACTTTGTTCACAAAGTTACTGCTCCCGAAATTTTCTCTCACTCTCTCTACAGGATTAGGTTTTCTCTCTGCTGGATCATTTCCATCAGCACAAAAACATCCTATACTCTCCTAAAAAAATAACTCGGCATTGATCTTGTCTTCAACTCTGTCTTTTCAGGTTCTGTTCCCTTTTACTGAAGAATTTTCCCCCAAAGTTGTCTGTATTTGTTGTCTGCTTTTTCCCTCCTCCCTTTCTTTCTTAAACTCATTCCAAATTAAAGTTTCACCCTCCTATGCCGTTAACATAACGCTTGTCAGTGACCTCTAGGTTGTTATGTCTCCTGGTCATTTCTCCATCTTTATTGACACAAACCAGGCCCCTCGCTTGGAACTGCTGATCACAACTTCTTTTTGGAAACACTTTAGTTAGTGGAGAAGTTGGGTGAAGATTGGTAGGGGTTAGAGGATTGAAGCAGTGAGGGGAATAGCTTTGTTTCTAACGTGTTCACTAGATAAAAACACTATGGTTATATAATATTTGCTTATTTTCTAAGGTCACCTAGAGACAACAGGATGCATTCTTGACCAATCAAAGTCAAATTTGATTTGTATTTCTATCCCTTTTGTGGACAAGGTCAGTACCTGTGAGGTGTCTTTGATTTCATTTAACTCTTTCCAAATGGTACACTTTTAGTTTTTAATATATTTTAGTGAAATACATTTAAAACCCCATGGCATATTATGATTATTGTTTCATACAACCAATATTCAGTTGGATTTACCACATAATCCTCTTTTGCATTGCTCTGTATCCCTTCTTGCATTTCCTTATTTGCAGCTGTGAACTTTATATTCTGATCAACTCACTCTGGTATTTCTTTAGGGTGCTTCTGCTGGCGATAAATTCTCTGTTTTTACTTATCCGAGCGTACCTTTATTTCATCCTCTTTCTTGAAGGCTATCCCCACTGACAAAACTATAGGTTGGCATAAAGAATTTCAGCACTACTTTTTCCTCTGGTTTCCGTTGTGTCTTCTAAAAAGTCAGCAGGTGGTTCATCCCTTGCTCTTTTTGAAGGTAATTTGCTATTTTTTCTCTATGTGCTTTAATATTTTATCTTTATATTTGGTTTTCAAAATTGTTAGTATGCTATTCTTTTGTGTACATGTAAAACTATCCTACATGTGTATCCTGCTTCAATTGATTTTTATGTTTCAACAGTTTTGGAAATTTTAGCCATTCTATTTTCAAATTTTCTTCTGTCCTCTTCTCTCTCTCTTTTCTACTGGAATTACCATACCTTTTGGTTAGACCTACTCTCTGCATTCCGTATGTGTGTCACCTTCCATTCCATATTCCTAACCTTTTGTATCTTTTTGTATTTCTTTATGTATAATTTATTCTTCTTCACTAATTCTAGCTCTGACTAAACTGCTCTTAAACCTGCCTATTAGTTTCTTAGTTTTGCTATTATTGGTCTTGTTTTTTCAACTCTGCTTTATCTTCTTTTATATTTTACACTTATCTTTCCAATGTCTTCACCCTGTCTTTTATTTACTGAAACACAAGGAGCTAAATAATTTTTAATTCCCCATGGATCTGTTTCTACTGACATTTAATTCTGCTTTAAAAAAAAAAGGGTTTCTTTTTGTGTGCCAGGGCATTCTTTATTGTGTGCCAAATATGTTCTTAAAAATTACAGCAATAAATTGAGAGTAGTCGCAGAACTTGAGCAGATTCCCTGTGGGGATTCATCATAACTCTTAGAACACAGCCCACTGGTGTACAAAGCTAAGCGCATAGGGTTTACCACACCCCACTCCCATTTGGAGGACCGTGAACTCTAGTGTGTGTCTCATGGAAGGTCTGTGGAGCTTCTGAAAGTTCTAGTCAGCTTCCTAACCTCTCAGCCACCTTCTCCAGAATCAGCAAATGCCCACGATAAAACAGGTCTCAGATCTTGGGTTCATCATTTGGCGTTGATGGAAAAGGAATCAAAAAATTCGAATTAGAATACAATGAGACACCAAGCATCTGTGCAGATTAAACCATGACCACTTTCCTTTTAGCTCTCTGAGGCATTTAAGAAAATAGTTTTTATCTTTTGTTTATATACTTGGTCCGACATTACTGGAATTGGACACCCTTCCATTGCCCTGGAACACTCTCTTCTACTGGATTCCAGAGTATCCACTTGTACTTTGAAAGCCTTTTCCCCTACTCACACTGTTCTTCTATAAACGACTAAGCCTCCCAAGCTCCCTCTGCGGCCTCCTCCTTCTCTGTTCACGATGCCCCTTGAAGGTCTTTGCCTCCAGCCTCACGGCTTCAAAGAGCTTGTGTGGTCTGACAGCTTCCAAATGTGTATGTCTAGCTGAGTTTTCCCTCCTGACCTGCGGATTCATGAACCCAATTGACTGTTCAGCAGACCTGGATGCCAAATAACATTTCATAATAAATATGCTCTACAGTGTGTTTCTAACTCTCTACCCTAAACTCGTCCCTTCCCCGGTCTTTCCTATCTCAGGCGACTCCATGCTTCTAGTTGACTGAGTTGAAGAAGCTGTGTCATCCCTGATCTCTCACTTGCTCTTAAGCTTTACAACTTGAACCATCGGTAATTTTATCCAGAACACTCAGGCCATTTCTCTACACATCCTTTGTGATACTCTGGGTTATTGTAATAAATGCCTAACTATTCCTTGTTTCCACATCACACTCCTTTCCACTCCTTGATCTATTCCACACTCAGCAGCCAGAATGATCATTTTAAAAGTCGCTAATAAAACCGTTAACTTTTTCCAGTACTTACAGGCACTATTCTAAGTACTCTGAATAAGTGAACTTTTAAAAACTTTATACAGCCTTTTCAAGTAGTATCATGAAGTCTCCTCAATTACAGAGGAGGAAACTTAAGAACAGAGAAATTGAATGACTTCCCAAGGTTATACAACTGTATGTAGCAGAGCTGGGATCTGAACCTGACAAGCTACCTTTCCATCTCGGAGTAAATCAACATCACCGTCTGTCTCTGTGGTCTACGTGATCTGCCTCTGTCCCCTCTCCAGTCCCATCTCCTGCCACTCCCTTCCTGGGTCACTGTGTTCCAGCTGTAACGGTCTCCAACATGCCAAGCACGCTTGCATCTCAGGGCCTTTGCACTTGCTTTCCCGGTGCCTGGAATGTTCTTCTCTCAGGTATCCAGATGGATTGCAAAGAATCACAACCCTTACATGATTCTCAATCTCTATAGATTAAAATTTCTCTACAGCACTGATCACCACCTGACCTGTTTTATATGTCCTCAAGGATGGCAGAGACTTAGTCCCATTTGCTCTTTACTATATCTCCTGTGCCTACTATAGCACCTGGTACAAAGGAGCCCTTCAAATATTTGTTGAATGCATGAATGAATGGATAACCAATTCACTTAGCTACTTAACGATGGTTTGGGGTATAGCACAGAGCAGAAGATGTGGCACCTCTTTGCTGACTACCTTCTGTGATGGAGCACACAGGAGCAGGGCACGTGAAAAGCAGCATTGTGATGAAATGAGGTCGAGCCCTGGCTTTGTCATCAGTGAGCTACGTCATCTTGGCTAATTGAATTCATAGCCTTGGATCTCCATTCCTTGTCTTTAAAATGATGTATTGAGAGAAAGGCTTATTTAGGGACATGATAAATGATAAACTATGTCAGAATTTATGTGGTTATGGAAACCACTGGTAGAAAAATCAACTTAGTATATAGCGATAAGTTCTCAACCAGGGTTACTTTTGTGCCCAGCATCTTCAGGGGAACTTTGGTACTATCTGGAGACACGTTTGGTTGTCACAGCACAGGAGGGTGAGGATGAGCTGTTGGCATTTAGTGGGTGGAGGCCAGGGCGGCTGCTAAACATCCTACAACGTACAGGACAACCACCACTACTCCCAGCAAAGATTTATCCAGCTCAAAATGTCAAAAATGCTGTAGCTGAGACACCCCAGTATGGAGTAAATGGGGCTGCTTAGGTAGTAGGATGAGGCCAAGGGAGAAGCTCAAAGAACTTGAAGACAGGGGCGGCTAATATAAAGTAGAAATACATCCTATTTACATACTGGAACAAAGATTACTATCTTCCGGAACACTGATAGCAAGAATATCAACACAGCGGTGGTGGCATCATGCTTGAACTTGGAAGACAATGACCACAGATGGACATGAGCTTATCTGAGAGTGCCTCGAACTAGCTTCCCTAGGGCATTTTGTGATTACGCACATCCCGGCCCATTTGTTTCTAATTGCAGTAAAGACCATGCTCTGTTATATCATTAAGGTGAAGATCATCAAATTTTAGAGGAAATAATTACACAAGATGCTCCATAAAAGTAATCTCCACTTTTTGGCACCCAAGTCTATCAAGCATTGATGAGGCAAGCAGGAAACCTAATGAAAATAATACAAGGAAATCTTTTCATCAACACCCATCCCTAACGTCTCAGCTATCAGGGCATTGTTTTTGCTTCTCTAGGAGGAATCGGCATGGACAGCCAACATAGGAAGCTCTGATTTTAAACAAGGCTAAGTAGTCATTTTTACCACATGACGGAAGCCAGTTAAGTGGTGCCAACCCTGCCTTAGTGAAGATGCAGTGGTTTTTAAGTGTGTTTATATTATAGCTTCTGTCTCTCTCATGCACAAGCAAACACCCTTAGAGACACCGGAATAGGGCGTTCGGTGTTTGTGATGTAGCCATTTACTTTTTTTTTTTTTTCCAAAGGAACATGCACAGAAAAATTTATGAGTTTAAATATCCTTGCTTCATTGGCAAGGATAGCAATGGAATTAATCTGATGTTTTGCAATGACTCCCTCTGTCTCAATGTGAGCAAAAATGACCATTTTATAATGCTGTAATTGTCTTATTTTACCTGTAAAGAGAGTTAAAGATGAAAATGACTTTCTAATGTGTTCTCTAAAATATCGTGGTGAAGAAGTTAATAGAATCCTGTGATAAAGGATGAACCTCAGGGTCAAAAATCCCATCAGGGCATATTTATTGAGGTAAGCAGAGTTGCGTGATTGGCGTGTGAAGGCAGGGATGGGGGATAGGGCAGGGACAGGATATCCTCTTCATCAGACATTATACGTTGCTTTCCTCATCGTGAACATAGTAGAGTTACACAAAGTGTCCTGGCTCAAATGCTTAGAGGATCAGAAACTGAACCCACCCTTCCATTAGGTTCAAAGTGAAATGGTCATACAAGGAAACTTGTAATGTCCTGTCTAGAGAATGGGGCCAGATAATGAGGCTTTAAAACATGGCCTGGTGGCACCGGGAACAGGTTAACTACTCCTGCAAGGTGCAAAGGAAGCATAAGTGATCTAAATGCTGGAAGAATAAAGCTTATTTGCAGGATTGTTTATATTAGAATGGGCTCAGTCCTTTCTAACTCTTCAGGTAGAATTTCCACCTTGCTTCCTTGGACAGAAAAGCTCAGAATATGAGCAGGCATTTTACCGGTGCTTTGGTGCTTGGTAGGAGTTCAATAAATAATTATATTTTAAAAATCATTGAGTAAGCACCTACCTTATGTCAGCCACTGGCTAGGAGATATAAAAATACAACAAAATAAGGACATGGTTCCTGAACTCCAGTAATTTAAAATGGAATTACAGATGAGAGATCCACTAATTACGGTTTGCAGTGGTTGGCAAATTATGGACCACAGGTCACATACGACCACTGCCTATTTTTGTAAATAAAGTTTTATTGCAAAACAGCCATGCCCACTCACTTATGTTTTATCTATGGCTGCTTTCACACTACAATAATAGAATTAAATAGTTGCAGCCGAGATCTTATGGCTGTCAAAGTCTAAATTATTTACTCTCTGCTCCTTTATGTAAAAAGTTTGCTGAATCCTGGCCTACAATGTCACATACATGGAAATAAACTTTATAAACATTATCACAGTTAATTCACCATTGTCTATTCAGATAACTACCATATTATCCCCTGTAGATAATAAGGCTGTAGCTTAAAAGAGTAAATATTTTAAGGTCTCCATGTTATATAAGCCGTAAGTGGCTGATCTTGAATTTGAAACTAAGCAGCCTGATTTTATAGCTCATGCTCTTTACCAATGTCCAAGAAATTAATTTTCTTCATTTTCCTATAACTGAATTAAATTTCTCACTTGTGTTTCCTTCCTCTTGCTGGCAGAATTTTATTCAGTTTTAGCCAGTTCAGAATTTGCCCTCTTCTTTCGTCAATGGTTTGAGCTGTGCTACGGCAGATTGATAGCATAATGGTCCTCATTCTTCACACCTGCCATATCCATGCCCTTTATCACAGAACTCTGCAGTGTGTTCCCGAAAGTGCTGTGACTCTGAAGTAATGTCCTTAACCATTATGCCTCAGCTGCCAAAGAGCTGACTAAGTAAAAACTCCCGACCAAACACCAGTGGAACTTTTACTTTTCATGGTTACACAGACGAAAAATAGTCATGAGACAGTATCTTCAAATTTCAGAGTATACAGTGGTAGGTAAGCCAGAATACCGGATTGGTTTTATTTAGCCAGACCATCACTCAATCATGTATTTAAGACTTTTTCTTCCATCATGGTGGAGTAACTGGTATAGGATTTAGGACTTGCCCTCTCACCGTAAGCTACTAGGGAAATAGAAAAAAATATAGAAAAAACCCTCCCTGTTTTTAGACACTGGGCAATGGGCAGCACAGCACTGTGATCCCTGATGAAATAGGAACAAATGAGGTGAGCCCTACGATTGCTCCTTCTTTCTGCTGAAAAGCACTTACCTTCCAGGAAAACAAAACTCAACACTCTTTAAAGGAAAAATAAACAAAAAACAAACAAACAAAAACCACATTCAGAACATTAATGTCATTTCATTAACACTATCTACCACCAAATCAAAAATTTCCAAGAAGAAAAGTTTTGCAATTAAAAATGGGAAGAAAGGGCTTCCCTGGTGGCACAGTGGTTGAAAGTCCGCCTGCCGATGCAGGGGACGCGGGTTCGTGCCCCGGTCCGGGAGGATCCCACGTGCCGCGGAGCGGCTGGGCCCGTGAGCCGTGGCCGCGGAGCCTGCGTGTCCGGAGCCTGTGCTCCACAACGGGAGAGGCCGCGACAGTGCGAGGCCCGCGTACCGCCCCCCCAAAAAAAGGGAAGAAGAAGAGAAATACGAATCATAACCTGGAGAAAATCAATCAATAGAAACAGGTCCAGAGATGACAGTGATAACAGAAGTAGAAGACAAGGACTTGAAAGCACTTATTACACACATGCTCAAGGATTCAGAGAACAACATGATCCAAATAATAAGAGAAGTGGAAGATATATTTTTTAAAAATAAATGGAAATTCTAGAGAAGAAAAATACAATATTTGACAGGAAATTTTAAATGGATGGGCTTAATAAAAGATTGGAGCCCCGGGGGGTACGGATGGTGGTGTGATGAATTGGGCTATTGGGATTGACATGTATACACTGACATGTATAAAATTGACTAATAAGAACCTGCTGTATAAGAAAATAAATAAAATAAAATTCAAAAAAAAAAAGATTGGACATGGGGGGAGGGGAAGGACTAGTGAAACTGAAGACGTGGCAAGAGAAAAAATTCCAAAATGAAGCATAGAGAGAAACAGACTGAAAAAAAGTTAACTGAGTCTCAGTTACCTGGAACAAAATATAAAGTGGTACATAACATAGAGGTCCAGAAGAAGAGGGGAAATGAAAAAAAAATTGAAGACATAATGACCAAAAGTTTACACATGGAAAAATCGAAATAATCTCAAATATGATAAATAGATAAAACAACACCATAATCACAAAACTGAAAACTAGGGAGGAGAGAAAATATTAAAGAAATCAGAAAAAAAGATAAGCATGTTACCTATAGGAGAGTACAGATAAAAATGGCCACAGACTTTTAAGAGAAACAGTGGAAGCCAGGATCCAATGAAGCAATCATTCTACGTTCTGAAATGAAAAGAGCCAATCTAGAGTTCTATACCTGATAAGTGTCTTTTAGAAATTAAGAACAAATAAATAATTCTTTAAACAAAATGAAAGCTGAGAGACCACCGCTAAAAGCAAATATGTGGGTAAATATGTCAATGTCTCTAAAAGATAACTGACTGCTTAACTTTTGAAAAGTATGTTGAATGTTGTAACTCATAATAACAAAAGCATGACAACACTAGCACAAAGGATAGATCATAAGGATGGGAAATCTACTGTTGCAAAGTTCCTTTCATTATACATAAAATGGTGTGATATCATTTGAATGTAGGCAGTTATAACTAAAGATGCTTTTTGCAAACTCTGGAGCAGCCACTAAAAAATCTTAGAACAGCTAGTAATTCAACAGTGGAGAAAAAGTATAATATCCAAAAATACTGAATCAAAATATATATATTTTTTTGATTCAGTATTTTTTATATACATATATAATATATTATATATATATATATAAAATAAGGTAGGAGAAAAAAGAAACAAACAAAAAATGTGACAAATAGAAAATAAATAGCAAGATGGTCGATTTAGGTCCAACCATATTGATAATCGATCCAGTTTAAATGATCCAAATACTACAATTAAAAGCAAACATGGAGGTGCCTCAGGCTGTTTCTCCCAGAGCATCCAGGAGTCATATTCACCTTTTTTCTTCACGCTTCCCTCAAGGCACTGAGATGCTGCAGTTTAACCCTGATTGAATGCATTTGGATGAGAGAGAGCAGCCAGAGGAAGGATAGCAACAGGCAGTCTGGCGTGAGAGCTTTGCGGAAACCGATGACAATGTTGTTCCTTGGGAGGCCCGCCAGCTCACACTCCGGTGACAGGGAGGAAGAGGCTGGTGAGGACAGTGAGGGAGGAAGACCTGAGGATGCTGCACAGGTGCAGGGCACGGATGGGATTAACAACTCGTACGAGTCTCTTGATGATGGAAAAGCAATGAAGTGCACATGGAAGGCCAAAACCAGACCAGCGCCAGGGAATAACCCAGGGCAGGGCTTAGCAAGCTAGGTTCCCTGGGCAAATGCAGCCCATAAAATCTAAAATATTTTCTCTCTGACCTTTTACCGAACATGTGGCTTTCTGGCCTAGGGAGATCAGGCAGCAGTTGCTCCGAGGCCCCTGGCCAGCTCCACACTTCCCCGTATACCCTGCAGCACTGCTGGTGGCCCCGTGTCTGAAATCACACACTGAAATCACTCCTGAGCTGTTGCAAGGTCCTGACCTCCCCGACTCCTCTCAGACAATCAGCCTGCCCTGAAATCCTTTGAGCCTGACCCACCTTCCTGGACAGTAATTTGCCCCTTGTTTGTCAGGTCGGGCCCCTCTCTACCCCTCTTTAATAAAGACATGGAAGCTGATCGAAATAAAATGAGAAGTTGTCAGATGGGAAAAAAAATCAACTATTTTCTGTCCATAAGAAATCTACTTAAATATAAACAGATAGGTTACAATAAAAAAGGTCGAAAAAGATATAGTAGTCAAATACGATTCACAAAGAAGCAGGAGTGGCTATATTAGTATCAGAAAAAAGAGACTTTAGGACAAGGAATATCCCTAGACATAAAGAGGACATTTCATAATGATCGAGGGTAAAAAGTAACAATCCTAAATGGGTAGGCACCTAATAACAGAGTTTCAAAATACATAAACTGAATAAAATAGAAAATTGACAATCGTAACTAGAGATTTCAATAATCCTCTTTCAGTAAATGATAGAACAAGTAGACAAAAAAGTCAATACGAATTTAGAAGATTTAAACAGTGCTATTTAAATAGCACTGTTTAAATCTTCTACTTGATGTCATTGATATTTCTAGAAAATTCATTCAACAACAGCAGAACACATTCTTTTCAGATAAGCATGGTAAATTCTTTGTAAACCAAGTCTCCATAAGTTCAAAAGTTTAAATATTACACAGTATGTTCTCTAACCATGATGAAATTTAAAACAATAGCAGAAAGATATTAGTAAAATTCCAAAATACTTGAAAATTAAGCAACACATTTTTAAATAGCCAGTGACTCAAACAAGTAATCACAAGGGAAAACAGAAAATATTTTGAAGTGAATGAAAATAAACACAGCATGATAAAATTTTGGAACTACAGCTAAAATGTGCTTAAAAGAAAATTTAGAGCTTTAAATGCATATATTTGAAAAGAAGGAAGTCCTAAAATCAGTGATGAAACCTTCCACCTTAAGAAGTGAGATGAAGGAGATAAAACTGAACACAGAGGAAGTAGATGGAAGAAAATAATACAGAACAGAAATTAGTGAAATAGAACACAAATAATAGAGAAACTTAATAAAGCCAAAAAGATGGCTCTTTGAAAATATCAATAAAATTAAAAGTACCTTTAGCTAGACCACTCAAGGAAAAAGTATAAGGCACAAATGACAAATATCAGGAATGATAGGTCCTGTGTCAGCCAGCCTCTAAGACGGCACCCGCATTATTCCTACCTCCTGGTATTCATGACTTTGGGAATTTCCGCTCAACCTTAATAGACATAACAAGCAGGACCAAAAGGATACTGTGAAAATGACCAAGTGTGACTCCCAAGGTTAGGCCTTGAAGACATGGTGACTTCTGCCTTTCTTGACATTAGATCATTCTGGAAGCAGCCAGCTGCCATGGGCCACAAATAAGAAGCCTGGTGGCAAGGTTCATGTGACAAGGAGCTCCTGCCAACAACCACAATCAATTTGTCAGGCTTGTGCATGAGCCACCCTGAAACTTGAAAGCAGATCTTCCATTCCCAGTCAACCCTTCAGGTGACCGCGGACTTAGCTGATATCTTGACTGCAAATTCATGAAAGAGGCTGAGACAGAACCATCAAGCTAATTCCACTGCTTGGATGCCTCACCCAGAATCCAAGGACCCATGAGAGATTTTAAAGGTTTGTTTTAAACTTCTAAGTTTTTGTTTATGCAGCAACAGATGATACCAATTCTACAGAAGGATAAACAACTTTCTAACAACTTTATGCCTACAAATTTGACAACTTCAAAGAAATGGACAAATTCTTCAAAAAACAAAAATTACCAAACAAAAACTACCAAAATTACCAAAAATTACCAAAACTGTGACAGGGAGAAATGGAAAATCAAAAGAGTCCTAAATCTATTAAAGAAACTGAATTCATAAATAGAAACATTTCCACAATGAAACTTTAGGCCATGATGCTTCACTGGTGAATTCTACCAAACATGGTAGGAGAGAACAATACCCATCCTACACAAGCTCTTGGAGAAAATGGAAGAAAAGAACATTTACCCATTCATTTCACGAAGCCAGAATAACTCTGATATTAATCCCTGATTAAAACATTGGCAGAAAAAGACCAATATTCTTCATAAACATAGACGTAAGCATCTTTAACAAAAAATAAATTGAATTCTAGTTTAATATTGACTATACAATATAGTGAGATTTAAAAATAAATCTCATCTAGGTATTACACCATCAAAACATAAGTAAAAAAAATTTTTTTAAGTCTACTCTGTGTGGAAACGTGATTCCAAATTATAATGGATAGCTAACACTCAGGAACTTGATCCATAAATCATTGTGATACACACCGTTTCACCCGTGGGTTAAGTTTAACCTGTGAGGTTACATCAGGACAGCAGGTAAATATTTGACCAACTCTACAGTATTTTCCACCACACATTTGCCCAACTCTTATCTGACAATATTAAACGATATGACTTTGGAACTCTTCTCTCTCTAGTGCTTGAGCTTAAATAATGTCTCTTTATATGATGATGAACTACATCTATACAACATATTGCTATAGTTTCAATCACAGTATATGAGGCTAGCAAAACAACTTCCCTAAAGAAACTTTTGAGGATAAAAGTTCAAAGGAAACTCAGCTGACATGAAGACTAACAATAGGAAAAGTTGAATTTTAATAGTAAGAAGACTTGGCTTTCTGCAGGATTAAATATATGAGAATTGACTATTAACATAATTCGAAAGGTATATTATTGAGCTAGAAGCTGGGGTTGTCTAAACCCTGTGTTCTCATCATGAGGGAAGTTAAAATATTCTTTTGTTGGCGTAAGAGTGATAACAGAAGGCTGTAATCATCTAATATTCATGCCTATTACAGTTTAAAGCATAATGTCCAACAAGATTTTTTAAAAACATGTTGGGAGTTGATATAACCTAAATTTTTTTACTTTATTTTCTCCATTTTTAAAAACATATGTTAATATTCACTTTAATGGTTACTTAACTGTTGGCTTCGATTTTCAATAAAAACCTGCTGTTTTAATTGCCTGAACCCTTCACAGTCATAAGCTCTGCAGGTTGATCCCACACAGGCAAAAATGTGAAATGGGATCCATCCTGCCAGCCTGCTTCCTATCAGCCTGACCCAGGGTCTGCAGTCCATCCGTCAGATTCCACTTAAAGGACAAAGGCATTGTCTTCAGGAGACCAGATAGAGCAAACGTGGAACTTGAGAGGCGGAACACATGAAGCAATAATCATCTAAAATTCTGTGAATACAGTCATTTTCGCAGAGCAGGAAAGACGAAAATGACAGTACCTTCCTCATGATCCCTGAACATCCAGGTTCTGTGGTGCAGGTACACATGGGGTAGGGAGTGTCTGGAGGAAAGAAGGACAAGAAGAAAGACAGGGAAGCTTGCTTCCTTCAGAGCTTTTCTGCACTCAAAAATGTCCTATACCACTGTGTTGAAACTGAAATGTTTTGAAACTGTTTCAGTGTATTGAAACTGTGTCCAATACATCTCTGCCTTCTCTTCTGGAGCTATGTGAGGTCTACCTTTTCCAAAAAGTTTTCCTTGGTTAGAGATTTCTGACCCTGTTTTGTTTTCAACAGTGTTTATGTATTCGATTCTGTGATTTGAGTTTACTTCCAGGAATTGCTTCTATCTAATACTTGCCTCAACTAGATTAGGAATTCCTGGAGTGCATATGAATCAAGTTACCTTTTGAATTGAATTCCCCAATAGCATCTACCGTGAATTCTACATACAAATATTAAATGCTAAATATTATAAATACCTAGATCAATCACTAGCAAATTCTTTTTTTTGCCACTAACCCATTTTTCTCCTTCCCTCATTGAAACACCATACATTTTTCTTTATCTTCCTTCTTTATATATATATATTTTTTTTTCTTTCACCTATTTATGAACATTTATTATTTTCCATCATTTGTTTTACTTTTGAATTTTATTTATTTAGTTTTTATACAGCAGGTTCTTATTAGCTATCTATTTCTTTATGTATATTTATATTCTTTATATCTTTATTGTTCAGAAGGAAATATTTGAGGAACTCTGTCCTGTATCCTGCTTCTCCTTTTTTCCTGGTGTCTGTCCAAGTTTGAGGCCTGAGGCCACACTGACAACTTCCCAGCAGTTTGCCTGCATGCAGGACACAGGGAAGGAGAGACAGAAAGCAGGATTGTCCTCGGCTTAGCATAGCAACAAGAATGACATGAGCTGTGAAAAGTAAAAGCTGTTCTGTCACCAAGAATAGGGTTTCTTCTGATGGAGAAGTCACATCGTGAAGAAATAGCACTTTTTATTGAGGGCTAGTGGTGGGTCACACAGAGTCCCCCTGAGTACGTGTGTGTGTGTGTGTGTGTGTGTGTGTGTGTGTATGTGTGTGTACTAGTGTGTGCTATAAATTAGCCTCAGAGTTTGGCCGTAGCACAGTTAATTCCAGGGAGCTTTCTATAAATCCCAGTGATAAAAGTTTTCCGTCACATTCAGGGAGAAATGGTTTAACATCACCAAGCTGCCTCCTTACGGGTGTAGATAAGAAGGCTGGCACCACAAAAAATATATGGAACCCACTTTTTACTTCCTTGCTGCCTTCAGCAGGGTAAAGATCGAAAAATAAAACAGAGTAGCTGCTCTCACCTGGGGATGGAGTCCTCCATTTCTCTTTGGGGGAAAAGAAAAGAAAAGAAAAGAAAGAAAAGAAAAAAGAAAAGAAAAACCAAGATGAGGCAAAATGAGAAACATTCAGCCTAGTTTTCAGGGGTTCCCTCCCACTTTCCTCTCTTGGTCCTTCAGTGCCCAGGGCCCTCATTCTGCCTCACGTTGTCTCTGAACCTCACTATTATCTTTCCTTACAGAAAATGTCCTTCTCTCTCTCAGATGCTGAGAGACACACCTGGCATCCAGAAAACCTGACTAAGACATTTGCTCGTTGATCCCTCAAATTGTAGAATTGAACTTTAAATGGGTTTGGGGAAAACTATTTGGTAGAAAGGGACCCTTTTACACTAACTTGAAGACAAAACCACACTCTAACTGACTATTTTTCCTTATCTCCTCTGGAAGCTGAGGCACAGGCTTTCCTCGGGCTGCTCTGAATTTTCAGCGTAGGAGGTGGAAAAGTCTACAGCTCCAACCACTTAGAGAAGCTGCATCATTTCACGCATATTCAGGCCCTGCTTTGTCTTGATCCTGACAATGAATATTAAGCCCTTGGGACTTCCTAGCTCTGGGCACCACTCCACAGGAACAGCTCCATTTAGCTGTTGGGAGGCAACCATCCACCGGCCGCTTGTATTTCTGCCTATCCTGAGAGGAGAGGCACTGATGGCCTTCGTCCCAGAGCCTCTTTCCAATAATGTACACAGCCTTGGAAGGTGGAGAAGGTGTCTCCCTCGAGAGCAGAAGGTAGAGTTGTCTTCTGACAAGTTTAGTTCAGAGAACGTCTCTGCTGCAGGGCAGCGGGTAGGCAGGTGAGTTTGCAGCTCATAATGGAAGGTTGGGTTTCCTAAGCTCAGGGCTCCTCGGCTGATCATTGTGCCTGTGGGACTTGGAGGCACCGAGAACAGGCGCAAGCATGCAGGTCACTCTAACTTCTCTTCCATGAGCAGCAAGGTGTTTTGTCTCTGACCCAGGAGTTTCCTGTCTCCTGCCAGATCTGTGAACTTGTGTTAGCAAAGTTGTCACCTTGCAGGTTGAATAGAATCTCGGACACTTCACAGTTTTGGTACAGTTTCCTTCAGACTTTTCCAAATGACAACTGGAAAAATCTCCCTTCCCAAATTCTAAGGAATATATAGTTCAGGTTCGTTCAAGAATCATAATGTGATGGAACAACTACATAGGCCACATACAAAAGAATAAATCTGGATCCTTAACTCAAACCATACACAGAATTAACTCAAAATGGATCAAAGACCTAAACGCAATGGTTAAATTCAAAAGCTCTTAGAAGAAACATAGGAGTAAATCTTTGTTACATTTGATTTGACAATGGATTCTTGGATATGAGCCAAAAAACACAAGCAGCAAATGAAAATTAGATCAACTGGATTTCATCAATGTTAAAAACATTTGTGTTTCAAAGGACACTATGAAGGGAGTGAAAAGACAAGCCACAGATTAGGAGAAAATATTGACAAGCCATATATCTGATAAAGGACATGTATCTACAATGTATAAAGAACACATACAACTCAATAATGAAAAGACAACCCAATTAAAAATCTGAATAGAGCTTTCAAAGGAACTGAATAGACATTTCTTCAAAGAATATATATATTCCATATATATACATGAATAATTACACAGGAAAAGATACTCAATATCATTATCTTCAGAGAAATGCAAATCAAAACCATGGATGCCACTTCACACCCACTAGGATGGCTATAATAGAAAAGTTAGATAATTACACGTGATGGTGAGGATGTGGAGAAATCAGTACCCTCACATGGCTGGTGGGAGTGTAAAATGGTACAGCCTCTTTGGAAAATGCTTTGGCGGCTCCTCAAAAAGTTAAACAGAGCTACCACATGACCCAGCAATTCCACTCCTAGCTATGGACTCAGAATAATTGGAAACAGGTATCAGATATTTGTACAATATATAAATGTTCATTGTAGCATTATTCACAATATCCAAAAGATGGAAACAACCCAAGTGCCCATCAACAGATGAGTGGATAAACAAAATGTGTTATATCCCTGCAATGGAATATTATTCAGCCATAAAAAGTAGTGAAATGCTGCTACATGCTACAACATGGATCAACCCTGAAAATCTACATGAAAGAAACCAGCCACATAAAAACAAATAAGGTGTCATTTACATGAAAGTCAAAATAGGCAAATATATAAAGACAGAAAGTAGATTAGTGGTTTCTTAGGGCTGGGGATGTGGGAGACTTGGGGATATGACAGATGAAGGGTACAAGGTTTCTTTGGAGGCGATCGAGTGTTGTAAACTTGATTGTGGTGATGGTTGCACAACTCAGTAAATATACTAAAAACCATTGAATTGGACAGCTTAAAGAGGTGAATTTTATGGTATGTGAATAAAACTATTAACAAACAAACAAAGACAAATACAAAAATAACTCCAAGCACCCTTTGCTTCCATAGAGCACAAGCCATGCTAGCTAGGTTCAGCCAGTGACCACCCAGGGAAGTGACATGTCATTCTCCTCTGTGGTAGCAAATCCACCATCTAGGAATGTTTCCACTAAAGCCCCCCTTAAATGGGGAAGGGAGGCAAACGCACAGCATTTCCACCACTTACCCGTTAATTCTTTTCCTCCCTCCAGATCTGTTTCTTATATAGAAACCAGAAGGTAATGGTACCCACGGAAAGACGGAGCATAGATTACATATAATTTTTGGCTCTTTTTAAGAAAATCCTACATATATGTCTACACTTTTTGTAAGATTATGTGTGAACTTGATACATGTTTTCTTCAGCTGCATTTCTAAGATAGGGAAAGTCACATTTAATAATGAATTACATAAATTATTTGTAGGGCTGGTTTTCTCAGCCTATTTTTCATTAAAAGCAGGCCTGGTTCAGGAATATTCACATTATTCAACACTGTTTCCAATTACAGTTTTGTGTCATAATTGGCTGACATTATAGAATTCTATGCAATTCTATTTATCTGCGGAAGAACGTTTCCAGCTTAATTTGACCTTTCTGTAATTTCCTCCTTTACTCTGAAGTCTACATAATGTATCAGACCATGAGCTCAACTTGAATTCTATCTTTTAATATCACTACAAAAACTGTGGTCGGCAAGAGAAACTCCCCTAACGATCTGACGACGTATTTGTTGTAAAAGAAAAAAAGAGAGCATTTTCTGATTCCTCCATTTTATGAAATTACGGCATTAGTAACCTTGCATAGATTTTCTTCACGTATGTTCTTGCCACAGACAACAGGTAATTCATAGTGCTGTCGATTATTCTGATGATGTAATTGTCTCATCACAAACCCAGATGGACCACAAGATAAAATTGATCCTAGAGTCTGAAAACTGGCAAAGAAAAGTGTTTGAAT
Organism: Physeter macrocephalus; assembly: GCF_002837175.3. Classification (NCBI taxonomy): domain Eukaryota; kingdom Metazoa; phylum Chordata; class Mammalia; order Artiodactyla; family Physeteridae; genus Physeter; species Physeter macrocephalus. Next base: position 115,739,656 of record NC_041233.1, read on the forward strand.
ATTAATTATTTGATGACTCCAAAACCTTCTTATCAGACATTTTTCAAAATTCAACTGGTTAATATCATGTTATTTTTTTCACAAGCTGCCCTTGGTAACGGGAACGAAGAAAACAGCGGTGAACAGAATAAATATCCTTTGCCCTCGTGGCTCATTCAGTGCAGAAAAGAAGAAGAAATAAGAATAAGAGTATCACCACCAAAACATCAACAGCATCAACTTCATAGATGCATTGACGCTGAAACATATAATGGGAAAACTTTAAAGACATTACTAGAGGATATTTAATCCGGAAGTTTTCAAATTAATTTATTATGGCGGTTTCATTTGAATTCTCTGTCACTCAAAACACTATTTAATAACTTTGGCCACATCTTGTTTGCTGGAGAATTTAGGAGAGTCTATAGCACATTTTTTTTTTTTTCACACATTGTTGTGTTCCGCTACTACTTCCCGGGGAAGTTTCTGGCGCTGTCTTTAGACCTCCGGGCGCCTACCTTAATACGGAAGATTGTTTCCACTCTGCCATGCTGACAGTTGGGAAGCTATAAAGTTTACAGTTGAGCCCACAATTTCTCTTCCTATATGGGTCTAAATGTAATAATAATTTAGACCTCAAAATAGCTAAATTGTCTGGAGCACTCACTATGTTCCAAGAGCGAAGGCCTTAAATATTAGCTCAATTAATCACCACAAGATGCAGACGAGATAGGCACTACTGTTATTTTCATTTTACAGATGAGGAAACTGAGGTACCAAGATGCTGAGTAACTTGCTAAAGGTCACTTAAATCGCGATGGGAATCACCACCTTGTGGCTTCACACTCCTAACTTTTCCATGACACTAAGTCACAGAAATTACAAGGCAGTTTGGCTCACCTGTAAACTGAGTTTAATTCCCTTGCCTCTTCTCATAGCTCCTCAGTTTGCCTAGCCTGTGGCTATTTTAACAAGAGAATTGTCTTGAATGACAAGCACGCAACATTAAAAATCAAGGGAAGAGGGAAATGGAGTGGAAAGAACAACTTATAGGGTTTCCTACTGCTTTTAAAAGCAAGTTATTGGATGTAGTTTAACGTTTAAAAACCTCAGTCCCTTTAATACAGAAAAGGCCTGAAATTAAATCAGAAGTTTTATTCTTAGCACCAAACATGGAACCATCATCAGCATTTGGGTTCACATTATTTTATTTGAAATACTATTTTATGCGGTAGTGAGTAAAAATGAAATATGATGATGAAATGGATCTACTAGAAATCTGTCCTAAAAACCACCAGAACTTGCCTTAAACACATTCTCTCAGTCGAGTTTTTATTAATTCAGAGAAACCACCGTTTGACTTCCCGGTTGTTGCTGGCAGGTAGATGACAAAGGATAATATAATACAGCTTTCTAACATATATGTTGTTGTAATTATTATTTAATGCTTATTAGGTCACCAGATGGTTCAGCCTGCTACGGATGACACATCTTTCATAGGTTTTACTTCCTCATAAGGAAAATCATGCAGAATTTGGTTAACTTTTCTGTACTTGGTTCACTTTTTGGTATTTTTTTCTCACTTGGAATAAGCTTTCTGAAGCTTGACATGAAATGTCTGCTTTGAATTCTGAGATGATTCCGCTAGGTTTGTGTAGATCATCTGATGGATAAATTGCAGAGCACATGGATTATTTGTGAACTGTGGGTTTTCCTTTATAATCAGTTCGTTAGAATTAGCAGAAAATTAACAAAAACATGATGCAGGCACAGGGTATGGCAGCACTATTTGTAACAGCAAAATACAAGAAACAACCCAAATATCCACCATTACCGGAATGGTTGAATAAATGGTAAAATAAAATGAAGACTATCCTTACGCATTTCGATGTGTCATCCCAGGATGTGTTTTTAGATGAAAAAAAGGAGGGTTCAGAAGAGAGTTTATGATACAATCAATGTGTGTGTGTGTACACACATATTTGTGTATGCTTGTGTGTGTGCACACTTGCTTGTATTTTCAGAAAGCAACAGTGGAAGGTTAACCCCAAAGCACCTGAAAATACCCACCTACCTGGGAAGGAAGGGCACAGAAGGAGGCAGGCTTGGGAGCTAATGCTGTCTGAACATCTTTATTTTTTACTTTGACTTTGGAAAGATGCTCCATCTTACAAAATAATAAAACCAAAAAGAAACAAACAGTCTATCTCCCACCCCAAGAAAATCTACAACTGACTAAAGAAAATGTTGGTTGGCTGGTTGGAAACGAATCTTAATAATCGTAGAGCAATAAAGTGCTAAACAGTGCAGACAGGTAGATAGATGAGCCAATTTATTTTCATTGAGAAGAATTATCTGAGGAGAAAGTTGGCCTTTTCTCCGTATGTCATTAAATTCTAAATCCATTACCGAGGTTTTGATATTTGCCGTGAACAAGATCTAATACTGCAAAATGTCTTCTTGTCCTCTGGGTATAGGAAGAAGCTAAACAACACATGGAAATTAGACCAAATGGTCGTGGGGCGAGCAAAGCGGAGCGGGAAGCGATCCCCCTTCCTGTTTGCCTCCCCTTTACTGACTTCTCAAGTTTCTTACCTGTCAGGGTTATAGAATCTATCGGGTCATCAGATTTCACGGGTTTGTAAGGAGGATGACCCCAGAGGGTTTCCCCGTTGCCTGATGGTACGAGCATTGTTTCGCGGCTGTCATGTACTAGCAGGTGGGGGTCCTTGTGATCTGTTTCCAGATGGACTGAAAACTACTCCTCGGCTTGCTGATCTTCCCGGGGTTTGGAGGGTGATTCCTGATTGCCCAAACTTTTCTTCTAGACTCTGCCTGCCTTCTAGAAAGAACTATCAGCATGACTATTTTAAATGGGTTTGTCATTTTACATGTTACAGATTGTACAAGTGAGTGGCAAAATAAAAAATGAAACAGCAAAAATATTGACTAGAAGTAGAACAACGGACAATTATGATATGGTAAACTGTAGAGATTATATATAGTTGTGAAAAGCTGGAAGAGTTGCCAGGCGAGTTCCTGCTAATTTAAAAGAGGTGAATTACTCTGAAGACAGTTGTGTCAGAAACACACATGGTATATAAATTGAGCTGCCAGAAGGCTGCAACTTGGAGAATCAATCACCTTAGTATACAAACCTAGTTTTTTCTTTTACTTATTTCATCAAAGTGAAATGAAGTGCCAGAAACTTTCCTGGAAATTTTCCGAATGAAATTGACTAGAAATTGGACTGTTCATTATGAAAATACATCTGCTACCATATTTTAAGAATTTTTTACTTGATTTTTCCCCAAGATAAACAGCAACTGTTTTTTGACACATTATCCTCTTTAATAATGAAAGAACTTTGATTCTAGTTATACTTAGAAAACGGCCACAAAAGGTAAAATGCCATACTGCTGCTTTCCATAACCATGGAAAGTTTAAAAATTTTGTTTAAAAAGTCAAAAGTAAATTGCCAGGTTTTAAAAAGTTTCTTTGGTCTAAACGTGGGAATAAATCAAAAACGTTTGGAACCAAAAGGATCCTGATAGTATTTTTTATTTTAAAATGCTTCAAGGCATCCCAGCAAAAAGGTTTGAAATTTGAAAATCCCTGGAGCCTCCCAAAGTGTTTACACATTCTGTTATCAGAATGCAGAAATAGAGTAGTAGACAGGCTCACTTACATTTCAAATTAAACTTGATTTCTCAAACACCCAACACCCAACTCTGTTTTTCAACACAGTGTAAAAATGTAATCAAGGAAAAAATTAATAAATTTTATGAAATATAATGAGCGTCTGATTCCTGATGAACTTTATCAGTGATACTGTTGTTTTATGTGCAATAGTTCAAAAACTTTTTATATCATGTTATTACCTCTAGTATCGATTACCTTCCTTTGAATGTGGGGATTTGGAATGCTTATCATTTCCCATAAATCTCTTAATCCATTTCTAATCCCAGAGATTTATCCATAAGGACTAAATAGCAATTTGGTAAATAGTCTACCCTTCTTATCATCTAAATGAAATGCACAAAGATAGCAGCCCTAGGCGTTCTAAGAGCACTTAATCCAGTGACAGAGGACTCTCTAATCCTTTTGTTAATTTTACATTATCACGAAACAGGAAGATCTAATACCTAACAGGCTTAAGACAAAAAAACGACCAAAACCAGCTAAACGAGACTAGATGTTGACAATAAGGACCAAGTGGGAGGTCTCTTACTGTGCACCGGAGCTGCACAAACACAGTAGGTGAGAGGGCTGACTTATCAGTCCTAGAGGAAGATCCCCTCTCAGGCAGAGACTGAATTGCAACATGGAGCTCACGAAAGTCTAAGAATCAAACTGGAACATTCGATATGAAGAACAGAATGCAAAATCGGTTGTGCTACGCTTCCTGGGCATATCAGCCACAGATGACAGTCACATGCAGGCTCTGAAGCCAGCCTGCTGGTGTGTCTTGTCCTTTCCTGCTCTCTGACCTGGGGCACCTGAACTAGCCCGTCAGTTCCTTGTTTTCCTCATCTGTAAACTGGGCACAACATTAGCACCTCCTTCCCAGGTTTATGTGAGGATTTAGTGATTTAAACCATGGGTGCAACTTAGAGCAATGCCTGGGACAGTAAACTTTCAAAACGATAGTATCTAATACTCCTCTTTCAGAAGAGGGGACAGAAATGTTGCATAGCACCATAAGTTATAAAAAATAATATAGGTTCATGTCAAAGAGGACCCTTATTACCGTTTCATAAAGGATGAGGAGAGATCGTACCCTGCAAGAACTGTACGTAAAGAAATCATTCTACTGATGAAGACTGAAAATTACCATTGCTATTGCATGGCCTCACAAAGCTACCAAAAAGGACTTAGATTTGAGGAGGATGCTCTGGTTAGGAGTGTTCCTCTAAGATAACGTTACCCAAAGGTGGTTTATGTGTAGGCGCTCTTGGCGCTCCTTCCACATACATCCTGGGCACCCACCTTCCCCTGTGGACTGAGCCTAGAGCCTCCTGGGAACCTCAGCCCAGGGGCTTTTTCTGGCATGCCTCAGGAGTTGATGCCCCTGGAGCAGCCTCTAGGGGATGATGCTTAGCAATCGGGGGATAAATAACCCAGCTTCCTTCCCTCTGAGGTAGAAGCAGGAAAGTGATTTCTACAGCATCTGCCAGAAGTCCTGAACAGTAATCTGCTCCTTGACACACGTTTTGCTCACGTCATACCCTTTCCTTCCCGAGATCACCTCCCAAAAGTTGCCCTTTAATCCTTAACTCAGCGTCTGTTTCTAGCAGAACCTCTAACTCCCCTCTACTGAAGAGCTCTAAGGTTATACACAACAAGCTTTTTTAAGTGACTTGAAGAATGTTCTCCCAGGGTCAGGAAGAGAGATTATATGTCATTCAAAAGCTATCTTAAGCTATGTCGTTCTCTTCCCAAATATACGACAATACGTTTTTACAAACGTTCTAATGAGAATTTCTCTCTCCTATGAGATGTGGCCCCCAGGAGAAAGGAGAACGATGTATGGCTGGAATCCTGAGCCCTGAATTCTCTCTGAGCTTCCCGCTGTTGCTCGGGGGCACAAAGAAGATATGGAGATGAGACATTCCCCAAAATTATACTTTTAATTGTTTTAAGTCTTTGGCCTTGGATCCTGAGTGTTTGAGCACTGGGCCCTTGTGAGTGTGTTGTACTGGCTTCTGGAAGAAGGAAACCCTGTCCTTCTTTCTACTCTCATCTTTTTCTCAAGGAGGCAAGGCAAGGTTTTGAATTGTTCAGATTCCAGGGTTCTCATGGCAGCCACTTTTGCTGCGGTGGTGACTTACAGGTGAGGGAAACATGGTCTCTGTGTTTGTTTCTGATTTGGGCAGGTGGGGCTTTGCATTTCACTGCTATGGTGAGTTCTGAGACGCTTGTCAGAGCTTTGGGAGAAAAAGGACAGGCATTACAGCCTCCTTGTTTCAAGGATATTTAGACCTAACTAGCATGAGAAAAAATAAAATGCTTCCACTGGATTCAGCCTGACTCACTGGGGTTCTGCTTTGGCACAAAATCCTAGCTCATACGAAGTACTATATTTCCTATGTTGCCACAATTGTGCATACAGGGCCTTTTGAGGAGGAAGCTTGGCTAACCAAGGCAGAGAACAGGAGATCTGAGGATTCTTGGAGCACTGTCTTTTTCTTTTAAGATTAAAAAAATATATATTTATTTTATTTATTTATTTTTGGCTGCGTTGGGTCTTCGCTGCTGCACACAGGCTTTCTCTAGTCGCGGCGCGTGGGTTTCTCATTGCGGTGGCTTCTCTTGTTGCGGAGCACGGGCTCTAGGTGCACGGGCTTCAGTAGTTGTGGCCCGCGGGCTCAGTAGTTGTGGCACACAGGCTTAGTTGCCCCGTGGCACGTGCGATCTTCCTGGACCAGGGCTCGATCCCATGTCCCCTGCATCGGCAGGCGGATTCTCAACCACTGCGCCACCAGGGAAGTCCCTGGAGCCCTGTCTTAACGTGACCCTTGTATAAGATCATCCTCTCATTTTCCGGAAACATAAGAGCCAAGGTGACTTCATTTGTATAGACTACACAGAGTAAGGGAGTCTAGGGTAAAAATAGGCTTCATTTACTCCTTCCTTTTTATCCACATCCAAACCTTGGCCACTAAGGGACCGCTCAGATCACAAGAGGCAAAGGAAAATAAACCTCACAAAAATTACACCACGGGAAAGAGATATTTTATACTCTAAAATCCAGAGTATAGCAGGTGTCAGCTAGGATGGTCCATCCCCAGGCATTTGTGGATGGGTGGTACACGGAAGATTTCTCAAAGAGCAGGCCTTGTCATTCATTCCACACTTACTTATTGAGTACCTACTGAACACTAGGAATATCACAGTGAAAAAATTATAAAGTGCCTGCTTTAATAGAACTTACCACATGGTTGTAGCAAAATAAAGAAACCAGAGAGAAATTCCTACTCCAGTGTGCTGTTTCAAATAGAAAAGATTATTTATAAGCAGAATCCACAATTATGAATGTACATTAAAGGGTTTAACTCATTCACGTGGCAAAACGACATGAAGAAAGTCTGCTAGAGGCTTCTGCTTAAGTTCTCCTTATTCATCACACAGACAAGGAAAATCACTCTTTTTCCCATAGAACCTGCACCGATACTTCCCAGAGCCTTGATGTGAAATAGCTTTAGGAGGAATCCAGCACTCTACAAAGCAGAGAGAAGAAACAAATAATCCGAGCCCTGGCACACATTTCTGCTTTGGGAGATTAAATGATTCTGAAGCCTGTACTCTTTATGGATTTCCTTTTATGTGAGATTCTAGAGTAGTTGCACTAGTGTTGGAGGGGTTTCTTTTTTTTTTTTCCAAATACAAATATTTTCATGGACTTAGAAATTGATATTAGGAAGAGTGGCAGTCAGAAACCCCAGGGAACTGGAAGGCATCTGAAATGGGTTATTTGGTCATCTGAGGTGGAAGGCAGTGTGGCATCTAGATGGTATTAAGGTAAGGAAATGTGCTTGTTCATGGCACGCAGTGGTAAACAGCTAAACCAGATACCATCTGCGGTGTCCATCAAAGGCAAGGATGTGAGGGGCTGGCTTGCCGCTGCTGAGAAATAGCACTGATGCTACGGGTTGGATAGCTGATTCTATGGACAATGAAAAGATTGAAGATTAAAGAAAGAAACTGATTAGCCAGTTTTTAAAATTCTTGACTCTAAGGATAGATGAAATCTCAGGGGCTTCCTAGGATTGCTAAATGAATCTCTCATCTTTTCATGAGCAGAAATGAAAGAGCTGAAGAGCAAATGTGTTGTATATTTCTTCAGGTTGTGGATTTCCACACCAGTTGACTTTACAACCTTAGCAGCATCCTGTGAGACAGTTAGGGCCATGGCTGGTAATAATGGAACTCCTGGCATTGGAATTGGATAATCTAGTGTGACTTAGAGGGGTAAAGGAACCAGGATCTAACTTCCTGCCTTGTTTAAAGACTCAGAATCTCACTGCTTGAGCATCTCATATTCTGGGGGATATGTTTGTGCTTGCTTGAGCAAGGAGAGAAAAACCTAATTTTCGACTGGGCTGAATTTCTTTATATGAGTGCCAGAATTCTGGATTCAGTAGAACTTCAACAGCTGGAAATAATGCTAACTGTTTCACTGAGTGAGTAAAATAAGGTCTTGGGTGGCTCTTGCTAACTCAAACTGAGAGGGCAGAAAAATTCTGGGATAACATGGGTAAAGAAATCCAAAGATACTGGGATGTAAAATAGGTTGGGGTAAATTGAACAGGTGTGGCTGGCTTCTCTCCTCCTCATTTTGAGCCAGGGAGGGCCCTGAAGACAGAGCGTTCATCAGTGCCTCCTGAGAGCAATGCCAGCAGGTCAGACATCTTTCCTGGCAGTCTGTAGGCTATAGAGCTGCTGGAGAAAGATGCTGAAATGGAAATGACTCCCTGATTTCAATGGATAAGGGGAGTTCTTGGGGTGACAGTCACAGGGTCATGCTTAATCACAAGAGCAAGACACATGTGGTTACTATCATAGGCATCTGGCACTGCATGGTGATCAGAGTGGCTCGAGCTGGTCTGCCAAGATCAGTGATGGTGGCTAGATAACTTGGGATTCCTAGGATAAAAACTGATGGCGAGCGCATTCGAGTCCTACTTGATTTGTACATCTGAGCAAGGACAGTTCAGGTGAACAAAGGTCTGTCTTGGACACAGGGATAATGGCAATCCTTCGCCTGATTCACAATCTCAGAGCCCTTTGACTGAAGGAGACGTCAGGAATACATAAGAAAATCTGTGCAAGAGCAACCCAGTAATATCCTTTGAATCTCCCTATTAGCATTCCTCGAAGGACTCTACCATAAAATAAGAATAACCATAAAAACAAACAAATGAATATAACAAAACAGAAACAGACTCATAGAGAAAACAAACTAGTGGTTACCAGTGGGGAGGTGGCTTGGGGAAGGAGCAAGATAGGGAAAGGGTGTGAAGAGGTACAAACCACTAGGTACAAAATAAATAAGTTACAAGGATGTAATGTGTAGCACAAGAAATATAGCCAACATTTTATAATAACTTTAAATGGAGTATAATCTATAAAAACATCAAATTTTACTGTGTATACCTGAAATTAATATTGTAAATCAACTATGTTTCAAATTTTTTTTTAAAGAGAATAACCATTAGAAGGGAAAGGGAGATACCCAGATCTTCACAATCAAATGTAGGTATTAGCCCATCTACCTCTGATTCCCTGCAGGCAAAACCTCCTGCAGATCTCCCTGAAAATTGCTCTAGCAACATGTTTACAGCAACCCAGGCTGGTAGAGTGATGGCGGAGTGGACTCACGCTACAGGTTCTAGACCCCAGACCCCTGCTCACACCAGGGGAGAAACTTGGACACTAAGGATCTGCCTTGTTTTACTACCATAACTATAAGGCTTGAACACCAGCCTCTGATCATGCCAGGGGAGAGGCTGATACTTCTCTAATCCTAGAGCTTAAAAGTCCCAAAGTCCAAAATTTGGGGTACCTCTGTCGGCACCAGTCAGATGTTGGGACCCATAACATCCATCTGTGCTGTTCCAGAATTCTAAGGGCCACAGAAGATCACACACTCACTATTGCTTTTATCTCTGTAAGTTTCTCCAATGAATGCTGTCTCAGAAGACCTAGTAGGTAGAGCATTAGATCCTTCACACTTATTCATTTGACAATGGTACCATCCAACAATTGCTCTTACCTGATTCCTGAGGCCAGTGAATATGAGTACAGTGTAGCGAGAGCAGAGCCCATTAGGGTCAGGAGATAATAGAATTTTGACCAGAGGACACAACCACGGTTATTTTCCCAATTACCAAATGCAAAATTAAGATACAGTGGACCCTCATTATCCACAGATGCTTATTTGAGAATTTGCCTACTCAATAAAATTTATTTGTAACCTCAGCATCAATACTGGCAGAGCCTGTGCCATCATTCATGGACATTAAGAACAGTAGGCATCGTTAGTTACACAATTGTACATATTCCCTACTGCGGTCCATCAAGGAGACGCTCTATTTTCTCATGTCAGTTCTCATATAGAGACGCCCAGAGGATGGAGACAGAAGCGGGCGAGCTCTGCAAGAAGCTCCGGTTCTGGGGCTGGTTGAATGCGGTTTGAAACCCAGCTCTGCAGCCTGCTGCTAAGCAGCTTCAGGCAAGTCACATAACACTTCTGAAGACTGTTTTCACTTTTGTAAAATCAAGAACAGAGCATTGACCAGGATAAACTGTTTTTAGGATTTAAAATACACACACACAACTTTAAATATATATATTTCCCCTAGGAGCAATGGCTCAGTATTCACCAGTCCAGTGTTGGGGCAACTTTATAGTACATAACTGCCATGAATAACAAAAAACAGAAATCAACTGTAGATATTTCCATCCACAGATGGAAACCACATTGGCTCCTTGAACTGCGATAATTCCTGTTATAAAGTTGGATGATAATACCAAGTATTTCTTAGGATTGTTAGGCAGTTAGATGAATTAATAGATGTAAATAAAGTTCTCAAAATAGTGTCTGGATGGTAGTAAAAGCGATACAAGATTCTGTTATTATTAATATCATTGTTAGGAATGGCTAAGTGGAAGCTTCTGGAGTTTTTCCTGCCCACAATATGAATATGTCAAAGGCAATACCACAGCCCTGTTGGAATTCCAAAAATTTGCAATGTCACTAAAGCCTTGAAAGATGTAGGAGTGAAGATGACATCACTTCCGTAGTTAGCTGTCCAAGTTTGGCTAGTGAAAAGGACGGATTGATTACAGAGAATGACAATAGATTAGCCAACATTTAATCAAGTGGGGATTCGATCTTGCAGATTTGTACAGGATGTGGTCTCTTCATTGGAACAGATCAGTATAGCCCTTCCTAACCACCCAGTGATTTGACAAATGCTTTCTTCTCTATCTCCAAAGCCAGTAAATAGCAGAAATTCGTTCTCATGGGACAGAGACAGCCATACATCTTCACTGTCTTGCCACAGGCTTATATCAACTCTCTAGTTCTGTGTCCCAAGTCATTCTGCAGGGACGAGTAGTTCCCTCGTCAATGCTCTGGACATCACCCTACTGACATCACGCAGCTAGCAAACAGAGCAGGGTCCCCGTTACTGTGGTACTATGATGTGCACGGTGCCACAGCCTGGAAGAGAAATGCCACAGAGCTACAGAGAGCTTCCGCTTCCATAAGATTTAGGCGCATCCTAGGGTCTAAAGTTATCTGCTCTTCCAAAATGGAAAAAAAAAAAAGTGCAATTCTTTGGTTTAAAAAAATAGATGTTATAAATTAAATATCTGTGAGTTGCACTGACCCATATGCAGTGGCCCTAAACAATAGCCAGTTTGACCCAGAGAACAAGAATGCTCTCCCACTGGTGCAATATTTGGTCTTTATGGCTCAGTGGATCCTACGGATGCCGAATAGACCCTGTGGTGAAAGAAAGAGCAGGGGCTCTGATGATTTGGGAGAAAAACCACGGCTCCTCTATAAGTAAATAGATCTTGACTTGGCACTGAGCCCTGGCAGGCCGTGAAGCCTTGACCGTAAGATCTCGTGTGACTATAGACCTTGGCCGCTCCATATCAGCTGAATGTTGTCTGACTTACTGTATCATAAATTTTGGTGTTCATGATGGTTGAGTTTTACGCTTAGTAAATATGTGAACTTGGGCAAGTTTCCTTTCTGTGCTTTGGTTTCACATTAACCAGAGGTTAATGATCCTAAATACGTGGCAATATTTTGATGGGATTAAATGCGTTAACACGTGCAGACCACTTATAAGTGTCTGGCACATAGTAAGGGCTTCTTAAGTGTTAACCGGTATGGTTATTGTCCTCCTTTGAGGACGTGGACCTGTAACCGATGGATCCCAGAGGTGTAAGGTTGGGTCATTTGGCGCTCGTGACCCCTGCACCCAAACCAACGCACTCTTCCTACTGGTGACCAAAGCATCATATAGGGGTTTCTAATTGGGTATGTAGCATGTCTCCTGGGAGATGGGATCCCATCCTCAGAGCACCGCTCCTGAGCTGGTGCTTCATGTGCCTTCAGATGTCAATTGCAGAATGCTCATTGCCCCAGGTACGGGCCAGAGCAGTAACCTTAGGTCTGGAACGTGCTGTTTCTATACCTCTCCATGGGGGAAATGGCACTGGCTGTTCTCTGACCTTGATGGTCATTATGATCACTGTGAACCCTGCCCACCCCCCACCCCCAGATTCTGGCGTTTAAAAGCCAGTAACTAGCTTCTTTGCTTCAGGCCCAGCATCTCTGTTGCTATCAGTGAGGAAGGTTCTATGACAGCTTCTCTTACCCTCAGTCCTGGTCTGCACACGACAGTCACCGCTGACTCCTAGTGAAGCTGATGTCCTCTTAACCGGTTAATTTGTGAGCCTCTGAGTGCCCAGTATCCCCTGAGGCTTCCTGTGGAAGGAAAAAAAACCTGAATGATTTTCTGGCCTCAAAAAAATATTACCACTCTAGTAGGCCCACTTCTCTGAGCCTTTTAATCAGTTCTCTACAACCTGCCGTAGCAATTCAGGAATTTCTGTTCTGTTCAACATGGATCACTGCTTTCTCTAGGCTGCTAGGCGCCATCTCTGCATTCTCCCCTGTGGTTCTTGGCAGGGTGTTAAGTCCCATATCACAAGAGAACGCTCCAGGTCAATAAACTCTCTGTGGTCATATCTTATTTTCCAGTCCCCTTGATCAGGAAACCTCCCACTGCAATCCCACAAGGACTCCCTGTCTCCTGCCATCTTACATGACCACTGGTCATGCTGACTAATTCCTGCGGTTCCTCTGTGGCCTTGGCCCTTTATTCCTCTAGCAGGTCTGATAAGTCCCCGTCTGGGTGATGCTGTGACTTAACCATGCCTATAGGCCTGGCAGCCGCAGGAGGGGTAGGGGCACATCCTGAGAGAACCCCTGTGGGCTTGTGGTGGAGAGCGCTGCACTGTCCCCCTCCGTGGGAGCAGGGCCCGTTCTTCACAGGAGGGGTTCACCTCTGCAGGCTCAGAGCGTTCAGAAGAGTCTGGGTGCCCGAGCAGGGAGCTGAGCATATGTGGAAACTCTCTGTACTTTCTACTCAATTTTGCTTTGAACCTAAAAGTGCTCTGACAAATAAGGTGTAGGAATAATAATAACAAAAAAAATCTGGGAAATCAAAATTTCAAGAGGCATCTACCCAGATACCCTGATCTCAGGGCCCTGAGCTTGGTGTAACAGACCTGCTTCAGCTGAACCTTCAATTGTCTTTGAAGATCTGTGACTATGGTCTAAATCCTTAGTTTTGTCTTAAGCTTTTTTCTCTTCTCCCGAGAGAGGAAACTAGCCTCTTTTAGGCTACCGAGGAGGCCCTCTGGTCTTCACATTTGATTTTCAATTATTTGTTCAATACTATTAGGTTTTCATTAGGAAGGACAGTGCCATGACTTAATGACAACCACTAAATCCACTGTCCTGTGCACTGCTTCCATCAGTCATGACATTTGCTTTGCAAGAAGAGGCTCCCAAGTCGCCACCAGCAACTTTCCAGCAGCTGGGTCTCCTCCTGGGTCACGAAGCGCTCGGGCTGGTGTCCTCAGTCCCAAATGGTGGCCAGTGAGCCAGTCCTGGGACCATGTCTTTGCTGCTGGCTTTCTTAAGCTACTCTGGGAGTCAGCTGCGTTCTCTGGGAAGCAGACACTGGCGTGGAGACAGGCCTGCAGAGGATTCTTGTGAAGGAGAAAAGGAGGAAGCAGGATTGCGCAAGAGGAGAGGTCAGGCCACGACGCAGAAGAGGCAGATCGGACACAATGTCTGCCAGGCCGCGGGGCGCTCCAGAGTGAGGTCTGCGCGGTAGAGGCTACGAGCTGGGCGGAAGTGGACAGGCCTTTGTGTCCCGGCCTTGCTGGCCACCCACCGTCCACGAGCCTTCTGGAAAGAGTGTGACCTTGGCTCAAAGGCAGTCGGCTGACCACACTCCCCAAACTGAATTCTGTATGGAGAAAGGATGTGAGCGACTCAGCTCTACTTCATTCACACTCTTACCACCAATTCAGGTACAGCAGTCTCTCCGTATCCGCAGGGTTCGCTTCCTGGGGTTTCCACGGTGGGAAGTTTCAAATTGCGCGCCATTCTGAGTACCGGGATGAAGTCTCGCGAGGTCAGCTGCCGGGCCCACACGGGAACCACTCCTTTGTCCAGCGAACCCCGCCCCTAGTCACTCATTGGCTCCTGGGTTATCAGAGCCAAGATCTCAATATCGCGGTACTTGCGTTCCAGGGACCCTTAGCTTCCTGAGCAGTGACCCCCCAAATAAGAGGAGTGATGCTGGCAATTTGGAGACGCCCGAGAGAAGCCTGACAGTCCTTCCTTTAAGTAAAAAGGTGAAAGTTCTCCACTTAATAAGGAAGGAAAGAAATCCTATGCTGAGGTTGCTGAGACCTACGATAAGAACGAACCGTCATCCGTGAAATTGTGAGGAAGGTAAGAGAAACTTGTGCTAGTTTTGCTGTCGAGCCTCAGACTTCAAATGTGTGTGTGTGATAAGTGCATACTTCAGATGGAAAAGGCGTTCAGTTCACACAATAAGATTTTGAGACCATATGCACAAAATTTTATTACAGTATATTATTATAATTGTTCAGTTTTACTGTTATCGTTGTTAACCTCTTGCTATGCCTAACTTATAAAGTAAACTTTATCATAGGTATGTGTGTATAGGAAGAGACATATATAGTGTCTCCTGGTACTCTTTGGTACTCCTGCCATCTAATCTGGAAGGTATTCAGAGTAACGGTGAAAATTATTATGCTGCTTTTCACATGTACTTTTAAAAGTACTTACATAAACATTCTCTCATTTGGTCCAGACAATAACCCTATCTATCAGATGGGCAGAGCAGCATCAGAAATTGCCTTGGTCAAATTTTATTGTTATTCCATAACTTCTAAGAGATTTTCATGACACCAGAAAATTTTAAAAAAAGATTACCAGATGACAGTGTGTGCCCCTAGGTGCTCTAGAAGTGATCCAAGGACCACTAATTTAAAAACTGAAATACCAGCATATTCTTAATAACCTTGCTCTTATTCACTTCAGTTTTTGTCATGACTTTAAGTTCATATGAATCTGATGAATTTAAAAGGTAAGTTATGTTATCTGTTTGCATTTGAATTTTAACATTACTACCTGAAATACAAAACATTAGGAAATTTGATAAGGCGTAACATCCACTAATTATAACACAAATTTAAAATTTCCGTGATCTACCCATCTTTATTTATGTGCATTTTTACATTACTATAAATATTTATATATATAATTTTCTACTTTGCCTTTTTTCAAACTTAACCTCATTCCAAAGAATTTCCAAGATCCATAATTCTATGTCATCATTACTATAATTTTAAATGACTGTGTAATATTATATCTGGTGTTTTTAAATGTTTTAAACATGGTTTGAATGGGTATTTTAAAAAGAAATCTCATGGGAGATAGACATTTGGGGATATATAAAGTGAAAAAGACGTTTTAAAATAATATAAATGCCTTTCGATTTTTTTAGAAACTGGACCAAAACATATTAAAAATAATTTATAACACTGTTCTTCCCTGTGAGACTTCTCATTGACCTTTCAGCCTGAATACAAAAATAGAAGACTTTATCATAGCTTTAGCCTGTAGGCCTATTTTTAAATAGACAACGTCATGACCTAAACTTAATAAAAATCCAACACAAAGAGATGAAAGTGGGAACCTTCTTTGCAGAAATTCCTTTGAGGCTATATCCTGCCTTAATTCTACAAGAAGAATTCCCACAGAAATCAATAGGAGATTAAAATAAATATCAATGGCAGGATACAGTCCAAATTATGAACGAAAAACTTTAAACTTGACAGGTTAATTGTTTTTCAGAAAGAGTGGAATTTGGGAGCAGTATTTTCATGAGGGAAAACCAACATTTCGGCTGTAGATAAATTAGTACACAGCATTTTGTATAGTAGGGGCTTAGCTATGGGAGCTATGTCCACCCATTGTGTTATGACATTGGTTTCTGCCATTTTGAAGGGAAGTTTCCTCACCTGCGTCCAGATTTTGCATTAGTTGGTCAAGTTTCTTTTTTTTTTTTTTTGGTGGTATGCTACATGCTAGGATTACGGACCATGCTCTAGAGCAGGGGTCAGGAAATGATGGCCAATCTCACTTATGGCATGTTTTTTTTTTTTTTTTTTTTTTTTTTTTGTGGTATGCGGGCCTCCCTCTGTTGTGGCCTCTCCCGTTGCGGGGCACAGGCTCCGGACGCGCAGGCTCATTGGCCACGGCTCACGGGCCCAGCCGCTCCGCGGCACGTGGGATCTTCCCAGACCGGGGCGCGAACCCGGTTCCCCTGCATCGGCAGGCGGACGCGCAACCACTGCGCCACCAGGGAAGCCCGGTCAAGTTTCTAATATGCTTTTATTTTAAGTAGGATAAACAATATACAAGGTGAAAGAAATTTATTTCAAACTCTCCTTGCTTAGTCACATTATTCAAAAATTGTTAAGAAATAAATTCTAATAATATTACACCTGAAAAATTCAAAGGTAAAATTGGGTAACCAGTAACCTGATACCCTTTGGCTTCCAAATGTTACAGCTAGTACAAATGTATACAAAGTGTTCACGTTGCCAAATTTATCATCTAGAACACTTGAATAGAGGTGTATATAAAAGTCAAGTTCATTCTTTATTCAACTTTGCCACCATGCCTCGCACAGCCCCTCTGAGTCACTTTTTTTCTCTTTTGAGAAGAAAGGATAACAATACTTTTCGGCGAAATGAGGATGAGATTCAAGAAAGAGCAACATAATGTACTACTGTTAGAGCACTAGCTATATAGGGCCACAATTATACTTCAGAGTGGTTGGCACGTAGTATGTGACCAAGAAATATAAGTGGCTGAATCAGTAATATTCATTTCAGAGATGATATTCAATTCAATTAACATTTGATAAGTGCCTATTATATTCAACTTATGTGCAAGGGCTGTAAGAAATGTAATGATTCTAGCAATGCCCCTACACTGACGGGGACTATAATCTGATGGGCAGGTGAACTTGAATCAAGCCAACTATAATAGCAAGTCATATGCATTAGGAGCATAACTAGAGATTTAAATAACGTACTCTAGAAATATAAAGCGATAGCAATGGTTTTCCACTGCAAATTAATTGGAGAATTAACTAGAAGATTGAAGAAGAACCCACGGAGGAGAGAATCTAAGAGGAAAAGATCAGCTTCTCCAATAGTCAAGATTAAAATGTCAGTGACAGTATACTTCATGGTATGATTCATGTTTCCTTGGAAATGAAAGAACAGACTTGTGAATGAATCTTCTGAGAACAGTGACAAGAATGGTGGGTTTGTTTAACAATTGAAAGGAAAGTACATATAAAGGACATCTTTTGTGACATCAAATGATTCTAGTATGAAGATAACAGAGAAGAAAAATATGGAAGTTAAAATGAGATGTCTAGTCCACAGGGAATAAAGAGTACTTGGTTGAAATGGAAGAAGTTTTTGTTTGGTTGGTTTTTTGTTTGTTTTGTTTTGGTTTGGTTTTTGTTTTCCTGTGAGACCCAAGATCTTGAACAGAAAAAAAAAAAGTAGAAAAAAAATGAAGTACTACTAGGAAAATGATATTGCTCTGATTAACTTTAAAAGTTAAGCACAAATTTGTTATCAAGGAAGCTATTAAGGGAGCTCCAAAATAAATCGATATAGTTCCAAATTTGCCTTAGGTTGAAAGTGGTCCAATCAAATTTTTTTCTTTATACTGTGTGGAATGAAAACCTCTATCTAAAGCATGTTAGTGTCACTATATTACTTTTTTTGAATACTAGTTTCAGCCAATATTTGAAGATGATCAAGGCGTGAAAATCTGAGATTAAAAGCCTGCTGTTAGTCTAAGGAATGTAAACGTAATGAAATGTCAGGAAGAATTCCGTGTATGTGTTTGAGCTTGTAGAACAACTGTGTTCAAAGGAAATTAAACTGAGAAAAAAATTCTGTTTCAATATAGCCAATACATGAGTAAATTAGATAAACTCTTACAAATAAGTATACATTCCCTTTCTCTGATGATAAGAGCTAACGTTTATTGAGCATTTACTATATTCCAGGTACTGTACTAATTACATTACCCATTTTCTCATTTAATTTTCACAGCAACCTGATGAGGCTAGAGGTAGAAACTATTTTTAATTCTCTTTCAGTAATGAGGAAACTGAAAAGTTGTCTGTGATCATACAGTTATTAAGCAGAAAGGCAAGGATGGACCCAGGACTCACTCTAAACCACCCTCTGATGTACTTGGAATCACCAGGTATATTTTTAAAAAATTTTGAAAAGAACTTAGAAGTAGATATAATTATATAACCAGTTCCCATCAATGAATAAGCTTATCTCTGGCAATGAGTTGTTCTCAATGTTTGAAAAGATTTTGTTTATTTTGCTAGAGAAGTATAAAATCTGTTCTGTGTTATAGTAACCAAAAGAATTTAAGATGTGTTAAGACTATAGTATTCAGGTGTATTTCCTTTTATATAGTCTCTTTAATGTTTAATGAGGAAATCTTTTGTCTGATTTTCCTTCTTTAAGAGGGGAATGTTCATCTCCTAAAACTATACATTTAACTATCGTTTTATTCCAGGTAACAATAGTTTTTGAAATTAAAAATATATGTATATAAGCACAGGTAAGCCACTCCAATAAAATGGAGTCTGTGTTTGAATACTATTATCATTTTTAATGGCATTATATTGAACTTATATTGCTAGAAATACAACCTTGTTTCATTAAGTAACTGCTTGTATGGTTTCTACAAGCCATTCCTCCCCTACGTTGAGTGTGGTCCTGGGGAACTAGGTAAAAGTTGGGGGGTGGCTTGAGTTGCTGGAGGATTTGGGGCACAGAACGAAGGGAGATGGGGATCTGAGGGGAGAGAGAGTAAGCTGGAAGCTAGGAAATGTGGGAAAATTTAAGTCCTTAAAATCAGCCAGTGCACACCCAGGCGCTCAGGGAAAGTATCTTACAGAGCATCTCTGAGCCAGTTTGGAAAGTTGAGCCTAAAAGATTCCCCCTGTGCACAAGATATGAGGTAAGGCTTCTTTTATAGCTTGGCAGCAGTAAGTCCATATGCTGGGAAAGAGATCAATTTTCGACACTTAACATTATTAAAGTCTCATTTTCACAACAGAGTCTCACAACGGTGGGCTGTGCAGCTAATGGGATAATTTAACCAAGAAAGGAATTTATCCAAAAAATTCCTTATGGACTGATATTAGAAACTTTTTACTAAGGCAGCAAAACCCGAATTTATTAAATTGTACCATGGACATTCTACAAGCAAATCTAATACTAAAAGTATTAAAAGATTTTTTACAGCCATATCCATAGGGACCTTTATTCCTTGACCTCAGTTTGCCCCTAGATTCATACAAATTAAGTGGTGAAAGCTGACAGAATGCTTGAATTACCTTAAAATGGCACATTATGAATTTAGCGTAGAAGGAGAGATGATAACCTAACATTTGCTTAGAGTAACATATTTACTGATTGCAAGCTTAACAGAACAACTGTTTGTGATAATAAGACTATCTTAAGGAAATTACAGTTTCAGAAAATTTCCTTATGATGGAAAAATCCTCTGGTTTGAGATTTTGTACTTGGTGAATTATTATAGAATAAAACAAAATAGAATTTATGATCTAATAACCACAGCTCCCATATGTTGGGTGCCCACTGTATATCAGACACTGTGTTGTGCTTGACTTTGCCTGTATTATCTCATTTAATCATTGCATTAACCCTCCAGAGTAACTGCTACTCCCTATTGTACAGATGAACATGAAGTCACAAATTTTAAAAATGGCCTCAATGAGGTTATGTGATTTGCCAGACCTGGGATTAGAAGTCATATGTGCCTGGCTCCAAAAATCCAGTTTTGAGCACAGGATAAACATGACTATTAATTATACCATTTCCTATGTTATTGGTTGTTGCATAAACAAAGAAAATATATGTTCCAAAGGGGCATCCTGTGAACACCTCAAGCATATTTAGGTTGATTGTGATAAAAACATACAATCAAAAGGACATTTTGTGTCCTTACCTTTGAACATTTCAGACCAAATCCTTTCCCTTACTAGAATTTTGACAGAAGTGTTGGCTTCCCTGGTGGGGCTATAACCCCCTTCTTCCTTGGCAGGTTCAAAACAAGTTGAGGAATAAGATGAAGAGTTAAATATATGGAAAATCAAGCTGCTGCTTAGAAAAAAAACTGATGAAGGCTTAGTTGTAAGGGCCAATGGGCCTGGTGGATGAACCCCAGATTCGTCAGCCTTACCCACCCAGTCACACGGCATGTGTGAGGGCACTGGTTTTGGGGGAGAACCTGCAGCCAGGAGCGATGGAGAACGTTGGCAGCCGGGAGTCGAGAGCTCTCAAGAGGGAAGACGATTGGGCTGGCTCTGCATGCCCAGTTCTTTCTTTTGAAAGTTATCAGTCAGATGAATCGCCACCTGCCCACGGCAGAGTAAAGGGGCAGAGAAGGGGCGGGTGTTACAGTAATATCCATAGAACAGCCTTCAGAGGAAGGAGGCGTTGGCACTCCCCCTTAGCATCCCCGGGGGGGCTCTGCCCTGCTCTGCTGTGTTTTGTTTTGTTCCTCACTGGCTTAGCTCCCGAGCCTTCCTGTGGTTAGGCAGGGGTCTCTGCGTCTGGGAGATCGTGTTCCTAAGACATTCCTGACGTCTCTCTCAAGGACGAATCACGGGTCCTTTGGAATCCTCTTGGGACCCCTCGTGGGAAAGATACATTTTACCCTGAAAAAGCTCCAAAATGAGTCTCTTGCTCCGTTAACTAATCTACTCCAGGGCTACTCTATTTAAAGTTGAACATTTACTCCCTATTGTTTCCCATCCCAAATGATGTCCAACCATGCTTTCTGAGGTAACATAGCCCTGGCTCTGCAATGAGATTTAGTAACAATATTAAGAGACATAATAAAATATATAAGTGTTGCAATAATAAAATGCCAGAAAACTTCAATAGCAGTCCTCGTCTGCACTCAAATTCTCAGGGGAGCTCAAGGCCACACCTATCGATTCAGAAATTAATGTTTAAAGTTTAATTTTCTTGACAATATGAGTTAAAAGTTAGACATTAAAGTAATTCCCAATTTTTTATTCTGCCCAATCTGTATTAGAGGTTTCTCTCAATGTATCTGAATATGTGAGTGGGGTTATTTCTTCAGGACTTCACACATTGTATTAATTTAACACAAGGTATCAGATACATCTGTCTTTCTAGCGTCCGAAGAGTAACAGGACATAAGATTATAACCACACTGCCCCTGTATAAACCAACTTTAAGAACGACAGACAATCCTCAGGCCTTAGAACAGTTTTCCCAGGTAAAATTCCTTTGAACTCATTAAACGTTAGCTAAAACTGAGGTTAAAACTCAGTTATTTCTAGACGAAAGGCGGAGTATTAATTTATCTATTGCTGTGTGACAAATCACCCCCAAACTTAGCAAATTAAAGCAACAAGCATGCATTATCTCACAGTTTCTGTGGTTTGGGAATCCGGGGGGAAGTTTCCTGGCTGGTTTTGGCCCAGAGTCTCCCATGAGGGAGAGTCCGGCTGTCGCCAGGGCTGTAGTCATCATTTCCAAACACTGAAGACTCATTTCCAGACTCACTCACATGGTAATAGGCAGCCTACTGCTTCTCACCAGCCGCTGGCCAGACACCCCAATTTCTTACAACTTGAGCCTCTCCGTAGGCTGCTTGAGTGCCCTCAAAACATGGCAGTTGGCTTCCCTTGGAGCCAGTGATCTGAGAGAGAGAGAAAGCAAGGCAGTGACACAGCACTTTCGTTTATGGTCTAACTTCTGACTCATACACTGTGTCTTCTTATTCTGTTTCTCAGAAATGAGTCACTAAGTCCAGTAATACCCTCAGCAGAGTGTTACACAGGGTAAAATACAAGGAGGCTGGAAGACCGGCTCCCCCCAAAGAAGGTGATGAAAAAATAACTCAATTTTTATCCTCACCGAGATGCCACTGGTTGGTTGATAGGTGTTCACTAGAAACTCTGACTTGTTAATTTAAATTTAATAGGGGTCAGTCTCCAGCAAAGGGGTTTAGTACAACGCGTCTACCATTTCTGGAGGAGGAATCTGCCCGTGCGTAGCTTCTTAACCTCCATTTCCTCATTGAGCTCCGTGTTCTTGACACTTTGGTCTGTATAGACAGTGAGCTCTGTCTGCTCATATAGCTGCCATATATCTTGCAGAGAGACATTTTTAATCCTGTGCCGTTGTGGCTAATGCCTCTGCCTTTTGTTCTGGAATGGCCTAAGCCTAAGAAGTTTGCTTTTTAGTGATGTTTTTCATATTGTGCCCATATTTATTTCAACCAGAAAAGCATTTGCAGCATTTTTCTGAAATGAAACTACTGTGGATGCTTCTGACGCCTGTGCCCCTTCGGCTCCGATGAGACCCAAGATCTCTGTCTTGAGCTCCTCAAGACACTGGCCTTCCTCTGCTTGTGAATTCCTTAAGCTTCTCAGGCAGACTCCCTCATCATACTATGAAGCCAGTGAAAGCCCTGCTACAATAACTGTATCGCTTTGAAAACAGTCCTGTATTTCTTTGAGTCATTTCCATTTGAACCTGTGGACAAGCCTCATAAGTCCACAGTCCTTTTCTTGGCTGTGAATAGAGAAAATAATTGGGGCCGTTGATCATTGGCCCCTTGCTGCTTATCAGAGCCTGGTGACAACAATTTAAAGATAGAACCTTGGGCTTCCCTGGTGGCGCAGTGGTTGGGAGTCCGCCTGCCGATGCAGGGGACACGGGTTCGCGCCCCGGTCCGGGAAGATCCCACATGCCGCGGAGCGGCTGGGCCCGTGAGCCATGGCCGCTGAGCCTGCGCGTCCGGAGATAGAACCTCAGAAAGACTCGCCAGCACACATGAGACTCAGCTGCCTTGTAGTTTGAAAGCAGCTCTCTCCGGGTCTACAAATTTACAGAAAAACTCCAGTTCTCTCTAAACTTAACTCTGGCCTCAGCTGCCCTTGAGCCCTAAGACCTCTGCAGCCGCAGGCCTCTGTTAGGGTTTTCGCTGTCAGCATATCACATGAGAGTGTACTTCTAGGTCAAGAAGCAACAGCTCTAGCCCTGAGCTGCCTGTGCCTGCCAAGGGCTTTCACTACCTCAAGCATCTCTGTCAGGGCCCTTCTAGACTTACCTCCATGGAAAGGTGCCATCCCGGAGAGAAACAGGCCATAATCTGCGTCCATAGATCCAGATTAAAATACCATGTGCCCTAAGTCTTAAAGGTGCTGGTCCATGCCACAGCAGCTGAAACTTGGTACAATATAAGTCGCTACAAACAAAGTATTTGCTGTAAAACTTATGGTGAAGGCTCCAAACCACGTTTTAGCCCCAATTAAAAGTCTTTCTATGCATTTATTTTCTTTTTCTACTCAGCTTTGCGCTTTCACCTCATTTCGCAACGTCTGCGACCAATACACCAAATGTTGGTGTCTTTCAGGCTATCCCTCAAAACTGCAGGCCCCCCAGAAAGATAGGAGACCTGCCTGGAAAAGAAGCAGCTGTGATGGTGTTCTTTCTGCCCCGAGGCTGGTTCCCAAAGAGATAAATGGAGGGGAGCTGAGCATGTCCAGTTTACCTTCCCAAATTACCAACTGGGTAAGACCTCACTGAGGTGGTCTGAGTTAGTAAAGGGGCAGAAACCAGCTAGGAGTAGGTTACGGTGATTGAGTGTCCTCCAGAGGCAGAAAACGTCAGGACTGAGGAGGAAGCTTTCTCTTGTAACAAAACAGTTGTGGGTCTCTCTTAGGCTTAGAGCAGAGACTAAAGGAGAAAAAAGCCCACGTCTTACCCTTGGAACATGTTGAGTATTCTTGTAAAAGGGTAGCTGTTGCTTTGTGACGCTGTAATCCCTCCGCTATGGGGTTTGAGGAAGAGGTGGCCACATTCACCAGGAAAGAATCCATTCTGCCAGAAGAGGCCACCCTCTTCCTCACAGGCCCTTCACGCTGCGTATCATAGGGATCTGATGTCAGATGCCTTTTCCCCCTGAACCATCCTTCTTCAATGTCAACAGTGATCCCCCAATGCTGGATCCAACAGACATTCCTCAGTTCTCTTGCAACGTGATGTCTCTTTCATATTTGAGACTATGCTTTTGGAAATGGTGTGTTTTATTTTTCAGTATCTCTTGTTCAGAACCTTCTTCTGCCTTGGCTTTCTTAACCCTGAATTCTCCAGGGTCTTTGGCCACATCTTTGAAAGCTCCTTCCCTTCCTCCTTCCCAGACTCCTCGCGCTTTGTGCCTTCCTTAAAGGAAGTAATGCCACAGACCTCTGCCCCGAGCTCTGTTGTCTTCTAACTGTGTGCTCTGCCGTGGCAACACACTCTTTGCCATGATTTCTCCAACGGTCTCCATGAGAGTGACTCAGAGCACATTAGCCTTACGTTAAACTTCCATGTATTTTCAGTATTCAAGGTAAATGTGTTCAACACTATATATGCGTGTGTGTGTGTGTGTGTGTGTGTGTGTGTGTGTATGTTTATTTATTTACGTGTTTTTCCAGAAACCTGCTTTCCCCCATATGTTCTTTACCCCAGTCAATGGAATTCACATTTTTCAAGTCACATAGGTCATAAACAACATGGTCATCTTTCATTTCCACGTTTTCCTCGTTTCCCATGCTTACCTAGGCAGGTTGGAGGGTATTTATCGTAGGGATTTGTCATGCTCCAGAATCAGTTAGACCTGGGCTCAGTCCCACCTCTCCCGTTTCCTAGCTATGTGATCTTGAGCAAGCTACTTAACTTCTCTAATCTTCAGTTCCTGAATCTGTTAAACAGGCATAAGAAACAGAACATGCCTCATGGGACTGTTAGGAAGATTTATGAGACAAAAGTGTGTGGAACCCTTAATACAGTGATGGAAACAGAGAAATCAGGCCGTATATATTTCACTACTCTTAATGTGTGGGTTCTAACTCTGGACTGTCTTTCGATTGTGTGCCCTTTTTATATTTCCACTGCCACTGCCTTTGTTTATTTCCTTTTCTTTTCTCATGTGGATTATTGCATCTGACTGGCCTCCTTGTTTATAGTTTTTCACCCTTTAAATCCATCATTCATACTGTCACAAGCTTTCTTTTACTGAAGCCCAGACCTATTCATGCCACCCTCTGCTGCTTTAATGCTCCAGTGGCTCCCCGTGGTCTACAGGATAATGTCCAGTCCCTAGCACAGCATCCGGGCTCTCAATAATCTGCTTACAACTTACTTTCCTCAACACACACTTTAGGCTGCAGTCACACTGAACTCCAGTGTTCCTGAGTGCACTTTCATAAGCCCATGACGTTTTTGGCCAAAAAAAAAAAAAAAAAGATCCTGCAGCCCTAGCCTGAAATTCTCTGTGCTGTTCACCCTTCAGATATGAGCTAACATTCCTTTCCTTTCTGCTCTATTAGCATATTTCCCTCTTATGGTCCTCCCCATTTTTAACCGCATCACAGTGGCTTTTGTTTGTTCGTTTCTGCAAGAACATTGTAAGCTCCTCCAGAGCAGGGACCATATCCAGTTCTTTGGACAGAGTTGTACCAGCGAGCATGAACATGGCAGATGTTTAGAAAACACTAATGTAAATGAATTTGTAACTCTAATGAACATCCTAAGTTAGGATTTTATCATTGTGAATTCTGCTCCTTCGCCAGGTTAGTTTGTTTATGTTTTGATCACTGCTTGCCTCTTTACTCCTTCGATGGTACTGAGGGAGGGCACCCATGGCCCGTTACCGGCAGCATGCCATGCTAGCTTACCTGTGAGGGACAAAGGGAAAGTGGGAGGCAGTATGTTCACAGTAGCATAATTAAGGTGTTAAAAATTAAATCTGAGATATAATTGCTAGTTATAATAAGTAAACAAATCAATATAAGAGTTTTTAATTAAAATAGCAAGAACAGTAGCAGCAAGAATCCAGATGGAAGGTGTTTCCTAGAATTACTATCGGTCTCTCACACCCTGAGAATCATCAGTTCTAACTTTGCTTAGAGACAGGTACAGTTAAAAGAAATGCTACTTTATTTAGTACCACATAATCAACAGATACCTTTCCAGTGTTCATGCAGTTTTATTTCGCAGTCTCATTTATTTCTTGGTTTTATTGAAGTTCCAGGCCAAATGTGAGCCCTGTGGAGTTAATGAACAAAAGCATCCTTTTCTTCCTCTATTAAAACTTGACTATAGGCTGTTTCACAGTGAACACACCTCAGCTTCTTAAACGAGGTGCCAATATGCCCTGCACCACTTATAGAGAAATTAAGAAAGGCACCTCAGTGTCATGTAGCAGTACCACTCCAAGTCCCTGAATGCCTGCTAATACGGTCTTTTTATTTTCAAAATAAATGAAAACTCCATTCACTTGGTTGAAGCACAATTTGTCTGTTTAAGCCTCTGCTTTTAAACATTTATTACACCCTGTAATTCCTTCTGTGATTCCAGTGTCCTAATTGTAAGACCTACCTTCAAACATAAATGCTAGTAAACATAAGAAATTCTTTTTTGTCTCTCTTTTAAGTAAAATATTGATTATTTTCTAAATATAAAATCCATATTCATTATAGTAAAACAAGAAAATACAAAAAAAGAGAAAAAAAATTTTTTAACCGTCCAGATATAGCTACTCTTTGTACTGTAACATTTTAGATGTCTTCCTATGTGTTTTACAATGTTTTGGATAGCTGTGATCTGCTAGACAGAGCCTTGTAGAGTTATGTCCTTATTTTGTCATTTGACATTTAACACATTTCCCACATTAATAAAACTATTTGTATATAAAATTTAATGGTCATATGAATATATCATCATTTATTAACCATTCTCTTATTAATGCATATTTTAGTGTGTCTTAAGGTTTTAGTCATTATAAATAACGATGCCCTAAACAGTTTTGTGTCATAAAATTTTTCCTCACGGTTAAGATAGACAGAAAATGACTGTATTTTCAGCCTACAGGTCTTCCTATTTCATAGGAACAGAAACCCAGTTCCTATGGGAAATTCATTTCATTACCTTATGGAAATCAGTGTCAGCCATGCAGTGAGAAGCATGGGCACGGTCTTCAGAACACTACCTCATTTTCCTGGAAAGTGTGATTGGTTCAGAGAAAGGCATATGATGTGGGCCAGCATAATCAGAGATTTTTCCAGGACTTCTTGATTGGGATTTCACTCAGGCTGCTAACCTGGTAGGCTGCTAACCTGGTAGGCAGCTTTGCTCATTGTTAGGAGGGAATCTGCCTGAATGATAGAGAAAAAAGATAGAGCTTTGAACTATATCATTTAAGCCACATATAAAACATTTCCACCCAACAGCAGCAGAATAACGCATTTTTTTCTCAAGTGCACTTACAACGTTCTTCAGGATGGGGCACATGTTAGATCACAAAACAAGTCCTAACAAATTTAAGGTTGCAATCATATCAAGTATCTTCTCTAACCACAGTGGAATGAATCTAAAACTTAACAGAAAAGGAAACCTTGAAAAGTCACAAATATGTGGAAATTATACCACACTCTTGAACAACCAGTGGCTCAAAGAAGAATTGATAAGGGAAATTAGAATATATCTTGAGACAAACAAACGAAAACACAACATACCAAAAATGGGATGCAACAGAAGCAGTACTGAAAGGAAAGTTTATAGAACTATACATCTACACTGTAAAAAAGAAGTGTCTCAAACGAACAATCTAACTCTACACATTAAGGAACTAAAAAAAGAAGAGCAAACTGAACCCAAACTTAGCCAAGGAAAGTAAATGATAAAGTTTAGAGCAGAAATAAATGAAATATAGAGTAGAAAAAAATGGGAAAATATAAATAGAACTAAAAGTTGATTTTTTAAAAAAGATAAAATTGACAAACCTTTTAAGGTTGTCAAAACTTTTAAAAGGTAAACAAAATTGACTAATCAAGAAAAAAAAGGACTTTTTTGAAATGAAAGAGGAGACATAACAACTGGTACCACACAAATACAAAGAATTATGAGACTACTATGAACAATTATATGCCACCAATTAAATAATTAGGAGAAATGAATAAATTCCTGGAAATACATAACTTTCTGAGACTGAATGATGAAGAAATAGGAGATCTGAGCAGAACTATAGTAAGGAGACTGAATCAGTAATCAAAAACCTCCCAAAAAAGAAAAGCTCAGGACCAGCGGCTTCACTGTAAATTCCACCAAGCTCTTAAAGAATTAATGACAGTCCTTCTTAAACTCTTCCAAAAAATTGAGGAGGGAGGAACACTTCCAAATGTATTTCATAAGGCAAGAATTATCATGATACCGAAGCCAGAAAAAGCCATTACAAGAAAAGAAAACTACAGGCCAGTATCCCTGATAAATATAGATGCAAAAATCTTCACCAGCATACAGTGAATCTAATCAAATTCACAGCACATTAAAAGGATCAGATACCATGACCAAGTGGGATTTATCCCTGGGATGCAAGGATGGTTCAACATACAAAAATCAATCCATGTGATATTTACCACAGAGGGTACAAATCACATGATCAGATGTAGAAGAAGCATTTACAAAATTCAACACCCTTTGTGGTTAAAAAACACTGAACAAACTAGAAATAGCATGACATTTCCTTATAATAAAGACCATGTATGGAAAATCCACAGCTAACATACTTAATGGTGAAAAACTGAAAGCTTTTCTGGTAAGGTCAGGAATGAACTAAAGATGCTCATTCTCACCACTTCTATTCATCATAGTACTAGAAGTCCTAGCCAGAGCATCATGCAAGACAAAGCAATAAAAGACATCCAAATTGGAAAGGAAGAAGTACAATTGTCAGTTTGCATATGACATAATTTTACATGTAGAAAACCCTAAAGATTCCACAAAAAATTGTTAGAACTAATAAATGAATTCATTAAGTTGCAAGATATAAAATCATACAAAAATCAGTTGCATTTCTATACACTAACAGCAAACAATCTGAAAAGGGAATTAATAAAATAATCCCATTTACAGTAGCATGAAAAAGAATAAAATACTTAGGAATAAACTTAACCAAGGAGGCAAATGATTTAAACACTGAAAATTATAAGATATTAAGGAAAGAAATGAAAGAAGGTACAAATAAATAGAAAGGCATCCCATGTTCATGGATTGGAAGACTTAGTATTGTTAAAATGTCCCTACTACCCAAAGCCATCTGTAGACGCAGTGTAGTCCCTATCAAAACTCCAATGGTGTTTTTTACAGAAATAGAAAATATAATCCTAAAATTCATCTGGAACCACAAAGGACCCTGAATAGCCAAAACAATCGTGAGAAAGAAGAACAAAGCAGGAGTTCTCATGCTTCTGATTTCAAAGCATATTACAAAGCTAAAGTAATCAAAACATTATGGTCCTGGCATAAAGATAGGCATATAGACCAATGGAATAGAATGGAAAGTCCAATAAATCTATATATACAGTCAACTGATCTTTGACAAGGTTGCCAAGAATACACGATACAGCAAGGATAGTCTCTTCAACAAATGGTGTTGGGAAAACTGGATAGTCACATGCAAAAGAATAAAATTCGACCCTTATACCAGAGATATAAAAAAATAAAATAAAAATGGAGTAAAGACTTAAGTTTAAGACAGAAACTGTAAAACTCCTAGAAAAAATATAGGGGGAAAACTTCTTAACATTAATCTTGACAATGATCTTGGATATGACACCAAAAACACAGGTGGCAAAAGCAAAAATAGACAGATGGGATAGCATCAAACTAAGAAACTTCTGTCCAGTAAGGGAAGCAAGCAGCAGAGTGAATAGGCAACCTATAGAATGGGAGAAAATTTTTGTGAACCATATATCTGATAAAGGGTTAATATCTAAAATATATAAGGAACTTCTTCAACTCAATAACAAAAAACAAAAACAAAAATAAAAATGGGTAAATAACTTGAATAGACTTTTCTCCAAAGAAGACATACAAAAGGTGAATGAAAATCTCAACCTCAATAAGCATCAAGTAAATGCAAATCAAAACCACAATGAGGTATCACCTCACACCTATTAGGATCGTCATTATAAATAAATAGATAATTTAAAAAACCAGAAAGTAAGTTTTGGCAAAGATGTGGAGAAATTGGAACCTCTATACACTCTTGGTAGGAATGTAAAATGGTGCAGCTGCTATAGAAAACATTATGAAAGTTCCTCAAAAAATTAAAAATAGAACTACTGTATGATCCAGCAATGTCACTTCTAGTTATTTATCCAGAGGATTACAGTCCGGGTATTGAAGAGATATTTGCACTTCCATGTTCGTTACAGCATTATTCACAATAGCCAAGACATAGATATAACTTAAATGTCCATTGGCAGATGAATAGATAAATAACGTGTGTTATATAAGTACAATAAAATATTATTCCATCATTAAAAAAAACCCCACATCCTGTCACATGCTACAACATGGATGGACCTCAAAGACATTGTGCTCAGTGAAATAAGCCAGTCATAGAACAAATGCTCCATGATTCCACCTATGTGATGTTTCTTCATACTCATCAAAGCAGAAGGTAGAATGGTGGTGGCCAGAGGCTGGGGGAGGGGAAAATGGAGTGTTGCTGTTCAGTGGGTGTAAAGCTTCAATCATGCAAGGTGAGAACTCTCTAGAGACGTGCTGTACTACATCGTGCTGTGGTGAGCAATACTGCACTGTACACCTGATAATTTGTTCAAAGGGTAGATCTCATGTTATATGGTTTTTTTTGCACAATAAAAAAAATCAGATCTTCTCAGAATTACTGAGTCAAAGGTATGAATATTTTTGTTTCTTGATAAGGATCATGAAATTGCCTTCCAAAGTCTTGTATCAAATTATATTTCCATAGCGTATATAACGGAGTCCCTTCTATTGTGTCCTTGTCAAAACTGGGTATTCTTATTTTTAAGTGTTGGTTATATTTTATTGTGAAGAAATGATTTACTTGTTTATTTCTATTTCTTCTATGGCCTGTAAGTTTACTAATTCCTTTCTTCATATAGAATTGGTTGCGTTTAACATTTTTAAGCATTGCTTCTCTGGCATATAAATAGCTCACTATTGTTTGTCAGTGGAGGGTGTGGGTAAAAGTGGAAGAATGTGGCTGGTAAAGAGGCAGTTAATTATGAAAACTCCTGTTGTTTTAAACCTGAATGTAAGTTAAAAAATTCAGAAGCTCAGTCATTAGAATGCTT
Organism: Physeter macrocephalus; assembly: GCF_002837175.3. Taxonomy (NCBI): domain Eukaryota; kingdom Metazoa; phylum Chordata; class Mammalia; order Artiodactyla; family Physeteridae; genus Physeter; species Physeter macrocephalus. The sequence continues at coordinate 115,771,062 of NC_041233.1, forward strand.
CCTTTCTAATTTCTTCTCCTTTCTACTAGTAGAGCAGGTAAGCATTCTCAGAAGCAGCATGTATTTGAAGTCTGTGGTTGATTCTCTTAAATTTCCAGGAAGAGCAGAACTGTATAGAGCTGACCCATCACAGATGCATCATTCCAAGAAGGCTGGAAGGTACTAACGGGTCCATAATCCCGGAGATTCTGTTGTCTGTATTCCCAGTCAGCCTGTCCTTCGGAGGAGAGGTTTATGATATAAAGTTTGCCATAGCTACTTCAATGACTCCCTTGTATTTTGATAGGGACTATCAAACTTCTTGTCTGTCTTACTCAACAGTACATTTCAAGTGTGTTACAGTACATCAATCGTGTTAGGATGGCAAGAGATTCTTCCTAAGCCATATCACTTTTGAGTAGTAAGGAAAAGGACTTAGAAACTTTTACCAAGACATTAGCAAATACTCTTCTAGAGTACAGAATTTTAGAGCTGCAAGGAACCTCAGAAAATATCTAGTCCAACTCCTTTTTTTATACATACTGAGAAACATTTGTTAAAGGCAGAGACCAGCTTGGAGGCCAGCTTTCCTCTTTTAACCACTGTGCCTTTCCGTTGAAGGAAAACCACTTTGCACACATATGGTCATCAACTCTTGAGTTTGATCCCTGGAAAAGAAATAATAATTTATCTAATTTTTTTCACCTGTCAGAACAGTGGTTAAGTTTACAAATGAGTAAACCTATTTTGTTTATAGCTTTTCCCTTTGAATTTTAATTTTGGTTTCAGTGAGCTGAAATTTCCTTTGACTAAAATTTTAAGTCAGAATTGATCATTACATTTTGCTGCACAAATACATTATGTTTAGACTCTTCTAAGATTAAGCAACCATAAAATGTACTGAACTTTCATGATACATTAGGTGATATTCCTGATCATTAGAAGGCATGTATTCATTCATAACACATTTACATACATTCACATCAAAACGTTTTCACCTAAATAATCTTCAATGATTCCTACTGTCCAAAGCCTAAAGTACAAGTCCCTTCTTAGTATTCACGATCCGAGACTTACCTTTTGCCTACTTTTAAATTTTCCATTTGTTTGGAGCTTAAGCTCCAAACAAATGGAGGTGCTCATTGTTTTTTGTAGATACTCATAGTTTTCCAATCTTGTTGTTTTTGTTAGTTCTTCTCTCTTTAGTGTGCACATGGCCATTATCTACCCATTTATCCATAAACAAATACCGCCAGCTCAGAGCCTATCTCAAATGTCAGCTTCTAAAAAATTCTCTTTCATACTCCCACTCTGAAGTATTCCCTCTTCTTTCCATATACTTCTAGTATTTTATCTGGTGTCTCAGTGTCCCTGTTGCTTCCTACATTGTATCATGGTACTTTAAGGAAATATTTATCTGCCTATAAATTCCATAAAAGAACAGTTTTTATCTGTTCCTCTTCATAACCCTTGTAGCACTTTTTATGTTGGGTATTCAATAACCTTGGAAGAAATTAATATCTCTAATAAGAACACAATGTAAGGGAAAAGGGCTTTTAAAAACTGTTAAAGTATCATATTCTTATTTAGGTACTCTATTAATATTAGTGATTGAAAAGGTGTTATAAGAACTCTATGGGAAACTTTAAAGTTTTCTGTTTTTGTTGTTTTAATTTTATCTTTTCTTTCTTTTTTTTTTATCTACTTGAAAGTGGTTTGATCTCATCCTTACTTTGAAGAATATTTTCATTGGATATGAAATTTTGACTGACAGTCTTATTTTGTCTTTGCTACTTTAAATGTGCCATTTCATTATCTTCTAGCTCACATTGTTTCTGATGCAAAATCAGCAATCTTTATCACCCCTGTTCTCTTGTACACAGTTTCTCTTTTCTGTGACTGCCCTCAAGATTTCATTTTCCGTACTTTCGGCAACATGACTATGAAGTGCCTAGGTAGGGTTCTCTGATATTTATACTATTTGTAATTTACTGAGTCTCTTGTATTTGTAAGTTGGTGTTTTTTTCTCAAATTTGAAAAATTCTTGTATATTATTTTTTCAAATATAGTTTTCCTTCCCAGTCTCACTCTCTTCAACTTCTAGGGCGCCAATTAAACGTAAATTAGACGAGTATATATTTTTCCATACATGCCTGAGGATTTTATTTTTCTTCACTGTTTTATCTTTCTGTTGCTGAAATCAAATATTTTCTAAGTTATCAAATTTCCTGACTCTTTTTTAAGCCCATGAGTAAATTTTTTGATTTCCGTTTTTGTCCTTTTCCATCCCAGCATTTCCAGTTGCTTCTTTTTGTATAGTTTCCATTTTTTTCTGCTGAGATTCCCTACCCTTTCACTCATTAAGACTAAATTTACCTTTTTAAGATAAATATATAAAGTTGCCTTAAGCTCTTTTTCTGCTTAAATGCAGCAACTGAGCCATCTCAAATTTGGTTCTATCAGTTACTTTTTTCTTGACTATGGATCAAAATTTCTTGTTTCTTTGAATATCTTCTGATTTTTTAAAGAAAATACTGGACTTTTTGGTTAATACATTGTAGATACTGGATGTTTTTTAGTTTCTTCTGAAATGTATTCATTCTTGCCTCTCAAAAATATTATGATGAAAAAAAGGGGCAGGAAAGGTACATAATCTATGATTCCATTTATATAATATTCTAGAATAGGCAAAACTAATCTGTACAGACAAATCAGGGTAGTGGTTGCCTGGGATGGGAGGTTGAGTAAACTGATTGCCGAGGGGCAGGAGGGAACCCCCGCTGATGCCGGAAATCTTCTGTATCTTGAATGGAGTAGTGATTATATGGTTACTGTTAAAAGTCATCAGCCTGCACAGTTATAATGTGTGAAGTTTGTTGTATATAATTTATACCTCAGTAAAGTGTATTTAAACATTTTTAAACACTAAAGTGACATGTCATAGATATGTGTTGAATTTATAAAATGTGCTGTATTTTGAAATGCTTAAGATGAAGAAAGTTTGAGAGAACCTTTGTTTTACCCATTTTGGTATACCCCTAATCCTAGTACATTGCCCACTGAAAGTTACTGCTCTATACATTTTTTTAAAAATTCCTGTTTATTTTCAGAAAATCAATTACCTTGAAATGTCCTTCATATTTGAACATGTCCTATTCATCTCTAAATTAAAGGCATAGTTTCCTAAATGAAAGATCTTTATTTTAATAAGTGATGAATCTTTGTTTTTATCAAGGGCTTTGCAGTAACTTACATGGTCTGGTGTTTCCAGCACCTCAACACATTGGCTCTGATCCACATTCTCCTTTAATCCAAGTTCTATTGGAAATTGGTTCAAAATTGTACCACATGAGATATGGATAAAAGTAAATCGCTGTCAGAGAGATATGGTAAACATAATGATTAATTTCTATGGAAGGTTACATTTTACCATGTGTGAATGTCTTTCGCCCCTCAGCTTTAGTGAGAGATAATTGACATATAATATTGTGTAAGTTTCAGGTGTACAATGTGATGATTTGATACACTTATCTATTTCTGCATGGTTACCACAATAAGATTAGTTAAAACATCCATCAGCTCAGATAATTACAGTTTCTTTGTGTGTGTGGTAAGAACGTTTAAGATATACTCTCAGCAACTTTCAAGCATATAATACAGTGAACGTCTTTTAAAAAGTGGATATAGACAAAAGCTGCTCAAAGACAAAAGCTCTCTGAAAATGAGGTCAGGATGAAGAGCAGAAATTTCAATTTACATGGGAAAATTTGCCCTGAATCAGGCTGAAAAGAACCGTTGTAATGCAGTGCACTGGGAAACTGTCAGCCTTTTGAGTTGTCAAACACTCCTCGGAATGAGGGGCTGCAGGGTGATTTTGCATCTGAGCCATTTGCTGTCATATAAGTAGGAAGGCCAGGTTCATTAAAAGATATACATTCTTTTCAACTCTGGGTATCACACGGTCACTGATAATTTTGTGTTATCTTGTACTATATGTCTGTTTCAAAGTTTAGCTCTTCTGTCTTTTCTTAGGAATGCATTCTTGGAGCTCATGTCCCTGCATATAATTTATCTGGGATAAAAAAATGGGATCCCTTTCAGTTTTGATTATAAAGTTCTTTGGGGCTATTTTGCTTTAATCTAATTTGATTGATTTGCTGCTTTTCATACTTGCTGACAGATATTTATATTTTTACTTTAAAAATAAAGGAATAATGGAACTAACCTGGGGAAGACATTTAGTGATGAGGGTATCTATTTCACAGTAAAGATTATTTAACAAGCTTGGAAAAAATACTTCTAAGTATTTTATTAATCATTGTAACACTATCCTAGGTAAGTAATTCTCCATATAGGTCAAATTACTTACCAGGTAGTGAAACCTATACTACATTGCTAACAGATTAAGAATTCATATATATTGGGTTGGCCAAAAAGTTTGTGAGGACTTTTCCATAAGATCTTAGCCACAGAATAAAATAACAGTAGTGAAGCAGTAAATCATGACCTGATTAAGGTCCTTCACTCGTCAAATGAGAACTAGGAGCTCAATAAGATAAATCACTGATTTTTCCATCCTGAATTACTGTCTCTCACTCTCCTCCCACTTTCCCTCCGCCTCCATATTTAAAATAAACCAAAAATAATAGCTTACAACAAACAGCTCTTACATTTTCTACTGATATGGTTCTTTGCAATGTAAAATTCTGCAGAATATTTTTCCTTTATACTAATCTATAACAAATACCTCTTCACTTTGTTAAGTCTTGTAGGTTTATTTCGGCAAATATCTTGAGAATATATGATATAGAATGTGCTCTGCTGGACTGGTCACTTAGGGGTCTACACCTGCTCCTGAGAGACTTCTCATTTCTGACACATTTCTGGTTCTAAGAAACCCTGAAGAATTCTGGAGGCTCCTATAACTGACTGGGAAATGATGAATTTTATGTGACAGATTCTCTTATCCCCAAATAGCAACAGGTCCGTACAACGTTGTTATTTATACGTGAAAGAAAACGAAATAAAGCATCTCAGAGAATCTCAGATTAGTAAAATTAGGAAAGAGATTTATAGGTGCTGCTTCTACACCTCTACCATTGCACACACATTTTCACTTCCCTCAAATACATATCTTTTTGATTAGGAGTCCATGAGGAAACAAGGATCAGTTTACAAAAAAGATGTTGAGGCCAAAAGAGGACCTTGATATTTTCACAACTGAAATATTTAGTATTTTACCATAGCACTTCAAACTATTACCTTAAAACCACATTTACTTTGCTCCAGACTTCAAGATGACCAGGTGATTAGAATCACTTACAGGTTTAATCTAGAAACACTTTTTCACTCTCTACTCTGGGCTGGACGATGGACTATAAAATGAATAAGAAATCATCCTCTCTCAGAGGGCTTACTGCTTGCTTGGGAGAGGGAGATATGTAAACAAATGGGTGCAGTTCTGTGATGTGTACAGAGCGCAGTGGGGGGATGGGGTGGGAGCTCATTGAAGGATTCACAGGAGAGGTGGCATTTGATGTGTGTCTCAAAAGATGTGTTGGCATTTGCTAGGCAGATGGGTTTGAGGAGAAAGGAAACTTCTCTCAGAGGTAGAAACAGAAACAGAGATACAAAGGAATAAAATAAGATGTTGAGAACAGGTGACTGCTTGTTGTTCTTGGTGACTGGAGTATAGCAAGGCTTCTAGTAAGGAGGAAAACGAAAGAGCATTGTCTTGGAGGAGTCCGTAGTGGACCCTGGATAAAATATTTTATATCTTTATTAAAATCTTATTTCATTTTTAGTTAAAAGAATATACTTTTAGAGTTTTAAATGGAAGATTCCAGATCTTGAAACTTTGAACTCTTAGAGTAAATGTATCAGAAACTATAAGAATCCCAGTTGCTAAAAATTATGCACTATTAATCTATCAGTATAAGTGGTCTTTTGTTCAAAGAGCAAACCACAGTGATTTTGTGAAGTAAAGAGAAAAATCTTCTACTGGTCAAGAAGAAAAAGAAGAACCCACGGGATTCACATTGCTTTCATAAAAGCATACTTTCAATAGTCCGCCTCAAAATCACCGGTGTACTTGCTGAAAATACCAAATCCCTGACTCTGCTGAGGAGATCCTGATTCGGTGGGTCTGAAGATGAGGCTCTGGACTCTGCACTTCTAATAAACTCCCCAGGTGATGGTGTGTCCACAGAAGGGTGATAGCTGGACTCACTATCAATACTAGTTTTGTGAACTTTGGGGGCATATTTGTATGCTTCAAATATATTTGATTGAGAAAGTGGGAATTTTCTCCCACTTAATTCAGCTGATAACAAGATATGGCCATGTGAGGCCATAACCAAGCCAAGCCATTGCCCATGTGGGTAGCGTCATACTCTAGTTGAAGGCCAAGTTCCCATCCAAAGCAGTGGTCCTGAAAGCATAGACCTAGGAAGCAATGGGAGATGCAACCTCAACGTACTTGCTCTTTGTTGACATTCAATCTGCGTATTCTCCACGTGAAATATCCCATCAGGAAAGGCTGGATTGGCCTTCATTTGAGCTTGTATCAGCTCTCTTCAGATGTATCAACAGACAGAAATTTAAATAGTTGGGAGAGTGACTTAATCGCCGTGGCTCCAAAGAACAAGCTGCGTTCTCTCTTTCAATGTTCTGGGTACATTGCGGAATACCTAGTTGGGGATGGGCGTTGTCTCTGCTGAATACTATCTGCTTAGGCATATTCTTTTTGGTTATGTTGTTTTATTTTTAATGTTGATTAATGAAATTATTGGCTTAGTTAAAAATCATTGAGGGATTGTAGTTCTGATGTTGAAACTTAAACTTCTGAAGGTTGGGACATGGGGAGATAGAATGTGTGACTTGCACTCCTGCCTCCCCAAATTCCTTCCATCTTTCTCTGCTTTCCCTTCTTTGCTTTCTCCGCTGTCTGTGGCTTGTTTATGCCTCTCCTCATTCTCCTGTCTTCTGTTAGTACAGGCGACAAGCAGGGCAAACAGGATTGAGAGTCTCCTGAGTGTCAGCTTGCCTGTTTCATGATTTGATTAGTTTTCAGAGTTAGTTTAAGATGTGTGGCTCAAAGTTTACCTTCATATTCAGTTGCTAAAATAGTCCTTATGGCTTTAATGTTGTTTTACATTATATAATTTAATTATATAATTAAATATAACTTAATGGTGATCCTTGGTTTAATGTGTAATGAGTTGTTTAATTTACATGTTAAGATTGTACTTAGAAAAAATTGTCCTTTGTTCTCCACTGAAAATGAGTTGACTTGGGTATGTATATATATATATATTTTAGTTGCCAAATTGGGCAAACTGGAAAATGATGAGAAATACTATTTAAACTTTTCTCATCTCAGTTACCAATGAGACAGGGCAATTTTCTTCCAGGGGGATTCTTTAGAAATGCTACAAATCCCAACAAATTTCCATCTACTAAATTGGAAGTTTTAAAGCTTCCCCAAAATGGGTGGGAGGTTCTGTTTGTTTGCTTGTTTGTTTGTTTTGGTATCTTTGAGATTATTCGAATAACATTAGAAGCAGATAAGAAGTCCTGGACTTAACATAAGACCAGAACACACTAGACGGTGCTCTGATCCTAACAGCAGTCATGCACAGGAAACAGTGCTAGTTAGAATAAAGCTAGAATAAAAGAAATAATGTCCAGGGTGCATATTGGATTTTTGCCTTCCACCAGAGGATACACTAATATCAGATTATATAATTCCCTTTCACAGCATTTGTATTTTACTCAGAAATGACTGGCTGAAGTTTTGCACTAGCACAGCCTTGTTTTAATAAACAGATGTGTATGCATGTACATGAACATATATGTATGTTTGGGATGGGGCAGCTGTACTGGTTTTATCAAATTCTGTCTCCCATGTGTTAAAGGCACACAGTGTTCCAGTCAGATTTCCCTGGACATGGCTTACATCTTCCCATCCCCTTGTCCCGCACGTTTTTCCCTCCTTGTGGGATAGCTCCATCACCTGTTTCTGACAATGTCTTGCTTACTCTACAAGACCAAGTTCAAATGCAGTGCCTCCACAAAGCCATTCCTGATTGCTTCAGTCATTCTTTCTTTACTTTGAATTTCCATGACTCCTCCTTGTACTTCTCTTATGCATATCATACTCTGCCTTGTGTTATTTGTATACTTACTATATCCTGTAAAGTCCTTGAGAACATGGACAATTTTTAATGCAGTTTTTCTCCTTCCTCTTCCTATATCAACCTTTACATGAAGTAGTACATCTTGAATGTAACTGGTGCTCACAAATGTGCATGCAATGAAGGATTAAAAGAATGAGGAGGGCTTCCCTGGTGGCGCAGTGGTTGCGCGTCCGCCTGCTGATGCAGGGGAACCGGGTTCGCGCCCCGGTCTGGGAGGATCCCACATGCCGCGGAGCGGCTGGGCCCGTGAGCCATGGCCGCTGAGCCTGCGCGTCCGGGGCCTGTGCTCCGCAACGGGAGAGGCCGCAGCAGAGGGAGGCCTGCGTACCACAAAAAAAAAAAAAAAAAAAAAAAAAAAAGAATGAGGAAATGAATTTCTATGAAAAAAGCATTTGTTTTGGATACCTGTTTGCTTTCCACCCTTCACCACTCTGCTCTGGACCCATCGACCATTCTTTCCCTCTGTCTTCCAGTTGGCATGGCCAATGGAAGCACAGCAAGAAACGTGAAGAGAAAAGAAAAGAAAAGAAAAGTAGAAGCATTTATTCTCCCTCTGAGTCAAGCTATCGGTTGGCCAAGCTGCATGTCTGCCCTTAAAGCCACAGCCCTTGACAAGCATCTGTTGACAACTCCCTTCCTTTGCCCCTTCAAGCCCACGGGATGAGAGCTTTGGATGCTCCCCTGTTTCTTTATTAAACTCTCTGCAATCACCTGCTTTGAGTGTGCCACCCATGACCCATGTACAAACTATTACCCATAAAAGGCCCTTAGAAATGAGTTATCTCATCTGAGAAATTACTCTTTCTGAGGGTGACCAAGGCCTCACATCTTGAGGACAGTTCAGATAACTGAGATTTGATTTTACCTTCACTCTCAGGTCAGAAGACAGTCTACTCTGACTTAACGCAAATGCTTACTCTCCCTTGCAAAGGTGTCCAAAATACGCATCTTAACTGTTTGAGAACGTTTACTAAATGCCTGGAAAAGAAATGATCTGCAGTATTAATAACAGCTTTCCTTGTGTATAGCCTAAGTAATATTTATATATTTTCTCATTTTAAAACATTCTATCAGGTTTTTTCCTTCTGACACACAGAATCACTGATTCAAACAACCAAAACAGTGGATTTCAAACCACTCTCTGAGGGGCCTAGGATTCCCAACTTAAATTTTTGCTTCAACCTAAAGAACAAAATGCATTTGACTTTGAATCTTTTAGTGAATATCTGATCAAGATAGGAATCAAGTTATCAGAAATTATCTGAAAATGACAATACTGATCATGTCATGTAATAGGATCCAGATGAAGATCTTTTCTGCTCACCAAAAAAAAAAAAGACATACTCGTTGAGAAATCCCTTCATTGATTCTCTTCCAACTTAGACAATAGTGTGTGAACTTTTTTTCAGCTATAAAACAGTCATTTACGTCGCTCACAGAGGTTTTAAGATGATTAAGTGGCACAGCATATACACAGCAACATGCTCAGGGCTGGCAAAGTGTGGCATTTATACTAGTTTTCTTCTTTTCCTCAGAGTCAGACAGTCACTTTTTAGATAATCACACCAAAGCCCAGGCCTCCTGACTTCAAGTCCAGGGTTGGTTCCACCTTACTGACGCTGCCCTAATTTGCCTTTACATACGTTAATTTCTTTTCAGCTATAATGTTCTTTTTGCAGATGTGAAGAATATAAGATCAGGAAAATATAGGCTACAACATGGAGTCTACTCAATGTTAGAATTTCTACAATTATTTTATCTGTAAGCATATGCAGTCAGCCTTTTAGACATTTGTTCATTTTCTTTCCGATGTTTCTAAACTGTGAAATAAGAAAGCCAGAGCCTGTGTGATTAGAGTGTCTGATCTTTCACTCATAATTTGCTGTCTTTTTTGAGATTGTGAATTAAATGACCCCTTTGACTGTATTTGTGTTTCTGGCCTAATCAGTAAGGACATTCAGATTCTTAGCTGTCAGTAAGCTGGCCCTTGACCTCCCTGATGTGTCTTCCAAGTAGCAGAGCTGGAGTTGCAGGCCCCCCTCCGTCTTCATGGGCTTCATAGATTCACAAAGGTCTCGACATCTGATTCAGTCCCGCATCAGCCTGGTAAGACCTTGTGTCTTCATTTTAGTAACAGCAGTCTGTGTTCTCCCCAGAAGTCTGAAGTCCAGTTTTTACTCTGTTTTCTGTAACCAGCTCATAGTTTCCTCTCTGTGAGAGCTCCTGTTCTGATGATGAATTTTTATATTAGTCTTTTTTTTTTTAATGTGGGGTTTCTGGGGATTCGGATCCATCTGGGCAGGTATTTCTAGGTTTCCTGACCCCAAGGACTGTAGAAAAATGTTTTAAAGAGATTTATTGAGAGTGTCTCTGCACCCTAGAAAGAGAACCAAATGGCTACATTACATATGTCTGATAGGAAATTCCATTTCCTCTTCACGGGGAATCCTGCTAACACTTTGTCATTGTCATTGAGAGAATGACCCCTTCCAGGCCTGTTGCCGCTTCCATTCGGATTCTTGTCTGCTCCACAAGTGATGTAGCAAACTCCTAGCATCCAGCGCCCTTAAAACTACTTTCAGGGCTTCCCTGGTGGCGCAGTGGTTGAGAGTCCGCCTGCCGATGCAGGGGACACGGGTTCGCGCCCCGGTCCGGGAGGATCCCACGTGCCGCGGAGCGGCTGGGCCCGCGAGCCGTGGCCGCCGAGCCTGCGCGTCCGGAGCCTGTGCTCCGCAACGGGAGGGGCCGCAGCAGTGAGAGGCCCGCGTACCACACGCACACACAAAAAACACAAACCTACTTTCAGATTCTCCATCTCTGTTTTTTATTGGAGTATCATTGCTTTAAGATGTTTTGTCAGCTTCTGCCGTACAACGAAGTGAATCAGCTGTATGTACACATGTATCCCCTTCCTCTTGGACCTCCCTCCCACCCCCTCCCATCACAGAGCCCCGAGCTGATCTCCCTGTGCTGTACAGCAGGTTCCCACTAGCTATCAGTTTTACACATGGTAGTGTGTATATGTCAATCCCAATCTCCCAATGCGTCCCACCCTCCCCTTCCCCCGCTCCGTCCACACGTCTGTTCTCTACGTCTGCGTCTCTGTTCCTGCCCTGCAGATAGGTTCGTCTGTACCATTTTTCTAGATTCCACATATATGCATTAATATACGATATTTGTTTTTCTCTTTCTGACTTACCTCACTCTGTATAGTAGACTCTAGGTCCATCCACGTCTCTGGTGATGCAATTGCTCAGAGTTTGCCTCAAATATTAAACATTTATTACTCACTGTTTATCCACACTTAAAGTGCCCTGGAGAGTGCCGGTCGCCAAGATGGGAAGTTAGCATGGGAATGGCGGGGTTCCAAGGTCTCTGCCTCTGTGAGTCTCGCTCTCAGCTCCCCCTGCTGCGTCCCTGCGGCAAAGAGGAAGGTTACGGTCCACGTTTTCTCATGAGAAGAGTTCCCTCTTGGCTTGAAGCGCAACTTGTAAATAATAAATCCAGCCATATTTAGCTGCTTTTCATTTTACACAGTTTAACATCCCTCCTGGTAGCAGTGGTTCAGGGAAATACCTGTTTGTGCTTTTACACTTTTTTTTTCTGAAATTTTTGCTCATGACGGTGAGGGTTACCTTTATACCCTAAGCTAAACCTTGTTATCATATGAATAATGACAAGAACAATGTCTGGCTTTGGGACCTGATTAGTTCAGCACACTCTGTTGATACTGCCAAGTTTCAAATGTACAGGGTCTTTGTTGTTTTTGTAGTTTTTTTTTTTTTTTTTTCACGTTCACAAGTAACTTCCAACCTCTTGTCTACAGGAGGACAGCTACAAGAAACAGCACTGTCTATTCTTCAGTCTATCCATAATTCAGTATACAGCATGTTTACCTTCTTCTGAAAAAAAAATGCTTAAGATTCTATACACTATGACTTTCATCAAAATTCCTTGAGAGATTTTCATAAACTTTTTTTAAAATTTTTATTATTTATTATTATTATTTTTTTGGCGGTACGCGGGCCTCTCACTGCTGTGGCCTCTCCCGTTGCGGAGCACAGGCTCCGGACGCGCAGGCTCAGCGGCCACGGCTCACGGGCCCAGCCGCTTCGCGGGATGTGGGACCTTCCCGGACCAGGGCACGAACCCGTGTCCCCTGCATCGGCAGGCGGACTCTCAACCACTGTGCCACCAGGGAAGCCCCTCATAAACTCTTTTATATTCTATGTCCAAGAAGATGACAAAATTTTAAAAACTAACTTATTAGCTAGAGAAAGCGGTCACAAGACTGGTTTGTCACAAGAGAACCAGATCCAAATTCATCATCAAAGTCTGTTAAAATCTAGTTTTAATAAGTTAGGAAGTAGAAAGACACATCATGGATTTCAAATGTCTTACTGAGTGCTTGAGTTATTGGCAACAATTTACCAGACAACTGGAGGTCTATTAATAGTGAACATGTTTAAACTATTAAGTGGCTGCGTAGTTTTGATTGACAAAACTCCTAATTAAAACATTTTTGGAGTGGTTTTATTTGCTTTGGCATAAATGATTATCAACTAGTATTGCCTTGCAAGACAGAACAATGCGAGCATCACTGAAGCCGTCCTTGGTGGCAGGACACCTACAGAAGACGATGAACAGTAGGTTATTCTGAAACACTGCTGTGTGTTAAGAAATGGGATGATTGCAAGGAGGGTGTGGATAAGAAGTGCCTTCAAGTTTCCCTAAAATACAACCTCAACAATATTGAACGGGGGTGAATTCCTAAGAAAGAACAGTAGTGTGTAACCATCAACCTGAATCTAAGATAAAGATGCAAACAACGTTAGATAGTTGAAAAGTATTCTGAGAGCAGTTTACAGCCCAAGGAATGTATTACTTTGTATATAATGGAAAGCACCGTCTATCTTTTCTACTGCAACCGTACACATATATAGTGACATAATTAAATAGGATTTATTGCTATATATTAAGGATCTTAATAATTGTATCTGGCGAGTTTAAGGAAAGCATATTTTTATGAAACTGTTTATCAAATTTTTGAAGTAAATTTCATTTGCATCTGTTACTTTCACTTACATCCTAAACTCTAAGCTCTTTTTTTTTCATGTGTAAGGCTTCCATTTCCTATGGGGATATTTAGCTGTAAACTCCTTCTTTACCTTTCTCTAGAACGCCTGTTAATTCTAAAACCTGTCCTCTTACTTCTACTAGACTTACATTCTGTACAATTCGATAATAATGAAAAAAAGCATCATAGTTAACACCAGGTTAAAATTCTAAGTGATTCAAAATCTTGTACATTGCATGATTCTATGAAACTGCCATGATGGAATGAAGGAAATACCACCTTTAATTTGCATAGAAAACATTTTGATATGCACAAGAGATTTTGGAGAATAGAGGTGCTTGCTGTTAAGATGTTGACAGATGAATATGCCAGAAATTGGCCTTTTCAAGCTGGCGTATGTTAGCTTTCTGAGGGCTGTCCTGCCTTGATATATCCCAGAGTAAGTCAGTGTGGTAGCGTCGGATGTGGGCTCAGAGCAAACTGTATCTCACGTTCTTACTCAATTTGCTCTCTCTCTCCCTGCCGCCCTCCCCAACTCTCTCTTACTATCTTTAGCTTAAGTCTGAATCTTAGCATTATTGCAGTAATGTAGTTCGCTTGTACCAATAACTTACTTGTCAGGAGACATCTGTTATGAACAGTCTCTCCTAGTTATATATATATATATATATACATATATATATACACACACACACACGCACAAACACATACACACAAACATCTTTACCCATTCATCCATTGATGGGCATTTAGTTTGCTTCCATATCTTGGCTTTTGTAACTAATGTTGCAGTGAACATAGGGGAGTATATATATTTTTGAATTAGTGTTTTTATTTTCCTCAGTAAATACCTAGAATGGAATTGCTGGGTCTTATGATAGTTCTATTTTTAACCTTGTCAGGAGCCTCTGTAGAGTTTTCTGTAGTAGCTGCACCAGTTTACATTCCCACCAACAGTGCATGAGGACTCCCTTTTCTCCACATCCTCACCAGCACTTGTTATTTGTCTCATTTTTGATGATAGCCATTGTGGTAGGTGTGAGATGATATCTCATTGTGGCTTTGATTTGCATTTCCCTGATGATAATGTTGAGCGTCTTTTCACGTGAAGACATTAACATTCATAGATGCAGGCTAATCCTCCTTTGATTACCAAGCCAATCCTAGTCCCTTTCCTGGTAGTAACTGTCAGTTTGATGTGTATCTGAAGAGGCTGAAATATCCTTCAGCAGGAAAAATGACTAAGCAAAATGTAGCATCATTACACTATGTAACATTTATGCTGCTTTTTAAGAGGACAAGTAGATATGTAAAATTTTCATGAATAGCAAGTGAAAAATTGAATTTGCAGAGTATACAGTATGTTCCATTTGTGAGTTTTCTAAAGACACACAAAACAACGCTTTACTTAAGCTCTAGTGGTGCCTCTGATATAGTGTCTGTCCCCATGGCTCCCAGTGTACCTCTGGGTCATCGCTCGAAGGGACTCTGGGTCCAGACTCTTCCCCCGTACCATCCCCGATTCTCTGCTGTACGTCCCACCACACAACTGACCAGAAAGAAGAGTTAGAGGCTTAAAAAAGAGAAAACAAAGAATAAATGAAAACAAAGCATAGAATTCTTCATTGTCATGAAAACTTAATCATAGGACGTGGTCTCTCAAAAATGCCATGGATTCTCAGATTCAGTCAAGGAGTTCACAAATATGTTTTGATTCCCCCTCCCTCCCTCCCTCCCTTCCTTCCTTCGTTCCTTCTTAGATCTAGCTCCATGAAGGAGTCAAGTAAAGGAGAAACTTTTGTGAAAGATAGTGATTAATCTCTGGGTGAGATCTTTGCCAGATTCCTACAATTTTGTGTCTAAGGGAGGGACCAGTGAAGAACATGTAAAAAATTTCAGTTTCACTGAACTTCAGTAAACAACTCAAGCCACAAGGGACCGTTGGAATTGTTTTAACCTGGGTCTCCCCCAAAGCTGACCTGAGATAAAGTTTGCTGGCGGGGGTCTATGTGGAATATGCTCCCAGGAAGCAGACATGAGAGCCCGGTAGAACGCAACCAGGAAGGAGGGAATATTAATACAAGATGTGTTATCCAGTTGGTGATCACTGCATGTGACAGACGCAGGATTTCACCACGACGATCTGAGAACCTTTATGGAATGCATCTCAGAACTGCCAATCTGATGGAGGAAAGAAAAAAAAGCACTTTTCTGTGGGTTTCTCTTCTCCGTTTTCAGGGATTGTCTCCCAGGTTGTCAGTTCTTCTGCGTTTTGGCTTTTGAGCCAATAGTCTATGCAGGCTTCCCATGCCTCCTGGTAGGAGAAGATACTGGGAAGGAGGCTGGAGAGGAGGGGCCAGTGCCTGAGGTGAAGCATGTCCCGGCCACACCTGTGCAAAGATGACGGCGGCTCACGTGCACCTTGTCACCGCAGCTGTACCCGAATGTGAGGCGAGGGCACTTGGAGGTATCAGATCCATGATTCTTGAAAACTGTCAAAATTGATCACTGGAGTCACATATTTGTGGGTGAAAGTGAGTGTTGTATTATATTTAATATATATGTGATCTGCCTTTCTTCTACCACCTGCCATTACAGGATGCAGGGATTCTAAATGGGCAGATATTTTTAAATATTACACAATTTTAAAATATATTTAAATCTATAAAGTCCACTCCTTGACAGCAGGAACCATGTTTTCTCTATTTTACTATTCACATGTTTAGTAAAAGGACAGGCAATCAAAGGAACTCAGTAAAGACTGGGTGTCAATGAAAAGAGCTTCAAAGACACTTCAAAGTAAGGTGAATCCACTTCTATTTCATTATATTCACTAGTTTGTTGTATTTTTTAGATTCCAATCACTGGAGTCACATATTTGTGGGTGAAAGTGAGTGTTGTATTATATTTAATATATATGTGATCTGCCTTTCTTCTACCACCTGCCATTACAGGATGCAGGGATTCTAAATGGGCAGATATTTTTAAATATTACACAATTTTAAAATATATTTAAATCTATAAAGTCCACTCCTTGACAGCAGGAACCATGTTTTCTCTATTTTACTATTCACATGTTTAGTAAAAGGACAGGCAATCAAAGGAACTCAGTAAAGACTGGGTGTCAATGAAAAGAGCTTCAAAGACACTTCAAAGTAAGGTGAATCCACTTGTATTTCATTATATTCACTAGTTTGTTGTATTTTTTAGATTCCACATATAAGTGATATCATACAGTATTTGTCTTTCTCTGTCTGACTTACTTTACTTAGCATAATGCCCTCCAAGCCCATCCATGTTCCTGCAAATGGCAAAATTTCCTTCTTTTGTGGCTGAGTAATATTCCATTGCATATATACACCACATCTTCTTTATCCACTCATCTGTTGATGGACACTTAGGTTGCTTCCATATCTTAGCTATTGTAAATAATGCTTCTATGAACATTGGGGGTACATGTATCTTTTTAAATTAGCGTAGAGAACAAACTAGTGGTTACCAGTTGGGAGAGGGAAGGGGGGAGGGGCAATAAAGGGGTAGGGGATTAAGTGGTACAAGCTATAAGGTTTAAAATAAGCTATAGGGATATATTGTACAACACGGGGAGTATCGTAAATATTTTATAATATTATAAATAGAGTATAGCCTTTAAAAATTATGAATCACTATACTGCACACCCGTAATTTATATAATATTATACATCAACTCTACTTCAATTTAAAAAATTAAGTCAGGGACTTCCCTGGTGGCTCAGGGGTTAAGATCACTATACTGCACACCCGTAATTTATATAATATTATACATCAACTCTACTTCAATTTAAAAAATTAAGTCAGGGACTTCCCTGTTGGCTCAGTGGTTAAGAATCCGCCTGCCAATGCGGGGGACACGGGTTCGAGCCCTGGTCCGGGAGGATCCCACGTGCCGCGGAGCAGCTAAGCCCGTGCGCCACAACTACTGAGCCTGCGCTCTAGAGCCTGCGAACCACAACTATGAGCCTGCGTGCCATAACTACTGAAGCCCATGCGCCTAGAGCCCGTGCTCTGCAACGAGAAGCCACCATAATGAGAAGCCCGGGCACTGCAACGGAGAGTAGCCCCCGCTCGCCGCAACTAGAGAAAGCCCGCGTGCAGCAGTGAAGACCCAACACAGCCAAAAATAAATGAATGAATAAATAAATAAATAAATTACTTAATTAAAAAAATTAAGTCAAACAAACAAAAAAGTAAGGGGGGGTCCAATCCAGTTGTTCCTTGCAATACCATACAGGTTTGAGGGGGTGAACCCCTTCTCTGTTCATAACCTACTTCCCTTTTCCTTCTGATAAGTGTGAAGGCAGACAGGAGAGGCTGGCTGAGTAGGATATTGTGGTAGAGTGAGAGAGAATTAAATACTCTGCCAGATTTGCCGGATACTTCATAAATCATGGATGGTATGAACTCACGCTCAGGCTTTGTCTTCACCCCTAGATTTCCTGCCTCATGATCGCCACAGTCTGCTCAAGAGCTCTCAGCCATTTATCTTCAGCTCCTATTTTAAATTATAGCCTGAAAATAGTTGTCTCAGAAGTAGTATGGGACAGAGCTAGAAGTTATCAAGTAGTATCTGGAACTTGCTATGTACCACGCTGAATTCCTTGTGATCCTGCCACTGGCTTCTCAACAAATGGCCTGATTTCAGAAAAGTAACCACTTAAATGAGAACACTCAAATGCACTTCCAAATCAGCAAACGTTGAGTCTTTGCTTGTCCACAGAGCCCCATCTGAGAAGGATGCTGGCTTCTCCTGCTGTTGATCTGTTTACACCAAACTGATTGGATATTTTTATCTGTTTACGAAGCGGTGCAAAGTGTTTACATAGCACTGACCTGTTTCTGTGGATCTGGGAGAGCTGTTTGTGACAGAATGTTTTCTAATCTTCCATGAAGCTCTAATCGTTTGCATTTAGTGAGGCCTCGGTTCCAGCGGATGGGAGCTGTTTGGAGAATGGCCCCACTTCAATACCAGTCTTATTTTCTTTTGTCTTTGAGAGAGTGGTTTTAGAAGAGCTCCCCACGTACCAGACTGCTTGTCTTTTCTGTTAGATTTGATTTAAATTAAACACTTTGGATTTCTGAAAATGTGTATTTTTAGCCATTAAGAGTTGAGCATTTTGCCTGCGCTGTGTGGCAGCAGAAAACAGCCTAATAGGACCTCTGGTTTTCCACGAATTTCTCAGAACCGCAGTTTCCACTGAAGTGTATGCACCCCGTCTTTGGTTTATATAAATTATTCCTGGATGCGTCCCTGGAAAGCACAACGAAGTTTCGGTACGTTTTAATGAGGCATCATCTCACAGGCTTGGGGAACTTTTCACTTAGGGCTAGGTTGTAAATCTTGGTAAGAAGGAAGCAAGGACGGCCTGACTCACCTTGCAGGGCAGATGGGAATAATGAATGATGCCCATGACAGCATTTTATAAGTGACAGGAAACTGAATATGTATCAGGTTAATATCAATGTATGTTTTATTTGATTCCAACCGTGAACTCTATTCCTTGACTTAAATTCATTAGCAGGAAGTGGAATGTAGGAAAAGCACTAAAACGAAAATCACAGGTTCTGTGTTGTCAACTCCTCTAAGTATATGAATAATACTTGTTAAGTCTCTTATCTTCTCTGGGCCTTAAATCCTCACTGGTAAATGAATTGGCTGAGTTAAGTGATCTCTAAATTCCTTTCAGCTCCATAACTCTTTGGAGCTACAGTACAGACTCCTGTTGAAATGGAAAAGCTTGATGTCATGTTACCTATTTATGAAATAGGATCCTTCAGCTTTTTATTCACTTTACTTTCAGATAATTGTCTTGATGGAAGACCTTTTAAAGTGACTTTAGGGCATGTCCCCTTGCCTGCTGATTCTTATAGTAAAATAATCATACCGTATTGGTTCTATGATATATTATGAAAAATCAGATTTGTTTAAAGTGCAAGATTGTTTCCACTTCAATTAAACAAATTTAAGCAAAGGGATTCTGGAATGACTATACATCCCTCCAGACAGTACCCCCAGCCCCTTCCCTCACTTGGGTCAGTGGAGCAGGAGAGAATTGAAGACAGGAAGGAGGTGAAGTTGTGATGTTTTCAAACCAGCCTTCTGACCAGTGTTCCAAAGCTTGTTTCACAGAACACTAGTTTCATGAGATTTTACAGATAAGGCATGAAAGAAGTTCCATGATCAAATGAGTTCGTGGAAATATTACACTCAACAAGTGTAAACAAGATTTCCTTACTTTATAACTTTCTCGGAGCTTTTTAGATGCTAATGGACATTCTCCATCTCCAAAAGAGAGATATGACATGTACGTTGCACAAACATGATTGAACATGAGGCCCTTTTATTTGAGGAAGTTTCACAGGACTAGGTTCCTCAGAACACACTTGAAGAAATTTGGCTCTTGTTTCTAAGGAACCAAAATTAACTGGGGCAAGTCAATATCCACTGAGATGCTAAAGAAAGGGATACTTTATGGCTATGGTAATTCACTAATGTGGCTACTGAGATGATAGGATTGCATCCAATTGAGTAATATTAAGGATTAGTTATTAGTTTTATATTTACCTAAAACGCACCTCACCAGTTAAACTAGTTTGCCTTGCACAGAGCTCAGTATACCACCAAGAGTATGTAGACATTTCGTAAATGCTATGGATACTGAAGTTTAAAAATTGTTAGATTGTGTTTCTTGGCTTATTAGTAAAAATTTTATGGTTGCCTTGTTCTCTACCTCTTTTCTTCCTTTAGCAAACATTCATTGAGCACCTCGTCCTGAGTGTTTTTCCAGTCTCTAATACTACGTCATTGCCCCCCCGCCCCAAGGCACAGACCCTTCCTCAACAAGCCATACTTTAGTAGGAGAAGCAAGAATGTATTTTTAAATTGGAATACAAGGTGACAGATGTAACATTTAAAGCAAGTGCAAAGCAGAAAGGCAATGAGGAGGAGAGAGAGCAATTCCCAAAGAAGGCAAAGGAATGTTTTCTAGAGAGATGCCTACCTAAGTCTTGAAAGCAGAATAGAAGTCTAGTACCAAGATAAAAAATGTCAAATGTGGACTTCCCTGGTGGTGCAGGGTTAAAGAATCTGCCTGCCAATGCAGGGGATACGGGTTCGAGCCCTGGTTCGGGAAGATCCCACATGCCACGGAGCAACTAAGCCTGTGCGCCACAACTACTGAGCCTGCGCTCTAGAGCCCGCGAGCCACAACTACTGAGCCCACGTGCCACAACTACGGAAGCCCACGCAACTAGAGCCCGTGCTCCACAACAAGAGAAGCCACCGCGATGAGAAGCCCGCGCACCGCAACAAAGAGTAGCCCCCGCTCGCTGCAACTAGAGAAAGCCCGCGCGCAGCAACAAAGGCCCAGAGCAGCCAAAAATAAACAAACAAATAAATTAAATATTTTTTAAAAAATTCAAAAAAAATTAAAGGCAAGGAGATGGGAAACAATTTGATGAGACTGAGAAAGTATACGGCAGTTGGTATGACTGCAACACAAAGGGGAAGGAACAAAGTAGAAGATATAAGGCTTAAGAACTTGGCAAAGGTCAGAGTACTAAAGCTTTCTGTGCTTGGTAAAACTTCTGAGTCTGATCCATGCGATGAAGAACTAAGAGAGTTTTTTAGGGAGGGGAGATCATGTTGGAGCAAAGCCTTAAAAGCTGACCTTTGGGGCTTCCCTGGTGGCGCAGTGGTTGCGCGTCCGCCTGCCGATGCAGGGGACGCGGGTTCGCGCAAAAAAAAAAAAAAAGCTGACCTTTGAAGCAGTATAAAGAGGCTAGAGGTGGGGAAATCAATTAGTAGGTATTACAGTTAACCAAATGAGGGGTGATGGGTACCTAAACCAAGGCACTAGCAGCAACACATTTGGATGTGACATATTTGAGGTACTGATGATGTAGATTTCATAATACTTGTTAATGATTAGGTTGTATGGAATTATAGGGAATGGAAAGGGCTTCCAGGTTCATGCATGGATTTTTGCTTGGGAGATTGGATAATGATGTGTGTAATGAGATAGAAAATACAGAAAAATGGACATTATTTTCAAGTGTAAAAATGTAAGTTCATTTTTCACATACAAAATTTGAAGTGCTTTGGGGGTATACAGGATGAGACCCTCACAGATGATTGGTTATATTTGCCTTGAGTTCCACAGAACTGTTTTGTTTAAAGTTATATATTTACATTCCATCAGCCTTTAGGTGGTAGATATAATAAGCTTGAAATGGAAAATATAGCCTTAGAAGACTAGAAGAGGCGAAAGAATAAGGAATATCATTGTGCCACAAAGGTGTAGAATCATGGAAAGGAGAATGAGAAAGTTTTTATTCCAAGATGTAGGAATGTAAGGTGCAAAGACATAGAATAAGAGAATTTTAAAGAGGGACTTGTCAAAAAAGAAAAAAGTCAAAGACCAAATGCCTCAGAGAAGTTTTCTGTGCTAAGACTGAGACTTGTTTTAGGATTTGGCAACATCAAGTCATTAGTGAGCTTTGCTCGAATGATTTCAGTGAAGCCAGATTGCCTTAAGTGGTTAGATACAAGCAAGAACAATGGGTTTTAGTCATTTTTTTCCCAAAAAGTTTGGCTAAGAAGAAAGGAAGAGAAAGATAAGAATAGCTAGAGAGGGATGAAGGGTCTAGGAAAAAAATGTGTTTAAAATGTAGTTGTGTGTGTGTTTGTGTGTGTCAGAGAAAGAGAAAGAGAAAAGAAGGAAGGAAGAGAGGGAGGGAGGCAGGGAAGGAGGGAGGAAGGAAGGAAGGAAGGAAGGAAGGACCGACCAAACATGTTTATAGGCTCCAGGATCTGTAAGCCTTGGCACATTTGGGGCCAGGTAATACACTGTGTATGGGCGTGTTGCCGGTGGTGGAGTGTCTTGTGCTTTGTAGGATGTTTAGCAGCATCCATGGCCCCTGTGTGCTGGATATCAGTAGCATCCCGACCCGATGCCAGTACAGTAGCACTCCCTGTGACAATCAAAAATGTCTCCATACATTGCCAGATACCCTGGGGAGGGAGGCAAATTATTCCTGGATGAGAACCAATGGGCTAGAAGAGAAGGCAGTGGAAAAGGTTGCTTATGTAAGAGAGAGAAGAGAAAAAAAATAATACAGAATGCACTGAGGTAGAGGAGCCTCTGGGATTCAGAACTTAGATAAAGGTGCTTCCTTTGTACAGAAGAGACATATCTTCCTTTGACACAAAAATGAGGAAGAAAAAAAGGATAGGGATGCTAGGAAGTTTGCATTTGGGGTTGGAACGGTGGGTAGTCAGGAAATCAAGGGTTGACTTCTGTTTCTTCTGTGAGTTAAGGAGATGAGGTCATCTGGTAAAAATGAACAAGCAACAAGCTGAGTAGGAGGAGTGAGGAAGTGGAAATCCCTCAGGATGATGAAGCTGAAGTGAATGTGACAATGAAATGCCCCAAATTTTTAAAGTATTGAGGAGTTGTAATTGAGGCCTCAAGCATGAATTTGAACGAGTCCCAGTTTCAGTATGTGACTGATTTTCCCCTCAACACATCTAGCTCCTCCATTAAAGAAATGAAGAGTGCTGCTTGTAGGATTGCTACGGTGTTGGATGTTTGTGGGTCAGGTTGGGAAGATGGCCTAGTAAAGTAGGTTGGATCACAGACAGACAAAGACATAACTTCAGAGGTCAGTGGATCTTAGGCAATGTCTAGCTTAGTGGTTTCCATGCTAGCATCAATCAATGAAAAATTGTTAAAAAAAAAAAAAATCAAATGACATTGCTTCAACTCTTAACTCCAGAAGTGATATCTGAACATTTGCATGAGACTGTGTATAGTTCATATGTTAAAAGCCCTTTTAAGACTCCATTTTGTGTACTGCATTTTCATATTTAACTACTTAGTAATGATATGCTTACCTTTTACTTATTGATTTGTCATATATCTTTACATATTAAATAAATCAACCCCATGTGATAAGTAGTATAAATATTTATCTCAGTTTTCTGTTTGTCTTCTGACTTTATCTTTGGTTTTATTCTGGAATTTCTAAATTAGAATGTGTCAAATACATCAGTATGTCCTTCTATAGAAGTTTTGTGACATATTTAGAAAAGGTTTCCCCATACAGATATGATGAAACTATTCTTTATGTTTTCTTCTAAAATTTTATAGTTTTGGTTTTTTATATTTACATTTGTGGGCCACCTAGAAATTTATTTTAGCCTAATAAGTAAGCTAGGGATGCAATTAAGTTGTTTTTAAGAGAGTATCAATCACCCAAACATAATTTATTAAATGCAACATTTTTAGCATTGTTATGTGATGCTACTTGTTTATAAAAACAAGTGCATGCAGTTTTCCAAATAACTGGGTTTGTTCATGTACCTCTATTTATTCCATTGATGTGTTTGTTTATTTTTGGATATGGATATGTTTAAGATGTCCACGAGTAATACACCTGATAATAGAGTTACTTATTAGGCTTAACTGCTCATTTTATGATGAGGCCCCGAGAATTTAAGTGGATTATCAGTGGTCATCCAGGGAAGCCCACTGGAACCCCAGAGTCTTGTTTCTCTGTTGAGTTTGGGTTACACTATTGCCCTTCTAGCTTCTTATGGACTAATTCTATTATCAGCTGTTGACTAGGTCTGTCGTGAGTCAGTCCTCTTGAGTGGTTAGTCATTGGTCACTCAGGTAGCCAGATGAGGGAGTTCAACAGATGACTGATGGGAAGAGAAAATGTTTGGAGAAAATGACTACTCAGTAGTCATGAAAGTGCCTTACTCTTCATATTATGTTACAACTGAAGGCAAAGGATTGTGAATCCTTTGGGTTATGGTAGAAATATTGGGCTGAGATTGTGTGGCCTTGGAATTGGAATTTGGAGATGTGCCCAAAGAAGGAGAGATAGATACTTAACATTAACTATGAACCCATGAACCACTAATTTTCAATGGTTTGTGTAAAAGTGTTTCTCTACAAAAATTATGCATTGGTTTCAGTTCTTGAAAAACTTTTTCTTTTGTGCTAGTATAAAGAAAGAAAAAAGAACGTTCTGTTGATTTGTTGAGCTCTTGTAGTTCTTCAAAGTTATAAGATCACTTTGAATTTCTCAATTTAGAATATGTTAATATTAAGTGGAAAGATATTGGACAATAATTCTTTGGAATTATTTTTAAAGTTTAGGAAAATAGTGAGTCACACAATTTTTAGAACCATCCCCAAAAGACAGAGCAGTTACTTGATCATTTAAATGTTTGCTTTTGATTAACAAAGCACCGTAGAGGTCCTTGAATATATGAAACTCCAGTTACAAGTCAACTGTGTTGATAAATCAAAGAGAGAGATGAAGGAGTGGTTTAAACTCCATTAAACCCTAAACATAAATGTTGTTTAGGGTTTCATTCCCAGCCAACATGTACAGATATATCTGGTAGTAGTAGAAAGATTACTACTTTACCCTTATAGGATAGGAATTCTTAGACTTTACCCTTATAGGATAGGAATTCTTACTATTAATATTTAAATTAAGTGTGGTTTGATCATTCAGGGGACATTTTATCAAGTTCAGGTCTCCTTTGCTCTCCTTATTCAACAGGTAATGCGGGTAAATAACTACAATGCAGACACACACAAAAAAGATTTTTGAACATTGACTCCAACAACAGATGTATGGCAAACATTGGCTGGTTTGAAACTCTAGCCAACTTAATAATTTGATGCCCTCTGATTTGCAAATTGCCTTAGTGCTTCCAAAATAAGTGTTGATCGACTAACTGCAGGGGAGGAGTGACCTATATTCAACCATGAGACCCTGAATTTAACTATCTGTAGGAGCTTTAGGGTTCAAATTAAATCCTAAAGCTATAGAAGTTAGAGTTTTCTCGTGGACTCTGAGTTATCATATACACACTACATTTGAATGTTAGATGCACCCTTTTTTGGGCAAAGAAGACACTTTGGGAAACCTACTGGTTAAGAGTTCCACAATTGGAACTTTGAGCAAAAAAAACAACAACAATGTATTGCTTAAGCTGAGAGTAGCTGAGTCATTAAGTGAGTCAGGATGTAATTTATGGTGAATATTATGTAATATGATGAAGCACTTGAAAGGTTGGATTCTTTTCCTTTCTTGGAGGATACTTGTTTAAATTAGCTCTTACCCACTTGGAATTCAGTTTAGTGATACTGGTGCTGTGTGGATGCTGCTAATTGCAGAGTTCCAGAGTGACGTTAGGCGTATATGAAAAGTTGAGAACACAATCAGTCTCTGATGGGGGAAGGCAATACTTCTGACAAGGTCTCAGCTTATCATATAGTAGTGATGTGGCCAAAGTCTGGATGCACCAGAACCTTTTCTTTCAGATCACCTAGAAGTTATGCCGCTGTGGATAAAACCACTGGCTAGGTCTACAGTAGATGTTCTTTGGATAAAAGTATACTCTCCTAGTTTCCCTTCCATGTAATATTCTCTACCCATATCAAAGAGCCCAACCTGTCCCACCTCTGTCTTTCTGTATTAATACATGTCCTCTGGAAGAATCGAAGACCAACCAAATATGTCAACATGAAGTTAATAAACTATTGTGCCTGGGTTAGTCGCATTTAAATGTTTTTTGAAGTTACAAACTGAAAGTATATATTACTTCTCAAAAATCTTCAATACTCATATGACACATGTATCTTTATGGATTAATTTTAGGATCAATGATTGATTTTAGGATTATGATTGATTAGCGGAATTTTGAATAGTTTTTTGAAAACCTCTTGAGTGTGTATCTGATTTTGGTGTGTCAGATATATATACCAAATATATATATATTAATTTCATATTAAATATAATTCATCTTATATTTGAATTAATGCATTATAATACCATACATACATTTAAAAAACATTTCATATATAAGCTAAATATTTCCTCAAGGCAATTTTATGCAGAGGCAAGCAGGGAATATTATTAACACACTTTCTTCAGATGAAAACCTTGAATCCCACATCAAGACAAATCTAGGCCTAGATTCCAGTGTTCATAATGCAGTTTATTCCTCACTTTGCATAAGAGTTATTAGGCTAAAAATTCTAAGGAAAGAACAGTGTGTGATCTCCATTAAAAAGGCTTTTCGATCCACCAGAGGGCAGACAGCAGAAGCAAGAAGAACTACAATCCTGAAACCTGTGGAACAAAAACCACATTCACAGAAAGATGGACAAGATGAAGAGGCAGAGGGCTATGTACCAGATGAAGGAACAAGATAAAACCCCAGAAAAACAACTAAATGAAGTGGAGGTAGGCAACCTTCCAGAAAAAGAATTCAGGATAATGATAGTGAAGGTGATCCAGGACCTCGGAAAAAGAGTGGAAGCAAAGATCGAGAAGATTAATGTTTAGCAAAGACCTAGAAGAATTAAAGAACAAACAAACAGAGATGAACAATACAATAACTGAAATGAAAAATACACTAGAAGGAATGAATAGCAGAATAACTGATAACTACTGCAGAGCAGAATAAAGAAAAAAGAATGAAAAGAACTGAGGACAGTCTCAGAGACCTCTGGGACAACATTAAATGCACCAACATTCGAATTATAGGGGTCCCAGAAGAAGAAGAGAAAAAGAAAGGGACTGAGAAAATATTTGAAGAGATTATAGTTGAAAACTTCCCTAATATAGGAAAGGAAATAGTCAATCAAGTCCAGGAAGCACAGAGAGTCCCATACAGGATAAACCCAAGGATAAACACGCCAAGACACATAATAATCAAACTGTCAAAAATTAAATACAAAGAAAACATATTAAAAGCAGCAAGGGAAAAACAACAAATAACACACAAAGGAATCCCCATAAGGTTAACATCTGATCTTTCAGCAGAAATGCTACAGGCCAGAAGGGAGTTGCAGGACATATTTAAAGTGATGAAGGAAAAAAACCTACAACCAAGATTACTCTACCCGGCAAGGATCTCATTCAGATTTGATGGAGAAATTAAAACCTTTACAGACAAGCAAAAGCTGAGAGAGTTCAGCACCACCAAACCAGCTTTACAACAAATGCTAAAGGAACTTCTCTAGGCAAGAAACACAAGAGAAGGAAAAGACCTACAAGAACAACCCGAAACAATTCAGTAAATGGTAATAGGACCATACATATCGATAATTACCTTAAATGTAAATGGATTAAATGCTCCCACCAAAAGACACAGACTGGCTGAATGGATACAAAAACAAGACCCATATATATGCTGTCTACAAGAGACCCACTTCAGACCTAGGGACACATACAGACTGAAAGTGAGGGGATGGAAAAAGATATTCCATGCAAATGGAAATCAAAAGAAAGCTGGAGTAGCAATACTCATATCAGATAAAATAGACTTTAAAATAAAGAATGTTACAAGAGACAAGGAAGGACACTACATAATGATCAAGGGATCAATCCAAGAAGAAGATATAACAATTATAAATACATATGCACCCAACATAGGAGCACCTCAATACATAAGGCAGCTGCTAACAGCTATAAAAGAGGAAATCGACAGTAACACAATAATAGTGGGGGACGTTAACACCTCACTTATACCAATGAACAGAACATCCACACAGAAAATTAATAAGGAAACACAAGCTTTAAGTGACACAATAGACCAGATAGATTTAAATGATATTTATAGGACATTCCATCCCAAAACAGCAGATTACACTTTCTTCTCAAGTGCACGGAACATTCTCCAGGGTAGATCACATCTTGGGTCACAAATCAAGCCTCAATAAATTTAAGAAAATTGAAATCATATCAAGCATCTTTTCTGACCACAACGCTATGAGATTAGAAATCAATTACAGGGAAAAAAATGTGAAAAACACAAATACATGGAGGCTATACAATACGGTACTAAATAACCAAGAGATCACTGAAGAAATCAAAGAGGAAATAAAAAAATACCTAGAGACAAATGACAATGAAAACACAATGATCCCAAACCTATGGGATGCATCAAAAGCAGTTCTAAGAGGGAAGTTTATAGCAATACAGGCCTACCTCAAGAAACAAGAAAAATCTCAAATAAAGAATCTAAACTTACACCTAAAGGAACTAGAGGAAGAAGAACAAACAAAACCCAAAGTTAGTAGAAGGAAAGAAATCATAAAGATCAGAGCAGAAATAAAT
>NC_041233.1:115799804-115864647 GCF_002837175.3 Physeter macrocephalus
TATGGTTTTTCTCCTTCAATTTGCTAATATGGTGTATCACATTGATTGATTTGCGTATATTGAAGAATCCTTGCATTCCTGGGATAAACCCCACTTGATCATGGTATTTGAGATCAAATACCATGATCAAGTGGGGTTTATCCCAGGAATGCAAGGATTCTTCAATATACGCAAATCAATCAATGTGATACACCATATTAGCAAATTGAAGGAGAAAAACCATATGATCATCTCAATAGATGCAGAAAAAGCTTTTGGCAAAATTCAACAGCCATTTATGATAAAAACTCTCTAGAAAGTAGGCATAGAGGACACTTACGTCAACATAATAAAGGCCATGTATGACAAACCCACAGCCAACATCATTCTCAATGGTGAAAAACTGAAACCATTCCCACTAAGATCAGGAACAAGACAAGGATGTCCACTCTTGCCACTGTTATTCAACGTAGTTTTGGAAGTCCTAGCCACGGCAATCAGAGAACAAAAAGAAATAAAAGGAAAGAAATTGGAAAGATGAACCGGTTTGCAGGGCAGAAATAGAGACACAGATGTAGAGAACAAACGTATGGACACCAAGTGGGGAAAGTGGCGGGGTGGTGGTGGTGTGATGAATTGGGAGATTTGACTTGACAGGTAGACACTAATATGTATAAAATGGATAACTAATAAGAACCTGCTGTATAAAAAAATAAAATAAAATTTAAAAAAAACCCAGAAAACAAACAACAAAATAACCGTTCACTGACACAGAAGGGATTAGAGTTATTTACTGATTTTGGACTTGATTGATATCCTGTAGTTCCCTCAGCCTGTGGCAGAATAATCTGTGCTCTTTAAAACAGACGAATATGTGACCATGTCAAACTGCTGTGGACGCTGTGAAGCGGGAGAGGGGTCAGAAGAGAGTGAAGGAGAAGGTTTAGGATCTGGTAGGGGGTGCTTTACTCCAGGAACCCTCCCAGCACACTCCACCCACTGGGAAGAGAGGGAAGTTAAAAAAAAAAAAAAAAAGATTTTCTTCTCAGGATGAGGCTTGGGCCAGGAAATGGTTCTATCCTTTGTGTCTATGGTTCGTGGCTTGTCCTGGACCAAAGATGTCTCTGACAACCTGTGAGGATGTAAAGCCCCTGCTAAGAAGATGCTCTTTAAAAAAAAAAAAAAAAAAAAAAAAAAAAAAAGTGTTTTCTT
The DNA here is from genome assembly GCF_002837175.3 of Physeter macrocephalus. Lineage (NCBI taxonomy): Eukaryota > Metazoa > Chordata > Mammalia > Artiodactyla > Physeteridae > Physeter > Physeter macrocephalus. The sequence goes on from NC_041233.1 coordinate 115,800,996, forward strand.
CTCCACCCGTTTGTTGAAAGGATGTCCAGCCAGCAAATTCAGGTGTAGAGAGCTATGGCAAATATTGTTCTAAAAATTCAACTGTGTTGAAATCTTGAGAATGTTTCCTTCACTTTCTCATGTACCCACAGAATTTCAGGGAGAGCCACAGGGTGACCCATGTTGCAATACTGTGCTGGAAATGCAGACTCATGTTGGAATCTTAGTCAACAACTTTCAGAAAAAGATAGTGAGATGTGGTGAGTCATGAATTAATGAGTGTAGTCCAGGGCGGAGGTTATAGAATAATTTCAGATTGGGTATGCCAGTGGGTAGAGGGGAGAGAGAAGCAAGGACAAGGCATTTTAGGTGGAGAAAACAGGATTACCCAGGCCCCAGGGATGTGAAGACCACAGAATTATGAGAGAAGGGTGAGGCTGGAAACCAACAGGGTAGAAGGAGCCAGTTGGTTGGAAAGATACACCAGAAGGCATTATAAAGAGCTCTAGATGCCATGCTAGAGGTTTGGGACTATTTGCTGTAGGAAAACGTACATTGTGATCAGAATGATGGTTTGGAAGGCATAGAAAGTGGATATGATTGAGAGAGTGATGGATTACACAGAAATAGAAAAGATGTGGGTTTGAATGCAAACAGCAGTAGTTGGGATGGAAAGCAGGGAGCACATCTGAGAAACTTTTGGTATATTTGACCAGGTTCCGTAAGAAAGTGAATGTGGGAATGGGAGTAGAAGGGGAAAGAAGGACTAAGGATAATCTCAATTTTTAGTTCAGAATCCTATGGGGATTTAGAAATGCCATTAACTAACTGGCCATTAAACATCTAAGGAAAGGGAGCTCTGGAAAATTGAGGGGATGGCAGGAAGAGTTATACATTTTATTTGGGACGTATTGAGGGTGCAGTTCCAGTGAAGCATCCAGGGTTTAAAGTGAGAAATACAAGTCTGGGGTGAGGGACAGATGCAGAGCTCTCCATCAGGATTTGAAGGATCGTTAGGGTCCACTGGGATCCCTCTTAGAGAAGAGCTGAAGTGATTAAAACACTTGGGGAAAGAGTATTGGACAGAAAGAAGGCAAGCAGAAGACTAAGCATGAAATCCTGAGAAACCCTAAGATTAAGCAATTGGGCAGAGGGGATAGCTTTGGGGGAAAAGGAGGAGGTGAGACGTCAACCAGGGGAAAGTGGTATCGGAAACCAAAGGAAGGTCATTGGAAGGAGCAGAGAATGGTCATCAAATTCAGTCATCACAACAACCTCATGTGTGTGAGGACTGAGAAGAGAGCCCTGGATCTGGCAATGAGGAAGACGTTTGGTGCCCTATCAGATCTGTGCCCTTTGAGAGATGAGGACCAAAGTCAGGCAGCAGTGGGGCGAGTCACTGGGAAAGGAGGAAATGGAGAAGAAAAAGTCTGTTCAGAAATTTGCTGGTGGCTACTTTAGGCGTACACTAAAACATTTATCAGCCGTGTTTTGTGTGCCATGTACCATTACAGGTGCTAGAAACACAGGGGAAAATTGGACAAGATCCCTGCCTTCAATAGGGGCATTTTCTATTCTGGGGAAAGGGAGATGTGTAAATAAATCATCAAGGAGTCCATTTTAAAGCATATCTGTCCCAGAGGATCCAGTGCCGTCTCTTGTAAAGACCCACTAAATTGCATATGATGACACAGAGAATTCAGAAGATCAAAAATGAAGAACCACAATCAAACTATCGTTAGAATCGTGACCATTTTTCAATTAACCATAAACTCACTAGAACTGGATTGATCAGTAAGATTGGAAGCCCACAGTGCTTTTCACTTGAAATACAGTGAACTCTCTGGATTGGGAAAAAAAATGTAGAAAGACCGTTCATGGATCTACCACTGCCTGCACACTGAGGTCTATACCAACTAAAAAACTTCAAATACTTTCCATTATTCAGACGATACCTCTCCTGCCTCCATGCTTCTCTTCCCAGAAACATTTGGCAAAAGCAATGGTCAAAACACAGCGGAGGACTTCCCTGGTGGCACAGTGGTTGAGAGTCCGCCTGCCGATGCAGGGGACGCGGGTTCGTGCCCCGGTCCGGGAAGATCCCACGTGCCGCGGAGCAGCTAGGCCCGTGAGCCATGGCCGCTGAGCCTGCGCGTCCGGAGCCTGTGCTCCGCAACGGGAGAGGCCACAGCAGTGAGGCCCGCGTACTGCAAAAAAAAAAAAAAAAAAAAAAAAAAAACCAAAAAAACAGTGGAATAAAATAGTAATTGACTATAGTTTACTGCATTCAAGGGCTATAGTCCATGTAAGGAACACTCTCTGGATGGGGTTGGTGGAAACATTGCAGAGCAAGATTGTAATTTTTCAAGACCTCTCTTGGTTTATAATGTCATCAAATCAGACAGCAGTTGTAGTATGTTTCGTCTTTGTCTGGAGTGTGGATAGACTTCTATTCATTTGAGACTGAGCAAAGTGAAACAAAACAGCACGGCATTAAGAAGTATTATATTGCAATAGAAATTGAACAGCGCCCTGAAAGTCCAGAGTAATGGCAGCCCTCTGAAAAAGAGACATCCATGAGAAAAGTACACGGAACTGTCAATAGACTACAAGAACACATGTCTTCTATAAAAAGAATCGAATTTCAGATCAAGTAGGAATCAACTCAAAATGCATAAAATAGGACAAAGAGGATTATTTAAATATTTATCTTAATAAAACTGTGCCTATTGGTATGTCATCAAAAAGATACATAGCTACAACTCTAAAAATAGAAAAACAGAAAACAGAAAAAATAACTTTGCCTTTACTCAGTCTCTTGAACAGGAGTAATTACATCCTAAACAACCTAAGATTCCTTTCATCAAAAGTTTTCTTATTATGGTAACTCTGTTTCCCTCTTTTTCTTTCCCCCAATATCCAATATCCAATTTTCCAAACTCTCTGTCTCTGTCTCTCTCTCTCTCTTCCCAAAGAAAACAATGTCAGCAGCCCGTTTTGACTCTCCTCGCTTCTTCCTCTCTCCCTGTCCCTTATCAGTTCTTTAAATCTTTAATAAACCAATTTACTCTCTTGGCTTCTTTCAATTCTCTGCTTCAGCTGTTAGCCTATCACAGTAAATCTCCAGGAAACTAGGAGGTAAAAGCAAAAATGTCTCAAAGAGGAGGTAGATAAACTGAGAGTACTTACCTGTGAATAAGTTTTATTCCAGAGACACATGGGCACAGTATAGTACTGAATGACCACATAATGGTGTCATAACTGTCATTCACTCCCCCAGTATGTATTTGGAGGATTGTATGAATCATGCTGGAAGCAGGGTCCATCAATACTCTTCAGAAACTGAGCAGAGAGAGCAACTTTTCCCTTCTTTTTTGGTGACCAAAACAAGGGGATAATGACATTAAATGAACAATAAGAGCAAATCTAGAGATATTCCATCTAGTGCCCAAGATTACCATTCTCACCAAACTATTCATGTGGTGTGATCTTGGCTTTGAGTCCTTCCTTAGTTCATGTCAGTTTTCTAAGGTTGGTTTTTCAGTTTCCACAGGTATCTGTAATTAATATTTCACTTAAATGAGCCAGATTAATTTTCGCTTGCTTGTAACAAGAACTCTGCCTAATATAGAAACTAGTACCAGAAGTGGGGCTAAAGACAACATCCCACAGAGTAAGAGTGGAGGAGGTGGGGGGATTAGGATGTTTTGGGGAGATGGAGGAGCTCAGTTGAGGCTGAAGGACCACAAAAATCTTGTTAGTCATGGAAGGGAATGTTGCAGCACATGGCATGCTGAGATAAAACCACCAAGTACATTATCACCTGGAGTGCGGTGCTTGTTTCCAGTAAGTGCTCCAGGGAAGCTACTGCTACCATCACTGAAGAATATGAAAGACGTAGAGCATTTCAGCGCTTGAGGTGGAGTAACTGCTTCCAATAGCACAGGCCAGATCGAAGAGAAAGAGTAGACAGCTCAAATCCCTAAATTCTCAACTCAAGAAGCAGATCAATCCCCAGGGAATGTCTAAGACCAAGCTAATAAATTTCCTTACAAATGCTACTGAAAGGCTGATAAAATTCCAAATAACAATGCACATTTTGACCTTGTTGGTTATCAAATTACAGTGTCAGGTGGACTCACAGCCATGCCAGATCTCTTACAGTGGATGCCAGGGCATTTTGGGGGGAAACAGTAGGAGCCAAAGGATTGTTTTGGGACTTCAGGTAAGATGTGGAGTAATCAGAGCATCCCAGCCCCTCAATCCCACCTGAATTTCCATTGTCACCTGGAGGACCTCTTATTTCTCTTTTGATGAGTCTATTCCCTCCCTCCCCAGGAGACATCATACCCTTTTCAATTACCTTGTGATATCAAGCCAGTTCTCCTCGTGTACCGCACCTCTACAAGGCCTTCATTGTTTCCAGACTTATGACTGAAGCCAGATCTCAACACACCCTAGGAAGTTAAGCTGTATGGAAATAATAATTGCAGGGCTTTGTTCATTTATATCAGCAAAAATCTGGAGCCTTTATGTGGTTATGGATTCGTAGGATATTTATCCAAGGAAGGAGAATCAGGAAATTTATTAATATGGGTGAAGTCATTGGGGATTCTGGATTCTGTGTGCTGAGCAGCTGGATCTCTTTCCAATTGTTTACTCAGCTGGCTGACGGAAGTCTCAATTCAATGTCAGCCCACTGTAAATAAAGTAGAGATACCGGAGTTACCTAGTCAGTGTAAGGAAAGAGTCCTAATACTTTGGGACTCTAAACAAATTTCTAAACGCTTTTCTAAACTTTGAGATATATGAATGTTAAAGTGAGATTAGTATGTATGGACAACCTATCTGATCTTGAAATATGTCCCCTAAAGAGGGCACGGATTTTCCCTTCATCAAGGCCTTGGGAACCATGCTGGTAAAGGGGGAGTTAGTTTGTAAGGATAAGTGATCACTGCTGCAATGAAAAGAAGGCACCGTGAAGGGATAAAAGGAAAACCTGTTTGGAGGCTATGTCATTAATTCCAGGGACGGACATGTGGTGTTACCTGGGTTAGGGCTAGAGCCGTGGAGGTGGCTCAAAGTGATCAGATTCTGAATATATTTTAACGAGACCTTGAAAGATGAGATAATAGGTTATATAGATGGATTGGATGTGGAGTGTGAGAGGAAAAGGAGACAACGAGAGTTCCAAAGATTTTTACCTGAGCAACTTCGAAGATGCAATCGCCGTTAACCAAGATGGGGAAAGTTGCCTGCACAGCAGGTTTAGGGCAGAAATCTCAGAGTTAAGTTTTGGACATCCTGAGTTCAGGATAACTCCCAAACATCAAGTGGAAATGTAGAGTTGGTAGTTGGAAATACAAATCTGCTCTTTGGGAGATAAGTAGGGGATGGAGATTCAATTTGGAAACCATCAACACAAAGACAGTATCTTGAACCAAGAGGCTATATGAGATTTCCAGAATGTTTAAAGAAGAAAGAAACAAGAATTAATTCTGGACACGCTCCAACATTAGCAAATCTGGGAGGAAAGGAGGAATAATCAAGAGGCTCGGAAGGAGGGACTTCTATTTTGATCATGTGTTTTTCAAATTTCTAAACACTCATCAATTCTATAGCTTCTCTGCTTATTCTCACAGAATGATTACTTAACAGATAATGACTGTTCTTTTCTTTTTGTTAATACACGTGCTTCTTACTTCTTTCTCTTGTCTTATTACATTAGCCAGAATTTCCAGTACTCTGCTCGTAATAGATCTGCTCCCTAGGCACATTTTATATTTTATATACTTGCTATTGGGCATATTTCTCTTGAGAGGACAGTGGTGCAATGAATAATGCATCTGACTATGGATCAAAACATTCTAGGCCAGTTACTCTGGCCCAGAACTAAAAATTGATATATCTCATGTTTGTCACTGAGTATAATGGTGGTGAGTGTTTTATTACAGAGTCTATGTAAAGACATGCTTGTTTTTTCTAGCTTTACCAAAGATTTTACTTCAAAGGCATTTTCTGCATCTATTGAAATGATCAATGATTTTTCTTTAAGACCTATGATGATTTATTTTCTTATATTGAATCGTTTTGTAACTCTATAATAAATCCTATTTGATCATGATGGGTTATATTTCTAATACATAGTTGAATTAATTTAGTTTTTTTAATTAAGAGATTCATATAATGTTAAATAATATATAATTTTTAATCATATAAAATAATAACATTTTAATTTGGAGGCATGTAATTTCTTATTTTTTTACTAGTCTTACCAGGTATTGAATTAAAAGACAAATAAATAAGTACTTTACAGGTTTTCTATCTTTAATTTTTTGTTTTTCTGGAGAAAACAAAAGTTGTTTAAAATAAGGATTATTTGTTTCTTTGAAGTTTGTTAGAAGATATATTTTAAGTCATCTGCCTTTGTGACTGTTTTAAAGGAAATATTAATTACCATTTTTGATTCTGTAAAAGTTATTCTCTACCAAAATTTTTTGGTTTTTTATTAGCTAGTTTTGCCAATTAATTTTGTCAATTGTACTAAAAATTTATCTTATATATTCTATTTATTGGAGTATAATTGTGCATAGTATTAGTTTAATAGTTGTTTTATCTCTAGTTATATCCTTGTTTTTATTCGACATATTTTTAAAATTTTGCAATTACTTCTTAATCTGTCTTATTTGGTTTTAGTCTATTTATGCTTTTTTCAGAAAACCAAGATTCAGTTTTATAATTTTTCTTATTTAATTTCATTGCTTTCTGTCTTTCTCTTTATTGTTTCCTTTTTTCTTTTTGTTTATTCTGTGCTTAGATTCTTTTTGAGTTGAACCTTAGCTTATTTGTTTTCAATATATTTTTCTTTCTGATACATGAATACATACACAGATATATACACATGTTTAAAGCTTTAAATTTCCCTGGTGTTTCTTTAGTTTTTTTTAATTAATTTAAATATGTGGTGGTCTCATTGTCATTCAATTTGTGTTTCTTAAAATTTACATTGCAAACACCTTTTTAATCAAGGGTAATTTACTAGTCTGCTTTTTACTTGCAAACACATGGGACTATTTTAGTGATCCTTTTGTTATTGATTTCTTATTTTGTAGCATTGTGCTTAGCATCATAGGTTATACAATGTAGATTCTTTGGAATTTTTAGAGGCTTCCTTTGTGACGTAGCAAAAATTTGTTTTTTATACCTCCAAAGAATGTATATCATACCCTTCTGAAATATAAAGCTGTGTATAGGAATATTAGCTTAAGCTTATTTATTGTGTTATCCAGATATTTCATAGTTTTGCCCATTTTAGTATTTTAATCTATAGGTTTTTCAAGAATATTTAAAAATCTCTAATTTCAATTTTCACTTAGTCTTCTTGAAGTTTTGTCATTACTTCTTTACATAATTTGATTCAAAACTGATGTATGTATATATATATATACTTATCTTAGCTGCATCTGCTTAGTGTATAGTTCTTTAGTTCTTTTTCACCAGCATTTAATTTTCCTCTTTAATTCTTTTCATGTGTTTTAATTTGTCTGTATTTAGTATATAAATTCCTATCTACTTTTTTTAAGTGGCATTGTTTGAATTCACCTGGCATATGTTTTTCATCCTTTTTTTCTTTACTTTATGTATACTTTCATTTTAAATATGTCTTTTAAAAGCCACAGATGGCTCAAAAGTAGTTAAAAAATTCAAGCTGAGAGTTTTGTCTTTTGATCAATAATTTTATACATCTCTCACAACTATCATTTTATTCAGACTTTGTTTTGCCATTTTGTTTTCTGTGTTTTCTATAATCATGATTTTTTTCCCCTCCTTCCCTACCTTCTCTTATCTAGATCAAATTTGTTCTTGTTGTTGCTTTGAAAGTTATGATTTCTATCTTTATTCTTCCAGTGGTTACTCTTACTAAGATTTGTCCTTGTATGTATTTTAGGGCTCGCGATACCCGTGTCTTCTCTCCACGCAAAGTGAGTAATTCAGTGTGCTTTCCTCTCCATCACCTTGTCACATTTTAGTTCCGGCTTTTCATGGATTTGCTATGTAGATGAAGTTTATTGTTACACAGAAGACAATACATTTTACTTCTTTACTCACCTACTTCTTTATACCTTGTTGCTCCTTTCCAGAAACGTACCTCTCATTATTGGTGTACTGTTATTGAAGTCTCATGTTAAAGTCAGTTTTCTTGTGCTGAAATTTTGTAGTCATTCATGCCTGAAAATATTTTTGATCACCTTCACATTGAAATACCACTTTTTGCTGTATCTAAAATTCCATGTTCAAAATTATTATTTTTTCATCACTTTGAAAAGATTGCTTTATTGCCTCCTCTCGTGCAGTTGAGAAGACTGATGTCAGAGGTTGATCAAAACACAAAAACTTTCCAAAATGTCACCGGGTCTGCTCTTGTTTCAACATTCAATGAGCCATTCCATTCTGAGGACCTGCATCTTTTCTTTCATTGTGAGAAATGAGTGATAATGTCGTCTTCAAGTATTTTTTATTTCTTTTTTGTCTACTTCTTGGACTATTTTAGAAGTGTGCTAGAACTTGTACTTCTGTCTTTCGTATCTCTTAGCTTTTCTTTCACCTTCCTCCATCTTTTGTTCCTCCTTGTGCCTGTTGATCACTGGGGAAATTAAAAGGAAATTGACCAGATCTGAAAGTCAGGCCACCCTAGGCTTCCATTTGCAGAATTGTTATGTTGAAAAAAAAGATTACATTTCTTTTCATCTTTTCAGAGACTAGAACTAGGAAGATAAGTAGAAGTTACAGGGAAGAAAGTTGCAACTCATTATAAGGACACTTTTTGAGTAATTAGCATAGCCTAGCCATGGTGTGGTCTACCTCTACTGTGAGGGTTCTCTTGCTTCCAGAGCCCTACAGCCACTGTCAGATGTTATAGGAAAGTTGTAATAAAGATTCCTATAGTGGAATGATGTTGGGCTGAATAATGTCTCAGTTCTTTTTGACTCATAGACTGTTTCAGTGCATTTCTGGCATTCGTTCCACACAGGAAGATGTGGCAGTGATGTGACGAGGCTGGAAATCTAAGGAAATTCAAACGACCCACTTCACTGGGTGGTTTCACAAGGTCCCTTAATTATCCATCAGCAAGCCTGATGAATTGGTGAGATATGAGTGTCTAATTTAGTAAATAGACATAGTCTTAGCAAGGCATGAGCTGAGCGGTGACTCAGTGGAATGGACCGCAGACTATGGGACCAGGCTGACTGGGTTCAAGCTAGGCTCTGGCTTTGTCATATACTAACTGTGTGGCCTGGGGAAGATTACAGTTCTCTGTGCCTCCATTCCTGTATCTGTAAGATGAGTGATAATAGTACCTCATAGGGTTGTTGTGAAGATTGAGTCACTCACATAAAGAACCCTCTGCTCTGTGCACATAATAAACATTATTATCCCAAATACACTGAATAAGAAAGCAAAGACATGTAGTTCCTTTCAGCTAACATTTGGGTGAAAGACCTATTACATTCTGGGGATTGTTGTACATGCCACGAAAAGCAGATCTTGTACTTAGATGAACACGCCATGTTCCAGTGCATCTGTAAGGCGTTTTCAGGCATTTCTTCAAACCAGGAAAGAAAGAGGAGAGCAGTGATTAATGTTTTCTCTTCTTTTGGATTTGAATGTAACTGGTAAACCCATTTAGAGATTCACTAATACACTACAGTGAAGGAAAAGACTGATCTGATACTGAGACTCTGAGATGAAAAGACAGAGGAGTTTGTGAAATAGAAAGAAGAATTTGCAGTCCAAAAATGCAGGGCTAAATTTCTGGTCTACTATCTGCCTATGGCCTTGGGCTGGTCACAGAGCCAGCTGGAAACTCAGGTGTCTATTTTGTAATATAGGAATATTCACAGCGATGTAAGGCTCAAATGAGAGTTGGAATGTGACGGCCCTTTTAAGCGGCAAAGCCCTACACCAGAATGTGGTGGTGTTCAGCTATGCTTTGGGGGTAAATGAGTTAAGTTCACCAAACAAAATTAATTTTCTGGTTCTCTTCATACAGCACATATGAATGTGGTTACCTTAATTAACATGAAGAGAGAAACAGTCTATGGGGATTCAGGCAGCAGCCTCTGTTGTTGCCAGGCACTGTCACCCCACTTTAAGCCGCCTTTTCCCAATTCAGAGTTTTCAGAAAGAGCAGAAGAGTTTGGGGCAGGAGGAGGAATGAAGAGACAGGAAGAAAGGGACATTGTTCTCCAACTGGTTCCCAACTCCGCACTGAGTCAGACTTGAATTGTATGTGTGTGTTGTCGGCAGGGGGACCTGGGGGGAGTAGGATGGGGGAGAGAGAAGTTTCTAGATTTGACACAAGACTGTGAGAAAATTTCAATACCTAAAAAGGAGGCTGTTCTTTACTATGGGAAAGGAAATCGCGAAGGCATCTCTTTCAGATCTTTTGTAGGGACAAGCACAGGAAAGCCTTCAGGCTGAATGGGCAAGGCAGAAAGGAAGGAAGAATGAACGTTTTGTCCTCTGCAGTCCCGAAGGCAAAGCTTAATCATTGTTGGGTCGCTCTTTTAGTGAGGCACAGAATTCTCGGTTCCAACTATTTTCCCTTCAGAATGTTGAAGCAGTTCTTCAGTATCTTCAATACTCCGGGTTGTTGATAAGAGTTTGGAAGCCGGTGATAGAACTGCTCTTTTGTAAAAATTATTTCCTCTTTGGAATCTTCTGGGGTCTTTGCTTTATCCTTGGTATGCTCCAGTTTCACAGAGAGACACTAGGCTTTTTTTGCTCCCTAGAATGTAAGCCCCATAGAATCACTCTCTGTTCACTCCTGATTCTTATTACTTCCTTGTACCACTATGCCTGACACATAATAGGAACTCAGTACATTTTTGGAACACATTTATTCTGTGAGACACTCGGAAGACACATATTTAATCTAACAAATGTGTCCTTTACTGAAAAAAATCTCAAAATTCACTTTCATAAACTGTCTAATTTTCATTCACCCTTCCTAGATGGCAATAATGAGGTAAATTCTCTCATTTTATTGTGATCCTATGGGTATCTCAACAATCCGGATAACCCCACCTCATTATTTTTGTCTTTTCCTTTCAGTCCACTGGTTTCATTTCCTCAAGTAAGCACCTTTTTGAAATTATGCATTTTGAATAACTGAGTGGGTCTTACTGTGACTACCAATTTGGTGGTCACCAATCTTTGTTATTAGCATGAAATCTCCTGCTCAAGCATGAGTAAAATGTTAAGAAAATGTTTTTAAAATCAAAGTGGCTACTTGCAAGGATCCAGAGACATCAACTCACGGGTGAGGGTCGTGTGATTTTCTAAATTTCATTTTGAGTTGATTCCTACTTTATCTGAAATTGGATCCTTTTCTAGCAAATGATATTGTAGAATGCTACTACAATCCAAGATTGCCATGAATTCATTTAAAATATGACATTTGAGCCCCTAAAATTTAGAAATAATCTACAAAGAAGGGAAAAATTATAGCATTACAAACATTATTGCTTTGTATATATTCTAATTTACTTACTCATTCATTGATTAATTGATTCAACCCTTCATTCTTTCATTCCATTCCATGAAATCTTTTCTTGTGAGCAAGAAGAACTGGCTAGTGGGATCACTGGCTTTAAAATATACAAACACAAATAAACAAGACAAATTTCTCCCAGTGGATTCAGCTCAGAATTTTGTGGCTTGCTCTGTTCTCAATTTATGGTCTTTCGCTGTCATTCACCTCAAGAGAATTAACATCGGTACACGGTCTCAGAAGATTCTTTCCATAAAGACTCTGTTAAGTACCAGCAATAATCCAAGACATGGAATTAGAGTTAGAGATGACATTTTTCCTACCTTTATTTTAAAAGACTCCCTATTTCTTGGCTGAGGAAGAGAAATAGGCAAAGGAACATGGATAGTGATGAAAGCAAAATGAGGCCACATCAGATTCCTCTGGGATGTTTTTCGAGAACATTTTTATCCTTTAAAAAATGTTGCTCTTGTTTCATTGCCAAGGTCAGGGAGAAACTTGGATAATCCCCCAGGTATGAACTGTTTAAATATGACCTGGCAAGTAACATATTCATTCTGTGCTCTTTAACTTAAAGGTATTTGCAACATTTCTCAGTCATGATAAGTTAAAATACACTGTACCATGCTTGCTCATTTTTTCCTATGCTTTTTTGTTCTAGAAAAAGACAGTAGATACATTTTCTCTTCAGAACTTGAACAGCACAAACGTACTTTGTACACGGCTCCAAGAAGGAAAATTCCACGTGAATTGTCCCAAACATAGATAGAGGAGAGGTGGATTTGAAATGATTCTCCAGTATAGAAAAAGCAACAGCATTTTCAAAATAAAAAGAGAGAGAAAGATATGCAAATGAAGTTTTAAAGAACTGCAGAAGGAGCATTTGAAAAAAGAGCCATAAAAGGATGCAGATTACTGGTGTGGACACTAACAGAAAGCAGTCACACGTCTTGCATAGTGACCGGCCCAAGTAGCAAAGGATTTTTATATCAGCTTCGGGAAGTCTCTGAAACCAGTTTCCTTTGTCCTCTTTAATCAAGCAGATTTATTGAGTGCAATATGCCTTCCATTCCACCCACCCTCCACTTTGCTTCTGTGGAGAAAGGACTGACCACAAATAGCTGGGTAATAATTCTTGATGTTGCAACGTGTACCAAGGCCATTACATGACTCAAAACTGTATAACTCTAAAGCAAACATCCTTATTGTGAGGACTCAATGACGTAACGTCACCTATGACCTGAGCCTTGGTGAAAGCATTTGCCTTTTAACCTCTTTGCCAGTTGCTTGGCTTTGTGTGCAAGATTATGGCCATCACTTCCACCACCACCGCACCTTCTCTTTCCCTCCTTGTTATGTGTAGGCAGCCCTATTACTGCTGAGCCTTTGGGCGGCTTCTAGTCGTGCAGTCCCAGAGGAAACACCAGATGATGTAGACCTGTACGACGTGGGGCAACGTGAGGAGTACGGAGGTGTGACTTTGCACTTGGGAATGGCTGGGGCTCAGATGAAATGGGTTTTGCTTGCATGGTAGGGCTCCGTCTGTGTGTGATCTCTCAAAACTAGAGCCACCATCCTCTGTGGGGCTTCTCTCCTGTTTCTGTTTTGGGCAACTGTTATCTGCAGAAAAATTTCCCACTCAAGTTGAGAGACGACATAAGTGCTCTCCTGTTTGCATCGGTGCCCCTGCTGAACTGTACATCCTTCTCTGGTTGCAGCTGGGCATGAGCCGGTGCTACGAAGACACCAAAGAGAGACTCCTTGATGTTCAGCGAATTCAAAGAACAAAAGCAAGAAGCCAGGTGGTTCAGCCTGAGTCTGCCCTGTGACTAGTTGGGAGTTGTTATGGGTTGCATTGTGCCTCTTCAAAAGATATGCTGAAGTCCCAGCCCATGAATTTATTTGAGAATGAGTCTTTGCAGATGTAATCAGTTCAGTTAGGTTGAGGATAGACTGGAATAGTGTAGGTCCTTGATCCTATATGATTGGTGTTCTTCTATGAAGAATGAAATTTGGACCAGGACAAAGAGAGAATTCCACATGAAGACAAGGTCCAGACTGGAATGATGCTTCCACAAACCCAGGAGCACCTGGGGCCACCAGATGCTAGGAGGAGACAAGGATGATCCTCTCCTGGAGGCATCAGAAAAAGCGTGGCTGGCACCTTGATTTTGGACTTTGAGTCTCCAGAACAGTGGGAAAATCATTTTGTATTGTTTTAAGCCATCCAGTTTGTGGTACTATGTTACAGTAGTCAGAGGAAGTGAATACAAGGATGTTTTAGATGAATTTAAGTAAAAAATAGACACTAATGACCTTTTCCAAACCTCCATTGTTCAAGGACCCTAGGAATCCAAGTGAGGCTCGGATTTTTACCTTGTTCCAGATACATATTCCTTTTGGAAAAGAGGGAATAAGAGAGCAGGTAAAATGACTATATACCTCCTTGCCCTGCTGCTGTCTACACTGGCAGGCTTGGAAGCAGGTAGCCCTTGAGGCTGCTCCCAGCAAGGAGCTCTCCTTCCCTGAAGCTAGAGGTGTATCCGCCCTTATTCCCACATATGCCCTGAAGGAGAGATCTCCTTCCTACAAATGGTGAGGCATTTTCCTGTCTGTTAAAGGAAAAAGGGAAGAGGGGAGAGATATGAGGATATATGTATACGTATAGCTGATTCACTTTGTTATAAAGCAGAAACTAACACACCATTGTAAAGCAGTTATACTCCAAGAAAAATAAAATAAAATAATTAAAAATAAACAAATAAAAAAACCACAGAGTAAAAAGTACCTGTGATCATCAAAAAAAAAAAAAAAGAAATAAAAAGGGGGTCAAACATTTCGTATACTTAGCAATATCTATGTTTCTAGGCATTAATTACATACACTCTAAGGTAAATCTATAGTATTTGCTGTGAAGCATTGATTACTCAAGCATGGTGGCCTTCTATGATTCAAGGTGAATTAAACCTCATAAATTAATACATTTAATGCATTCAATTGCATAATAAATCACCATTAAATAAGAAAGAGGAAGTTCCCATTAAAGAGATCAGATACACAAGTCTCTTAATAAATAATTTATATTTCAAAAGGAAAGTTTCACCAACAAGCTAACGTTTCTGAAATGGACAATCACAAATACAAGATTTCAAGAGACAACATTTGTTTTCTCGCCCTAAATGGTGCTGTAGTTTCTTCCCACTACACAGAGCAACTGTGTCCCTGGACTAACCTGGTCACACAAAGCGGACACCGTTTGCAGCTCTGTTTTGGGAATTCTCTTTTCCGTAGAGATCTAAGCCAGGCCTGGGTTAAAGCTACTTCTTAGAAAACGTTACCATTTAAACGATGTCCTTAGTGGCAAAGACCTTCTACTGAAAAACAGAGGACCATAATTTCCTGAGGTTCTGTAACAAGTATGCTTTCCTTAATCTCTGCAGATGTGCATATTTGAGGTCCTAAAATTGTATTTTTGTTTTCAGTCGTAAGGGAGCACCTTATAAATATTTATCCAAAGGGCAAATCTCTAT
Organism: Physeter macrocephalus; assembly: GCF_002837175.3. Lineage (NCBI taxonomy): Eukaryota > Metazoa > Chordata > Mammalia > Artiodactyla > Physeteridae > Physeter > Physeter macrocephalus. Next base: position 115,816,059 of record NC_041233.1, read on the forward strand.
CACTATTGGGAACGTTATGTGGCGACTTCTTTTGGAGTTTGTTCACTCATCCCCAGACCCCACCCCTAAGGTCTATCGCCTACTACATGCTGTACGTCAGGCCAAGAATTATAAGGCAAATAGCCTGCACCAGCAGTACGTTCCTCCATCATGGAGTTATAGGCTGTTCAAGAAGATAAAAAACAAACATAAATATCTAAGTGGCACATTTACTTGGTATCTGGACTCCACACTCACTGATAATTCAGACGCAGCAGGCTTGTTTGGAGAGCCAGTGAGGAAGACGATCTGCGTGCGTGAAGACAGACTTCTTTGAGGCTGAGAGTGACTTCCGGGGATTAAACATCGTGGCAATTCGAGAATGAGAGCGTAGAGTCACTCTGCTTTGTGACCTGGTGACCATGTCTTGCCCATGAATGCAAAAGCGGAATTATTTCAGGCAGCCACAGTAGTCTTTGGAATGAAATGGAATTAAGCCTGTAATTTCTGGATACAACAATAGCCCAAATTGCACCATCAAGAGATGTGACGGAACGGTTGTGTGGCCATTCCTAATTTCCAAAGGTGAGGAAGTGTGAGTCCTCTCATGGGCTGGAAGCAGGGCAGAGCCAGATACTGGTGCGCCTCTGGGCACTACCAGTCTGGTAGTAAATAAAAATTAAAGCTTAGGAAGATACAAATGGGGGCTGCAAGTCTGCACAAAGGCCGACTCATTTCTAGTTCAGAGCAACCCTGGGTGTGTATAACCCTTGGCTCCCAGATTCAACTGGAAGAAGATGCAAACTGATTCTCCCAGGGTGAGTGGCCCCTGGGATTTGCTCTCCTCTTCCTGAAAAGCCACCCAAACTAACTGGAGCTTGGCTTGGTACCCATTTCTTCCGATGAGTGAATGCCCTCAGGGCAAAACCAGTTTTGTGTGCTAGGCTTACCTCTCTGGAATGTGGCGTTTGTTCAGATTTTGTTCCCATAATTATTCACTTTCTTTTCAGTGTTTTAAAAAATATTAACTTACACTTCATTGATTCGTAAAGTTTGTCCTTAGTTGGAAGGTGAGTCTAACTGTTTCACTTGCTATGAAGCAAAAGCCCCAATCAAGGCTTTTCAATCTTAGCTCTACTGACATTATATGGTGGATGATTCTTTTCTGGAGGGCACTGTCCTGTGTTTTGTAAATTGCTTGGCAATGTCATTAATTTCTACCAGCCAGATGCCAGTAGTAACGTCCCCGCTCCCCTTAGTCATGACAAGCGAAGTGTCTCTAGAGAGTGCCAAATATCCCCTAGGGAGCAAAATTGTCTTTAGTTCGGAACCACTGCCCTAGAGTATTGATATTATAAAATAAAGGTTTCTGAAAATACTTTCAGTGTATTGGGAATTAAGAATAATTGTATTTTGTGCATTGGCTTCAAATTTCAGTTTTGTGATGTTGAAGAAGAGGGCCTTGAAAATCTGATGGGAAATTACTGAACAATGTGACAAAGTAGAAAGAATATTAACTTACATACAGACCAGACAGAATTGGATTCTAAATCTGCCTCAACTACTTGCTCTGACAGACTGCTGATTGCATGGCCTCAGGCAAGTCACTTAACCCCTTCAGCCTTACTTTCTGCTTCTGGAAATTATGACCCTCAAAGGGTTGTTTGCAAGTCATTTCCTTCTCATTTGGTTTGATTATTCAATCACAGCATGTAATGTTAACTTCTTTTTCTTTTTCAGATATTTTCTCAAATATAGACTCTTTGACCAAAGGCTTTGTTGCGATGTTGGGAAAAAAAATCCCACTGAATTAAATCTGTTAATTCACAGAATATTTTATTTAACTTGGATTCTTAAAGAGTCTTCAAGGTAAGCCTCAATTTTAATCTTACTTTATGAGTCGGGGAAAAAAGGCAGAAACATTTTCCACAAGGCTGAATATCATGTTCCAAAATGTATACTTTTTCTTGAGGTGTATTTTTAGCACTATTGTATACAGGTGGGAGATAAGAACCATTTTGGTGTAAGGCAAGTAACAAACACAATTTGTATTCTTTTCCTCATCAACTCAAATCAAAGTCAAAATCTCCTTGATGGCTATACAAAGAAAATTTACTGAGTGCCAGTTACTAGGCACCGTGGTAAGTGGGTTTTATGTGTTATCTCATTTGATTTTCACAAGGAACATCTGTGGAAAGTGCTGTTCCCATTTTACAGATTCAGGAATCTCGGGTATATTGAAGCTATAGATCCACATTCATCCAACTAAGAGTAAATAATCCCAGCTCTGCTGTGTCAGACCCAGTGCTCTTACAAAAAACATCCTGGTGCTTCTGTTGACCAAATGGAAGAGGAGAAGTAAAGATGCATGGCCACCCCTGGGGGGAAATCAACTGCCTGGGGTTCCCCCGAATGCTCATGCCCCCAACTAAAAGCCAATTCAAGTGTCTTTTTCAGAATAAAAAAAAAAAACAGAAAAGGATGCATGGATCCCAGAGGATAACGTCCTATTGGAGGAAGCATGAACTTTGTGTAGTGTAATGGGAAGGGTTCTTGAGGAAAGACAGAGGTTCAGGATGTGAAAAATATAAGACAGAAATAAACAAGGGAAAAGGGATGGAGGGTGGGAGCAGAGGTGGGGTTTATAGAAAACTCCTAACACTTATCAGATTAAAGGAAACATCTTTATTTTTAGTTAAACAGAAACTCCCATGGCATCTATTCAATTTTGTGTGTTTAAATATAGGATTATAAATGATACCCTGCTGCCCACCAAGAGTTTACTTATGGGAAATGAACCTTCCTTTGACACAGAGACAAGCTTCTTAATCATCAGCTAACTCTAGCATTCGGACGTTTTGGGAGTGAGGGAATTACATTTCAAAGCTTCTGCCGAGTACAGGAGTGCTCAGTGGGCATCTTGTCTCAGTAAGAAGCAGCGATCTGGGCTCATAGATCTTGGATGGAAAAGACCTTTGAGACTCAGGTGGATTTTCTTGCCAGGGCAGAAGAAGTAATGAAAGCTGTTACACAGAGCCTCTAAAGAGCATCCGCTTAGCAGTACCTAACGCTTCAGCTTGTACCTGTCAAGTGAAGATGAAGTAGATCCTAAGCCACTTGAGTTCGACTCACATTGAAGGAATGATCACATCTGCTCTCCCTCTGTTTATAGCGAACACTTTCTCCCAGGAATGGTGATAAATGTGACACCGGGCAAGGCAAATTGTGAGCATTTGTTTAGTTAGTATAATTTCTCCTTCCGCGCAGCTACATATTTCTAAATAGTTTGATTCTATATTCACAACCTGGTATTAGATGGAGTTTATCCTCAGCTAAGTGCACTTGCACTAGGGGCTTAACTTACAGTCTGTGAGTGGGTATAGGAGTTTTTCAAGAGAACCCAGAAATGGATATTTTGATGTACTATTTCCCTAGTTTTAGTTATTTGTAACTACTTCCCATATTTGTAGATACGACATAATATATACACAGTCATTCTGCGATCTCAGTTGATTCGAGGACTGACTAGTTTGACACCACTAAAGGCAAAAAGAAATCCCTTCTTGAATGTTCCACAATAGAAAGAGGAGAAGAAAGAATGAGATTTGGAGCCACACTCTTTTGGGAATTAATGGTTGTGTGTCTTTGGGCCAGTTGCTTAATCTTTCTTATCCTTTATTTTGTTATTGTGAAAATAGGGTCATGGGACACGTCTCACGCGGTTGTAATGCGGACTGAGTAAAACAGCTCACGATATGTGGCTCATAATATGCTAAACAAGCATCAGCTCAACACACATTTCAGTTATTCGGGAGGCTCCAGAGAGGACCAGTTTCTTCAGAGTGATCAGATCTCATTTTGGCAACTCAAGTAATTTGGTACCTACAGAAATTTTATGTGGAGAGGAAGAAAGGGATAGAAAGAAGTATGATGTGAGAATATGAAAAGATGGGGATAGTGCAGTACTGATTTATGAATTAAAAGTCAACTCTACCTGAATTCAGAGATGTTTTCCCGTTCCCTGTTGGCCTCACTGGTCCCAAATTCCTCAGCGGTTGCCGTATTCCCTGTCATCTTTGTGAGGTTGGAGTCTGATGAGTTGTCACGCCCACTGTCCTGATGGCAGCCTCAAGCGCCTCCTCCCCAGGGCAGCACCCAATCCTTTACCCTCCTCTGCAGCCTTTGTCTGTGAGGGTGCTCAGGACGAGGACTCGGAAAAGGCATCGTCCAGACTCTGCTGAACTCTGAGTGGCCATGAAGCTTGAGGAAGCCAGTGCCCTTCAGCCAAGGGCTACCTCCCTCTGTCTGGCCACTGTGTGTGGCCATGGTGTGGCTCTTTTGAAGATGAGACTAGCAACCCAGTGCCTTCCGTTGTTCCTAGTTTTCTGTGAGATGTGAAGGAACATGATGGGAAAGCTGCTTCTGAGCAACTCTTTATCCAAAACAGTGATAGCAGACTGTTTTCCAAGCTAAGGTCCAGGGCTAGAAACTTGGGAGTGAAAATGGTATAAAATGTGAATGATGCCTTTTAAATGAGCACAGTAGTCTCATGAGACCTCAATACTGTAAGATAACATAAAAGCTGGAATTTTTAAGTATTATTTTAAGAGAAAAATGTGTGTCTACCTATACTCACCTACATATTTTATGGCCAAATTATAAAGTTCAGGCATGCTGTAGAATATCCAGAAAGTCCATACATTACTTGACAAAAGAACAAACCTCAAATGTTAGTGCTGTGTGGAATCCAAAGCTATTTCAGGAAAAAGGAACAGATGGCGATTGAAAACCACCCAACTGTAGCTCTAATTAGTATCAAAGTTCAATTTGCTGCAAAGCATGCAGTTAATTTATTTGCTGTCTGAAAAATCCAAGGTTAAAATAAATTTGAATGTAAAGTGACACTTAGATTTGAAATATTTTTCATGGGGTTATCCTGATGTTCTAAACCTAGTCATGGACGATACTCCTTGATTTTAATTCAGAGCTAAACTTCCTCCAGAAATTCCCCAAACTATCTACTTTAACCCTACATTCTGACTGTTACATTATAATATTTTCTGACCTACCAAGTGTTAATAGAATTTCACTTTGTTACTTTTCAGTTTGCCGTGTCTCAGCTCCAGAATGCTCTTAGCTGAGGTCCTGTCGGTTACAGTGTGTTGGCTCTTGGTCTACACAGCTCGGATTGCTGCTCACAATGAATAAACCTCTGAGTGGCTCTCCAAGAACAGGGAACTATCATGACCTCTTCCATGCAGTGGGAAGCAACTCTTTCATCAGTCATTTGAGCTAAGCATTTTCTTATAAATACAACTTTATTTATAAAGTTGTATTTATAAGAAAATTAAATTGAGAAAACATTGAAAAGATGCCTTTATCATGTAATGAGCGAGTTGACTTTTATGTCTATAATATACTTCTTTTAATGACCTGGAGAAGGTTGTGGGCATAGTTTAATAACTCACGTGACGGGGGAATTTGGAAACATGATATATCTAACTACAAGACCCAGGAGAGAGCCAGAAAAAAGCAATTTTATTTCTATAAGCTATCTGCATTTCCCATACCTCAGTAAGTCATACTTTTAAGAAGTAAAGTCTGGTGTGAACTTGAACTTGTACATTTAAGTTAAAAATCTTAGCCAATGATACATTGCAGAAGATAAGATGCCGTTTCCGCTTCCAAAATATATATGCGCTCCTCTCCCCACTCCTTTGGCTGATTTGTCCCATTTCGTGGTAGGGTTGAAATATTTCAAGCTAAGATAACAAAGTCAAGTTCAAGGTCTTCCTAGCACAACTTGGGGAAATGCCAAGCCTAGCAGCATGTTGTTCTTGACAGGTACAACTCCATCAGTTTCTTAAGGGAGAGAAAGATTTACAGAACATTCCACAGGGAAATGGAGCAAATGCCTTGTTGAGTTACAATCACTGAGCTATATTCCTTGGCACTCTGTGCTGTATCTTTTTATAGAGCCTCTAAAAAAGATGATGGGACTGAAAATGAAAGCACATCTTAGTAGAATGGCTTCTATCTGGTCAGTCGGTACCACGAGAGATTGGAAAATTGTTGGGACACATCCTAGAATGAATTATTTTCTTTGAGCTCATATTAGCACCCCAAGTGAACACAACAGTCAATTGCGGCATTAAATAATACTGCTTGACCTTTTCTTTTGGCCGCTCATGGACTGCGGACTGTGCCAGCAGTCAAGGCCTGTCCCTCAAGGATATTTCCAGTGCACATCTTTATTATGTCAGTGTCAGACTCTATAGCTCATACTAGGATGTGGGCTAGTTATTTCCGAATTGGTTGTACAAGGTTTTAGTCTGTGTGTCATCAGCGGGTGGAGGATTGGAGCTTCTCCAGGGATGGAGCCTCAGACATTTGTCAACCAAACCTCAACTTGTCTGAGGTTTTGAAGTGAAAACTCGCCTTTAGAAAATCAGAATTGTTTCCCCTTGTCATAGCTGCCTCAGGCTTTACTCTGCTCATGAAAGCAAAAGATTGGGGAAAACATCAGTTTGTCCTAGTACACTGTTTGTGTATATTTAAAACAGAGGAAATATACTTAGGCAAAATGGTTGCTTTTCTTGTATTACATCTAGGCATCCGGGCAGCTTCTAGGCAACCATCCTGGGCAGATGGGAATCTAGGCTATTAAGACATATCTGCTGAGGAACACACTTCACAGCTGCTCCTTTAGCTAATGTGGACGATTTGTAATGTTATTTTTAATGTATTGGATATTATTTGCACAGACGGTGTCTAAACAGAAGCCCATCATCATAATTATCTACAACTATCTGGAAGAAATATTTTTAAAGTAAACAATCATTCTCAAGTAACTATTTTTAAAACAATGCAGTGAATGTATACCCATGAACATTTGAACAGTGGGTTGAGGTATTTAGAATTTATTATTAAAGCAACCTACAGAGTATGAGCTAATTCTAGGAGGCACCGTACACAATGAAAATGGTGGGCAGGTAGGTACGGACACTGTTTGTGAGCGTCCTGCTCAAAGCGTGGGACTTGGCTGAAAGGAATATTGGCATTTGCTTCATTTTGCTATTCCAAGTGGATCAAGTCCATGATCTCATAGTACTTGAGGCAACGCGCACCAGAGGGTATGTTATTCGTGTTCAAGTGCCCTTAAAAGACGTGCATGGGTGGACTCAGAATTCCTGATTGCTTATCCAGACTCGCGAGGTTATTCCCTGTCCATTCACAAAAGTAAATTTTTGGAATTACAGAGAACAGTGGAATGGATTTTACCTGATGACAAACCTTGTCAAGCTGCCTAGTGACTCCTCAGTCTTTACCTAGTTAAAGCTGGAATCCCAGTAATCTGTGGCCAGGTCCTTTTCTTTCACTGTTCAGTATCCTATCATAATTGGGTTAGACGTATTTTATACTCATCAAATCACCATGTAAGTTTTCTGAACTATCAGTAAGGGGCTGGCGTTACTCCTTCCAACTGATGAATTTTTACCATCAAAAATAATCAAAGCAAAGGGAAGTCAGAAATATAAAACGATTTCTGCATAAAAGTGATACTTAACTCAGTTTCACTGCATGTATACAATTTGCATAGAAAAACATGTGACCTGACTAAAATTCCATGATCCTGATTATGGTATAAATATGAGATTATGTTTCATGTGTGATTGGAAACTTCGCTTTGGAGATGAACGAACCCACTTGGATTAAATCCACAGAGAGGAGGTAGCTGAGGAATATTGGAAAGAGACTTGGTTTAGGGGTCAGACAGATATAGTTTGAAAAAAAGTTTCTTCCACTAACTTGTATTGCAGCCTCAGTTCCTTTACTGTGATTAGTCTTTGTTTTCTCATTTTCCTCACGCAATAATTTTAACCTGCAGAGTTGATTTAGGATTAAAGAGGTAATGCGTATAAACAGCTGGTGCACAGTTAGGTCTCTGAGGGGCGGTCAAGTGCACTTGCTAAGAGTGCAGATTCTAGAGCAGAAATGCCTGGGTGTGGACCCTTGATCTGCCTCATCATCTCTGTCCTTAGACGAGTTACTTAACCTCTCTGTGCTACGCTTTGCTCTCCCGTATAAGAGGAGTAATAGCAATAACTAGGGTTGTTATGATGATTAAATGAGTTATTGTATGTAAAGTGCTTAGGACAGTATTTGGCAAAGCAGTAAGTAAATGACACTTATTCAATAATAATGACAAAGCACTATAAATTACATTTCTCCTCTTCTGTCACTTGATGGTGACAATAACTTTGCAGTTCCGGGTTCTTGCTTTGACTCTAGTTACGTTCCCTTGCATTCAACTGTCGTGTAGAATCCCAGCTTGAGAAGGACAACTGGTCTAGCAGCAGACGGGAGTCACTAGGTCCTCTATCTTGGAATCACACATAGTGTATTCTGGAGCCCCCCTGCACCATGAACTTGAGCTCAACTGGATACCGTGAAGCTCAACAGTATGCAGAGGAAACACAATTGTGATGTTACGGGGAGATTGTGGTGGTTAATTTTATGCGTCAAGTTGAATGGGCCATGAGGTGCTCAGACATTTGCTCAAACATTATTCTGGGCGTGTCTGTGAGTGTTTCTGGGTGAGGTCAAAATTTGATTCCGTAGACTGAGTAAAGCAGATTGCTCTCCCTAAGGTGGGTGGACCTCCTCAATCAGCTGAAGGCCTGAATAGAACACAAAGGACTCTAAGAGGGAATTCCTCCTGCCTGACTGCTTTCAAACTGGGGCATTGGGTTTTTTTCTTGCCTTTGGGCTCAAACTGAAACATTGGCTTTTCCTGAGTCTTGAGGTCTTGAGACCATGGGCCTTCAGACTAGAACCATACATTGGCACTCCTGGGTCATGGCCTTTGGACTTGAACTAAACCATCCGTTCTCCTGGGTCCAGCTTGCTGACTCACCTTGAAGATCTTGGGACTTGTCAGCCTGCATAACTGCATGAGTCAGTTATGTATATATGTATATGTATGTTTTATTTATGTACATGTATATTTTATTGAGTCTGTTTTTCTGGAGAACACCTGACTAATGTAATACAGAATTGAACGGTTTCATTTAATATTTAAATTTTTTCCAATTAATTTTTGTTTCTTGCCTGTGGAATTCATCTTTCTAAGATTTTATTTGACAAAAAAAAAATAGAAATGTGTATCTAACACCATCCATTCATTTGTTCAGCAAAATTGCCTTCAGGGTGTATTATGTACCAGGCCCTACGCTAGTCTCTGGTACATAAGAGGGAAAATGGTTCTCACCCTTGAGGAGTTGATAGACTGGTACTGGAGAGAAACGACACAGAAGTAACCAAACCAAATTTATGATTTTTACAGGTTCTGTTCTTCTGAGGAAGACACCTTCCGAGGAGATGTCAGCTAGGCTGAGATCTGAAAGAGGAGAACGTTTTAATCATATAAGTGACAAGAGGAGGGGAATTCCAGACAGAGAGGCTCTTGAAAACCCAGCTGGGGGATGTCAGCCTTCTGAGGAAGTGGAAAGGGAGAGTTCGCGTGAGTCATCGTGGACTCGGTGGAAACAGCAGGAGGTGAAGCCAGCAAGAAGGTAGTGGGGAGGTGGGGAGGGCTGGGGGGGCAGGATGGAGGTGGAGGGTCAGTGTCCCAGCTGGGGGGTGTGGTGGTCGGCTGGGGCTGCTGCCCCCGGGATGAGCGCAGAGGCCGGACGGACAGAGAGAGGAGCCACAGGAAGTGCATTTTCTCGGGGTCCTTCTCGTCCTCATCAGGCCCCGCCTTCACCCGATCTCACTCCCCTAAGAAGGACTTTCACTCAAGGGCTGCCAGAATAGATCAGGGACCATCGCCGCCCCCTTGTTGTAATTTTCATGGTGGGCCGCAGCGTGATTAATTAAAATTCTTAAGGGGAATTTTTCTCTTTTTTTCAGCATCATATCTCTGGGCTCTAGCAGAGTGTATGGCTCACAATTCTAACTCAACACATATTTGTTGAATGAGTGAAGGAAGTGAGCAAGTACTATATACTCTGCTAGGAAAGAGAAAAAAAGTCCCAATTTCCGGAGAAATTAGAGGAAATGAAAACAAGTAGAGAGCAAGAAACTCTTTGAATATGTGGTTCAAACTTGGTTGAGACAGAAGTTCTAGAAATGTTAGGTGGGAAAGTCAGGCCAAATATAAATGTCTTAACAGTGAAACAGCCTTTGATGCTGCACCAGAGGTGGGATGTTAGCCTGGAAGGGGGACCTTGTGGGAAGCCCTGAAGTCTCTCCCCCTTTCCGTCCTGCGCAGTTATATCTACTCCTGACACGTCCAGGCCAGGGGCGCTACGGGGTGCAGGTGGGGTCCACTGCTTAGGACTTTGGGAGGCACGAGGGAGAAGCAGCCCTGACGGCAAAGCGGTGATGCGGCTGCTTCTCAGAGCTTTGAAACGTCTCTCTCTGCCCCTCGGTGCGCCCTTGATTCAGGCTCTGGCTGCGTATCGGCCCGGGGACCTGTCTCCGCTCCGATTAAGAGCAAGAGTCTTAAGGGTTAGGAGTACCTTTCACTCCAACTTTTAATCTGCCCGTTAGAGGAAACAAGCAGGCCTCCATTGCTGAGGATTTATGGGGCTTCTGTGTGCCCTGTTTGCACTCGTTGGGCTGGTTGGTTCAGATAACTTGTGGGACTGATTTATTTTCCACTGCGTTAACCAGTAGCCTAAATTCGGCAGCGGGGCTTTTGGTGTGACATAAAAAGAGACTATTCGTGGATTCAGGATCAATAGGCAGTGTGAAAAGACAGATCACTTAGGTTGAAGTAAGTGTTTTTTAAGCCTGTGTGGGAAGACAATGTGTAAAGAGAGTTCACGGCATCCTCCTCTCCTGAAAAACATGGAGGGACCCCAACCTGTTAGCAGCGTCCTGTACGCTGGAAAAGAGACATGTGCCAAAGTGTACAAAAGGCTCAAACCTGGAAACCACCCGAAGTGCTTCAGCAGGGGAGTGGATAAATAAACGAGGGTAAGTTCACATAAAAGAGAATAATACAGCACAGACAGCCAGGCACTGAGTGGCATGTGACACCAGTGGCAATATAATGTTAAAGTGAAAAGTTAAAAAGAGGGAAAATGTTCACATTTCCATTTTAGGCATGTAGAGACCACGAAGCCACATAAAGACAAAAGTAAGGGATTCCGGATGGTGACTGTGTTAGGCTGCCCGGGGGCAGTGATAGGATGGAGACGGAGGAACAGCAATTTTGGATGTAGATTACTGTCCTCATTGGGGCTCGATTTGCACGGTAGAGATTTGCAGGTGCTGATTACATTATTAGGAAGAAGGGAAGAAGAAAAAAGAAGGAGAGAGGGAAAGGGGGCCTTGCATACATCAATATGATAAACCCGATTTAAGCCCCCAAGTAAAGAGACATACGGAGAGAACACACAACAGTTGATCAAAAAGCCTTTTCTTGCAACACTAGGCAAAGGTCTCTTTCTAAGTTTATCTGGTTATCTGGGGTGTGTTGGGGACCAGAGCCAGAAAGGTAATGGGTTTTTCCTGACCCACTTGTCTATATTTCTGTGCACCCTATCGGAGTTAAAGCATCCCTCTTTGGAAGATCTTAACAAAACAAAACGAAACAACTTTACACTTTTCTGTCTCTCCATCTCCCTCTCCCTCCTGTCTGTTCTGTGTCCTACGTGTTCTACCTTCTAGATGTCTGCCAAAGTCATTCATCCTTCTCCACCTTCTAGGTCAGGAGGCGACCTCTCTGCTAGCTGCCCGTTTCTGAGGCTAGGCTTGCGCTCTAAAGAGCGGCCATCGTCTTCTGTCTAACGTGAAACTCTGCAGCACGCCCTGCTCAAACCCTTTCATCCAAGTGTAGGTTAAAGCCCAACGCCTTAGGATGGTAGGTAAGACCTTTTATGATGGGACCAGCTTCACGCCTGCCCCCCGCCCACGCGGACGGTAAGTTGCTGTTTCACCCTGACTGCCCTGATTGCTCTCGTTCTGAGGTCTGCTCTCCCTCTTTCCTCCAGTTAGCATGCTTTTTTTCCCCTCTGTCTCCCTGACCAGTTTCCGCTCTCCCTCAGGTAGTGACCTCTCCCTTTTGGGAAGGGTTTGCTTCCTGACATTCCCCAGTACTGCTTTCTCGGCCTCTCTCTGCCCCCTGAACCCTCCAGAGCACACGTGGACTGAGCGTGGTGCTGCCGTGAGCCCAGCATCCCCAGCCGCGGCTCTGACAGCCGTAGGGTCTCAGTCAGTGTGTGTGCCACAAGTGGACGGGCTAAAAACAATTACCACGTGCTTAACCTGCTTCGAGAATAAAAGCGGCCCTCTTCTTATTCCTTCTGCAGTTGAATATTTCTCTCAGTAGAGAAGAATTCTAGTAATGCCTCTCCTCTTCTCAAAATAAAATTTAGTTAAGTGTTGTGACCAAAAGCTCAGAAGATTCAAATATTTTTGCAGGTAGAAGTAGACCAGATGTAGTGAAACTTCAACCACATTTTGTGTACAATGTAGACTATATTTTTTAGCATACAGAAATGGTCTCTATTGTTTCAAACATCTCTATTCATATTAAGCTTCCAAGGTGGTTTAAGTAATAGTGGCCTTTTTATATAAAATCAAAATACAATATGTCGTACGTATACAATCTAATTCTAGAGGGTCCAATGAAGTGGAAATATGTACTCATGAGAGTTACATTAAACAAATCCACATCTGAAAAATACTGTCCTAAAATTAAAATGCTATCAAACTACAGTAGGAAATACTGTAGCATCAATTAAATATCAGCAGTTAAACTAAAAAGAGCTCAATCAAAATTACTTTAAAGAGAGAAAATACTGGCACCTGTTGCACTGTGGCTGTGGAAGTTCAGGGGTTTGCTGCTGTGAAAGCTGAATCAAGCCTGCACGTGACTCAGAATTTCTGAGCCCTCCCAGCCTAAACCTCCTCCTTCCTTGGGGATCTTATGATCCAGGGGGACCCCCTGATACTTGCAGGCCTTTGTGGCTGCAGGTGGAACAGCAGGAACCGAAGGGCTCCCGCAGGGAAGGCTGGAATTTGAACTGTATTTTAGCCACTGTTTGCCTGTTGCGGTCGTTTTCTTAGCTTGTTGGGCATTCCCTAGGTTGGCAGAGCTGCCATTCAACTTTCATGAGCTCTTTTCCCACAGAGGAGAATCTGCTTTTGATAGAAGAAAGTGATTCTTTTCCAATTCTTTGTCCACATCTTCATCCCTCCCTGGAGAGGCTGAGTTCTGATTTGTGTAGTTTATGTTTCCGTACACTTTGGGGAGCTTGGTCTCTATTTGTAAGCAGCACATTCCCTCTAGCAATGTTCCCTGAAGTTGCATTATACGTTCTCGACATAATGTAGGCGGTGTTTGAAGTTCCGGCGGAAGTTTCTGAATCTCTTTCAAGCTCCGAATTTTCAGGCTGCAAAAACGTTCACTCAGTTTGAAGGTGTTTTGTTTTTTTTTTTTTTTTTAACTTGTCCTGTAAGTTCTTCATTCGAGTGTCTTGTCTTCAGATAATTTTTTGAATATTTCTTATTTTTCTCCTTCAAGTCTTTTAAAAGAAACATCTACATACAACAACATCTGTGAGTTTTTTCAAATCAACTTCTGACTGATAGACTAGTTGATCTCCCTTTTCTAATGCACACTTTTTCTCTAATTCCAAGATGCTGTCGTCCTATAATCTTCTCTAAAGAGATCAGGCAAGTTTACAACCTTCAGTACAGTTTCCGGGGGAGATTTTAACTGGCTCTCTTTATCGTTCACAGCCTGTTTGGTTTGTGTGTCTGCGTTTTCAAGCGCGTTTTTCTGTTCCTTCGGCTTTGCAGGTACTCTTTGCTTTCGTGCTGCAGTTTCTTAGGCCAGCAGGTTTTAGAATTTCCTGAAGATATTTTCATTCAAACCATGCACTGTTTTCTCCTGAAGTCGTTCTGCGTTCTCCTGAGATGCTAAGCTGGTATTTTGCGTTCGGGGACTAGAAGGTCGCTGATGCCTCTTGGAGCGGCTGTGTCTGTTCCTGAGGGGGGGTCATCACCACCAGACGATGAGTTATTTACTTCTTTGGCCAAGCAGAGTAGCTGGCTAATTTCTGACGCAGGTGAATCCCAGGACAGTGGCAGGCTCTGGGACGAGAGGCTGGGTGTAGGGGCCGGGGTGGAACTAACTGCACCTCGCCGGCCGGGGGCCCTCCGCGCCCTGCACGGACACGCTGCTCTCGCTGTCCGTCACCCGACGCCCGGCGCCGGCCGCGCCTCCGCCGCCGCCACGCACGCGTCGCCCTGGAGGGAGGGGGGATCAGGGGTCCCCGGCGGTCGCGGCCCGCGGGCCCTGCTTCCTGCGCCGGTGCTGCCTGCCGGGGCCGAGGCGAGCGCGCGTGGGCGCCCCAGCTCGTCCTCGCCAGCCCGCGGCACGTGGACGCGCCGGGTGGACCCGGCGCCGGGCGGGGCGCCCACCCACCCGGACGGGCCTAGGGCGGCCTCTTGGGGAGCCAGGGACCTTCCGGACAAGGGGCGCCCACCTCCCTTGTCACCGAGCTCACCTGGTGCCCCCCGCCAGTCCCTTGGCCTCGGGGACGGCGGGGCCGGGGCAGGGGCAGCGCGTGGGGTCCGAGCTTGAGGCCGGCGGGCTGGGGGCCGGCTTCGGTCTGCGTGGGCGGCGTCTGCGGGGGACACGGGTGGCAGCGCGTGGGGCGTCTCCGCGGTGCCCGGGCTCTCTGGGCGACGCGAGGCCCAGGGAGCGGGGCCTGCGGAGGTGGTGCAGCGCCTGCCGGGCGGAGCTGGGGCGCCCCTTTCTGTTCTGTCTCGAGAACGTGCACTGTGGCTTCCGGTGACGCCCCGTGCCATTTTTACTGCGCGCTGTGTATTGTGGAAACGACCCCAGGAGTGTGTCACCAGGATCGCCCGGGGACGCCCAGGGAGACCCGGGCCTGGCCTCAAGCAATTGGACAGCGCGAGCAGAGACCCCGTAGCTGCCCGGGGCCGGCGGGGCAGACGTTCCTGGGGGGTCAGCAGGCCTTCCCCGCCTCCGGAGGGCACAACTGACTGCGCAGAGCCCTGAGGACTGTTCTGTCCCTGGAGAAAACAAGTGCCTGGCCAGCAGCACGGAGCATCGGTTGGGCTGGCGGAGGGGAGGGCGGCCACGTTCTGGAAAACAGTGAAGTTCTCACTCTGCTGCTGGCTGCACACCCGGGAGAACGGTATCGCTACCGGTGCACTGAACGCAGCGGAAAGAGCCGATTGCAGCCAGAGACCAGCCTGGAACTGGGGCCTGAGAGCAAACCGGGAGGGTCAAAGTCCTGCTGCACCGTCCGCTTCCCGCCCTCCGGCGTGGGTGTCCCGTCACAACGCAGGGGCTGCCGTGAGGGCTGCTGACATCACGTCCCTGGGTGAGGCTGAGTCCCTAGATCTCGAGTTTCCTTCTGCAGCAGGGAATGCTGCTTCTCCCTGCAAGGGTCACAGGCATCTCCGTCCCCTGCAGGCACCTGCTCTCCTTTGTGTTGGTCACTCGGGCAGGCAGGGGCGGGGGCTCAAGGGTGTCATCAAAACGAGAGACTTCGATTGCACTCGCAAGAGCTCAGGTGAAATCAGTTGAAACTGGCAAGGTCTTGACATTTTACAGGTTTGCTGTGGAGCTAGTCTGTCCCCGTTCAATCCTAGTGTTCCTAGAGGGGTGACAGTCCTGCGGGGCTCAGGCTGTGACTCCGTGGCTCAGGCCCCCTCCTTCACGTGGCTCCGCCATCTTCAGCGCGTGCCTCCCGAGGTGGCCCTGGGGATGGTCTCCGGTCCGCCGAGGCATCTCGGAAGCGTGCCCCTGCGGAGAGAGTGGGCCCTTCTTCGGGCTAAAGTTGCCAGCTCTCATTTCTTCAAGTCTCAGAGCCTCCCTGCCGGTCACCCGGGGCTCTGCCGTGGAAGGCCGGCCCGCAGGACTACTTCCGAGACTCTCTCTGTCTGTGTTCTCTGGGTCAGAAAGCGGCGTCCGCGCCTCTGGGCGGGATTCACTGCCTGGTTTCCCGTCTGGAGGGAATATGCTTCCTGGCATCTCTAGTCGCAGACCTGCACTGGGGGTGTTACCTGGTCGCGCTGGCTCTTCCCACTGCTGACGGGAGAGGAGGCCCAGGAAAGGAGGATGTGGTCCGCGCAGCCGGACAGGAGCTTGCACAGCAACGCAAGGATGCTCCTCTTCCAGGGCACTGCAGCAACCGGACCGCAGGGCGTCAGGTGCGGAGTCCGAGGGGTAAAGGTGCCTGGGCCGGCAGAGCTGCTGGGAGGGGCCTCCGGAGCCTGTTGCTCACATCCTCGTGGGGGCCCATGGGCCCATGGCTGGGAGTTAATGATGATCATAGGGGCTGGCAAGCCCGAAATCCACAGGGCAGATGCACAGGCTGGAAACGTAGGTGAGAGGCGATTTTACAATCTTGAGTCTGCAATCTGTAGGGCAGGCCAGGCAGGGTGGCAACTCAGGCCGTATTCCTAGGCTACAGTCTTTGAGGTTGAATTCCTTCTTCCTATGTTTTCCTGTATCATTTTACTTCTCTATACTGGAGAGGAGGCAGACTTTCGAAAGAGGACCAAGAATACACACCGTCACAAGAGAGTACAGGCAGAGTCAATGGGGAGAAAACCTCCTTTTGAGGCGTCGACAGAGGTTTACAGGGCGGAGGGTCACCTGCGGTGTAACTCAGGACGATCAGAGGAGGGGCCGGGTGCTCCCACCTGACCTAACTCTGCAAGCACAGCGTAGGTGAGGGCTGGCCCTCCTCAGCCCCAGGGCCACATGCAGAGTCTCGAAGATGCAGAGCTCCGCCTTGGGAAGGGAAAGAAAATGATCGTGACTTTCAGTCCTGAGGGTTCCCACAGGCTCGAGAAGTGATTCGGACAGTAGCTGCTCCCGAGGCAGGTCTGGTTTTAACTCCTTGAACCTGAGTGTAGTGCGTTCCCAGCTCAGTGGAGGTGTGACAGAACGCCTGCTCTGACGCAGGAGCTGTTGACCTGGTTGGCCCCAAGGCTTGCTTTGAGCAGATTTCCTGCCAGGAGTCGGGTCAAGGAAAGTTTTTCACTGATGCTTAATTTATTTTTAATTCACTTTATATGACCACGTTGCCTTCTGCCTTCTTTGGGAGTGCCGATAACAAAATACTCCACTCACTTGGCTGAATGACGTTCACTGCCCCGATGTGAGAATATCCTCAGTTTCTTTGTGTAGCCCTGGTTGGTCTGTTAAGGATGTTTTGTTATTTCAGCAGCTTTCAAACAGGTAACACATAAATTTCCACTGGGTTGGCACTTCCTTTCATTTCCTGAAGGAGGGGCTGATTGTTTCTAACAGCTCCCCAGGGATCTTCCAGGCTCTCTCAAAATGACTGAATGACCACTACGTCATTCCCTTGTGGCACTGTCACAGAGAAAACCCAGGGAAGGTCATTTAAAATACCAGCATCAGGGCTGGGAGTGTCTGCATTGGAATTGTTCTGAAGCTAAAGAAACCACCAAATGGAGTTACTGCAGACAATGGTAGAAGAGGCTTAAAACCTGTTGAGAGGCTCTTTTGGGATATGTGCCTCGCATGGTGTCATCTGCAGAAGAATCGAAAGGCCTGGTTCCCTCTGAAGAGCTGAGGGTGACGTGATGTCCAGCGCGAAGCACAGGGAGTCCTGTCCTGCCTGACGCGGGGCAGGCAGCTATTAGTCGAATACGTCTTGCCAAGATAACTGAGGTTTCTGAAAGGTGACTGCTTCTCTTCAGTGATACGCATTACAATTAGATTTGAGTGCATATGAAAAAGAAACAAGCGAGGATCTAAAAGCTGTACTGCTGCCCACTCAAAATGGTTAAGTGATTATGCAAAAGAAGGTTCCTCCGAAGTGCTGAATGTACAGGACTCAATTGCTTCCAGGCCTGAAAGAAGGACCTATAATTTCACAGTCACTTAAATTGATATTTCTTTCAATAACAATGCACTGCTCATTTTGTTAATGAACCCCAAATCGTCAGTCCTAGTAACTCACTAAACTTTCCTAACACCCTCATTTCAGCGATTTAAACATATAATTCAGAAGTGATCAAGGTAGCACACAAAAACAATTAAGTATAAATAATCTTGAGGATTCAGTGAGTCTGTCTAAAATGGTAACATTATTGGAATTATTATTAAAACAAATTTGTGAAATACTTATTTTCATAAGTGCTATAAATCATTGTGGTTTTTAAAGTTTTTTTGTAAGGAGAGGAACAACAAAAGAAAAGGGCTAGAAAAAAAAGCTCTTCCTCTTCCTTTCCTTTTCAGAATTTGAGCTGATTTAAATGTTAAAGATTGGTCACTTGGTGAATGCTATATTTTCCCCCTTTTCACTCCAAACCAAATGTTATTTTATTCCTTTTCCATTACCAAATCATTCTATAATGATTTGGTAATGGACAAGGATATTCTAGAATTCCTAGAAAATATAGATAAATTATAGTAGAACAGTAAAATATCCTGAAATTCCAACCCAATACCAACACACTGTAATTTTATCATGAAAAATAAACCCTAGTCCAGTTATATTAAATTCTACCGATATTCACTGCAATATAGCAGTGGCATAACCTTAGCTCCCTAAGTGTATCTGATGTGAGATTATTAGGGATAATTTATATACATATAATTTATTCTGGATGCAGGCTTTGGAGTCAGACTCCCTGGGTCAAACTATTGGTTTTGTCAGTCACAGCTGTGTGAGCTTTGGCAAATTACTTTTCCATTCTCCAGTTTCTTCATCTGATAAAATGTGAACAGTAGTACACATACTTCATAAGGTTATGGTAAAGATTTGTGACTTAATAATTCAAAGCACTTAGAATAGCGCCCACCTTATAGTAAGAATTCAATACATTTAGCCATATTGCTAGTGATAATAATAGTAATGTGCAAGAAAGTATATTGAAAGTTTTGATTACGTATGCAGTAAAAACAACTTCCAATAGCAAAAAAATTTAATAAAGCCATTGGTGAAAATACTCTCAATGTGTAACACTGAAAAAGAGCTAGAATCCTAATAATATCTTTAAAAGCCCTTTCAAATCAATAAGGAAAAATATTCAGAGTGAAAAAAGGGGGCAGAACATGAGAAGATAGTTTACAATTTTAGAAATACAATAGTCACTAAGTATAGGAGATATGTTTAATTTCATTAGCAATAAGAAAGTGCCAGTTTAACCAAAAATTAAATGCATTCTTCGGCTGTTATATTTGCAAATATTAATAATAACTACTGTTGGGGAAAGTGCAAGGAAAGGGGACTCTTGGCTGATGGAACCATAAGTTAACACAACCCATTTGAAAACCTTATTTCTTAGGAATTTTCTATTAAAATAAATATCAATGTATACAAATATTTATCTACAAGAAAGTTCTGTAGAGAATCTCATAAGATTCTTAAGTAAATGATGTACTTAAGAAATAAAGTGAAATGAATATTTATTGGTACAGAAGTATGCACACAGTTGTTCAACATCCCACTTTGAGGATCAAAACATTCCCTCCCCCGGATGTTTCCGGAATGCTTTTTGGCCACTTATGGCTCACAGCTGGGATCCCCCCAGAAATTGTCCTCAGCTGAAGGGAACTGGCTCGCTAAGGTCACACACCCGGCTGGGGGCAGCCAGCATCCTCTGACTCATCGGTGCAGGCACACAAAGGTCCAGCTCCCTGTTTCAATTCTGAGCCACTCTGTTGGGGAATCCCAACTCGAGCTCCTGGGATTGTCTGAAACCTTTTACAAGACTGCATTATATTTTAACTTCTCCCTATTGCCTATGCTGGTTCCTTCACTTCCTTACAGGTACTGTTCTTAACAGCCCAGTAAACTTCCTGCAGACAAATCTTCATCTCAAAATCTGTTTTCCAGGAAAACAACCTAAGACAGTAGGTGCCAGAGGGGACTGGAGAGGAAACCAGTGGTGTGCAGGTAGATGTTAAAGCACTGGCTCTCTGGGAAAAAATACGCCATGATTTGTGGTTCTTGCCAATTTCCATGGTGTAAATACACCCACCTTGGAAGATCTGACTGAATGCAGAGTTGGGAAAACATGTACAATCACTTCTTGTGCTGTGGTGTAGCGAGCTCCACACTCTAGTAGAAGGAGCAGACTCTAACATGAGATTTGGTACTCGATTACTCACTACTAACTGGTTGTAGGCAATGAGTACTCCATCCAGTTAGGAGGTGGAGTGCTAATTGCCTGTTGTAGCATCTCAGTTGTTAAGACTTTCATTCCTGGTGAACTGTGATGGGATGTGGGTGGAAAGGAATGCTCTGGGACACATAGCAGTGCAATACCACAGATGTTTGGAAGACTGGAAGGTGATATAAGAACAGTGGAATTGGATGGCTTCTCGTGAGTACCATGGAGGAACTAGAGAAAGAAAATAAAAGACTGAAGGGTATTAATCACCAATTGGAATGGAAGTGTGAAGGTCAGAGGGTCTCTTTGGCTGCAGATAAAGAGACCTTCACCTCCTGCATCCACAGAGCAGTAAAAACCAGACAATTACAAGCCCAAGGATTTAATTCTGTTATGACTTTTTCTTGGTGACTTTTGAGTTTCTCATGCCAGAGGTGAGCCGGAAGAAGAGTCACCATCCAGGCTCCGGCAACTGACCCTGTTTATCAGGAGGAGTTAAGGCTGCTGTTATACCATGTGGGCAGAAAAGACTGTCTTTGACACCTAGGTCATCTACTAGGGCATCTTTGACAGTCATTCCCTTTCTCACTCTTGTTTATAAATGGAAACGTGCTGTAGCCACAACCTGAGAAAGGAACCCCACCTAAGACGTGAGTTAAGAAAACATATTAAATTTTCTGGGATCGGAAGCAGAACCCCTGAGGTTCCTCTGGACTCAGCTGGTGTGGCAGGAGGCTAGTAGGTGAAGTGGCTGTCGCAGCGTGGGGCAGACAGGGTGGAATTGGACGTAAAGCCACGTCCTCGTTCACTGAAAATCCAGGGTCCGGTGTGGCCGTCAAGGTGACTTAATCTAGATCATGGCTTCTCCATCTTGTCACGATTGAAACTTTTTGCTTCCGGGAGCGCTCCCTCACTTGTGACAACTGATAATGTCTCCACACGTTGTCAGATGTTCCTTGGGGGACAAAAATCACCTCCAGTTGAGAACCACTTATGTAAGTATGTGTAGGAAATCTTGAGAGCACAGAGGACAGATCAGTAAACTTTATTGGAATATATCAAGAAAGGCTTCAGACAGCAGGTAATGTTGATGCCATTAAGGACTCTGTACACAATCAGCACATTTGGGGGAAGAATCCACAGTGAGCCCTTATTAAAAGAAACTTGGAGATGCTGTTTATTAAGCAAATTAAGTCATTAGGGGGACAGTTTCTAAGTGAGTTCCTATGTAAACTGAGGTAGATTTGTAACATGTCAACATCACCAAAAACCCATCATTGCATCTCTTTGTATCTAGTATGAAAGAACCCTACATCTTGATTAAATTACCCCTTTTAGTGACCCTGAAATGTCCAACTACTGCAAAAAAGGGCACAAATCATTTAACACAAAGATGTCATAAGAGTAGAATTTTTCTCACAATTGGATTTATGACTGCAAACAGATGGGGAAAAAGCATGAGACTGACCCTGTTCATAGTTGAAACCATATAGTCCAAAGCATATACAATCTTCACCAAATGTTAGATTCTAAGTCATATTTTTAGAAAACATTTGAGCTATTTTAATATTATCCCTTCCCCTCACCCGTCCTTAGTTTCCTCTTTAGTATGCATGTTTATGCATAGTGTATTACATACCAAAATTGATGCTAAACTCAAGATCATGCTTATATAAAGTCAAGATCATGATAATTAGAAACACCTACCTGATTGATTGTATAGCTATTTTTCATTCAGAATCTTGGCCTCAAGTAACTATTACACAAAAAGTGACTTTTAGACAGATTACGCCTTTTCAGACCTCTTATACTAAATACCAGAGCCTCTGCAATGAACTGCTCTTCTCACCATTCAGAGCATTTGTATTCTTGTGGCCAATTCTCATTTAGTTTTTCACATCTATTGTTTTTATGGTGCGATAACCTCCTAAGTGAAAATAACATGGATGAAAATTATTTTCTCATCTGGGATGCAAGTTGTTCTCTGTGGGCCTCAGTGGTCTGCTCAGCATCTTTATTCCCTGAAGGCAGTTTTCTGGATGATTTTCACCTTGATAACTGGGTTGATGAAGTCAGATGAAAATGATGTTCACAAACTGAACAAACTGTGGGAAAAGTCATTCGGTTCAGGCTGATGATGCAAAGGCATTTCTCATGTTACATGGTTTCCTCTTTCCCATCAAAAATATGAGAGAGAATTATCATTTGGGAGTAGTCTGCCAACAATGTTCTGTTCTTCAAGTAAATTTTAGGTAATTGGAAATACACTGACATATGGGATTATGTATATGTTAACATGTCTTTAATCATAAGAATACTCTTTAATAGTATTTTCTATGTGTAGGTTCCCTATAGTAGTTCCTCATGAAAGTTCTCCAATGGTAGTTTCAACTTGGGGCTAATGGTGTTTTGTAAAATCACTGATAACGTGAATTTTTTCACTTATGCCTTTGAGACAGCACTGTTTAAAAATCACACCAAAAGACTTTGCTTCCGGGAAGAAGGGTTAGGCATACTTTTCCCTCGAAGGACAACTAAAAACCACAACCATGATATACATAACGGACTCTAAAAGTGAAGAGAAGAAAGAGGACTAGCTGGGAAACTTGGGACCCAAGGATTAAAACAGGGGTGCTTTCCCCTGCTTTTCTTTTACTCTCATATATCCCAGACTTGGAGATGAAGAAGTGGGCGATCCAGACCCACCAACAGGTGCGGACAAAAAAAGCCCCAACAAAAGCCTCCTTGCTCTAGTCAAAAGACAGGGAGAGGGCACTTTAGAAAGAAAAGTTTTAGACAATAACCAATCTACTCCAGTCAAAAACCACAGAAAATATTGTGGCCTCACTCCCACCCCACCCATGTCAGTAAATGTGGAGTGAGTAGCCTAGACCTCCACTCCCATCAGACTGTAAAGAGGGACCCCAACCCACCTGCCAAGGTGATGTCAGAGAAGGTCAAGTTAGGGGCTGGAACTTTCATCTCTGCCAGGTGGTAATGTTGCACCCCTTCCCCACTCAGCGTAGGGGAAGAAGTTTGAGGATCCAGGGATTCCAGTCCCATCAGTCAGTAATGACGTATCCCTCCCACTTCCTGCTGAAGTTTTGTCAGTGGATTTTCACCCCAGCCTGGTGGCAATGAGACCTATGCCGTGGTGTCAGTGGAGGACACATGGGGAGCGGTAAAGAAGGAATTCCCACCCCTCCCATCCAGAGTGGTGTCAGTGGAGACCCAGAGGGAAGATAGAAGTCCCACCAACCCGAGAGTAAAAAGGAACCTCCCTCCTCCCTTCTCCTTATTGCCCCCATTGTCAACAAAAGCCAAGTAGATTTCTACCCCAACCTGGCTACAAGTAACAAGGCAGCAATCCCCACTTCCCCCAAACAGCTAACATCGAAGGTTTAAATAAGATCCAGAGTCTCATAACTTAATACACAGATCATTCAGGTTTTGACTGAAAATCACTTATCATACCAAGATCCAGGAAAACTACAATTTGAATTAAAAAAAAAACAACAACAGTAAATAGACTCTACCACCAAGACAGCAGAGATGTTAGAATAATCTGACAGACATTTTAACGCAGCCACCATAGAAATGCTTCAGTGAACAACTATGAACACATTTGAAATAAATGAAAAAGTCTCACCACAAAATACAAAGTATCAACAAATAGAAGATACGAAGAAGAACCAAATAGAAATTTTGGAACTGAATATATTAAAAGTGAAATAAAGGGTCCAGCAGATGGGATTAAGAGCAGAATAGAGGAGACAGAGGAAAAATCAGTGAACTGGAAAATAGAACAAGAGAAATTAGCCAATCTGAAAATCAGAGAGAAAATAGACTTGGAAAAAAATGAATGGCGCCTAAGGGATCCTTGAGAGTATAACAAAATATCTAATATTTGTGTCATAGAAGTCTTAGAAGGACAGGAGAAAGAGGATGGGGCTGAAAAGAACTTGAACAAATAATAGTTGAAAACATTTAATATATAGCAAAAGATACAAATAATAACTTGGATGGGATTACACTACCCAATTTCAAGATGCGCTATATAGTTATAGAAATGAAGACTGCGTTGAATTGGTGGAATCACAGATACAAAGATCAATGGAACAGAAGAGCGATCCCAGAAGCAGATCCAAACAAATAAGCCCAACTGACTTCTGACAAAGTTACAAAAGCAATTCAATAGAGGAAGGATAGACTTCTTGACAGATGGTGCCGGAGCAATAGGAAAAAAAATGAACCTCTATCCAAACCTCATACTCTATACAAAATTAACTCAAAATGAAACAAGGATTTAATGTAAAAGATAAAACTATACAACTTTTAGAAAAAATGGAGGAAGTCTTTGGGAATCTAGCACTGAGCAAAGAATTCTTAGATTTGGTTCCCAAACACAGTTTCAATAGTCACACTACATATACATATGCCTAAAATCACTATTACACATAAATGAAGTCCAAAAATATTTCTATTTTTTTCTCAAAGGAAAAAAAAGAAGGAAAAAAGCATATTAAGTAAAAGCCACACAAGATGAAGCAGAACAAAATGGCTTAGATGAGAAATGCATTTCCTCCTGATTCATCAGCATGTTTCCAAAGTTTACGTGAAGCCTTTCCTTATAAGGTCACCATGTACAAAATTTTATGTTGTGGCTTCTCAAGCTGTTATGGAACATCTAACAGGTTATGATACATTATTTGCTCAGTATTCAATACAAGATTTTCTCATGGATGCTGACAAAGTAGCAATTTCAGAACGTCTTAGTATTCAGCAGTTTTAATGCAACCACAGAGAAAATGATTATCTTACACTTGTGTGTCTATGGAGATCTCTTATTAATCAGTAATGGTAGTTATACTACATATATTATAGAAGAAAATCTTTAATATTTAGTTCCTTAATAAGTTCCCCCCTACCCCCTGCCTCTCTCTCTCTCGCTCTCTTTTCACAAAATAAGAAGTCATTCCGGTAACAGTGAGATGGGATGGAGAGAAAAAGAGATGAGTTGGGTTGTATTTTTTTTACACAAAAGTACATCATTAAATTAATTCTCCATTTTTTTCACCACTGACATTTTTCAGCCCTCTTTATGAAAATGAATTGTAGAAGCGTATCATATATATTGACCAAGTTTCTGGGAAGTTGGGAACTTGAGACTTTTTTCCCATCTACTTTGCCCCAGTTGAATCGAATATTCCTTTATGCTCTACAAAAATCAGTGTGAGTCTGAAATCTACTTATCATCCTCACTTATTATATTTTTTTCTTGGCCCTTTATAAATAATATCAGAAGAGTCCACAGAGCTAACAAAATGTCTAAAATTTGGCCTCACAATTTTGCCTAGCAAAAATATTATCACACTGTTTCTTTAATTACTTTATTTCTCATCCTGAAAGTTAATTTGGGGGTGAAGGCACATTCTTTCTTTTTCACATTCACACACTTACCAAACTTATACCCCTTTCAAGCCCTGTTTTCTTAGACATATGGAGTTATATAGAAATATATATGAAATATGTGCAAAAGATTCCCAAAGTGTTACTCTGGTGCAGCCTACTGAGACACTGACAGATTTCAAGCTCTTGTACCTTCTTGTACATGTTCTGTTAGCAGAGAAATCCATTTTTAAAAGATTGACATAGTATTAGGGAAAGGCTTATAACTTGCAAAATATCTCAAAAGTGGTATTTTGATCTTAGACCTGTTGAATTTTTAGTTAAAAGAAGACAGAGTTGTGAACTGCCTTGGCGCACATGAAGAACAAATTAATCTAGTTATCTCTTACGTTTAACCAACTCCCTGAGGCCACACAGTATCCTGGAAGGAAAACAGAAAAGGATCAGGGAAGCTGTTTTAGCCTCTCCCACTTGCCTGAGACTGTTAGGCATTAAGTAAACCTTTGTGTTTCCATTTCCTTATCTTGTAAACTTGATAATATATCCTCTGCTAATCTCCTACGGATGTGAAATATATCAGTGCTTATATAGTTGGCACAGTTCTGAGTACTTTACATGGGTGGCAGAGTGAAATTATAAAGACTTACTGTGTTTTTCAGTTCTAGCACACCCAGCTATCTCTATCCTTCCCCACCTCCTTCTCAAATTCAGGGAGCAGTGGGGAAATGGTGGTTTATATTACTGCCCTCAGGTAGAGATTCTTGCAGTAGTGATACAAGCAATCTGATGAGCTTTTTTGGTTGTTGTTGTTGTTTTTTTTAATAGACTTTGGAACCTCAAGGCAGAGTACATGTCATTGAGAAAAGGCCCTTTTGGAGTTTTAATCTCTATCCATTGAATAGCAAGAGCCAAGGTTTCCTATCTAAACAATAAGCAAAGAATATACAGTAAGAGCTGGTTTTTCTCCCCTCAGCCACCTAGATCATATTTAAGATTCCATGGGCTGGAAAAGGAGGAAAAACTGGAGAGAGAAGAGGAGCCCATGGAGTGTATCTGTGTAGGGACCAGGTATTCCCCTACTCCATCTCCAGAGTAGCCTTTGGAGGTTTAGCCTGGCGTTGAGAAAATGTGACAGAGGCATGCTTTCAGCTTCCTCGAGAAAGAGAGCAAGCAGGGGATGGGGGTTTCCTGATGTGTGCCCACCTGTCACAGTAGCAGAAGTGTAGAAATGGCAGCAAGACTTCTTGGGACAGAAAAGGCTGGATAAGATTCGTTTGCCTCTGGAGGTGTGCAAACCATCTCTGTGTTTCTCAAAGTCCCCCAAAAGGCTAGGGGTGGTTGAAAATGAGGTCCCTCAGAGTCAAGTCAAGGAAAATGTAGATCACACAGACCAACGGAGAATCCAGGAAGGCAGGCATCTCAGCATGTGCTGGTGTTCCTGGCTGACTACACCCAAGGACCGTAAAGCACATTAAGTCACAGAGGGTTCCGTGTGAACAGACGTCAGTATCCAGCTATAGGTGCCCTCTCCCAAAGCCAAGGTATTATGTCACAGCTAAGAGGCTATCTAGTTGAATGTAAATCTGGGGTGAAAGTTCTTCCATAGTTGGGGCCAATGTTTCTTTTTGTCATCAGACACATATTGCCTCAAAAGAGATGAAATTATAGAAAAATATTACATTGTTTGCATGACTGAATAAATGAAATGAAAGACATGGAGGAACCCTGAATGCTTATTACTAACTGAAGGAAGCCAATCTGGAAGGGCTACATACTGTAGGATTCCAACTCTATGACAATCTGGAAAAAGCGACACTATGGAGACAGAAAAAGATCAGTGGTTGCCAGGGGTTGGAAGGAAGTGCGGGGGAAGATGGATGTCTGCAAAACACAGAGCATTTTTAGGGCAGTGAAAATACTCTGTATGATACTGTTGTGATGGATACATGTCATTTTACATATTTCCAAACGCCGAATGTATAACATCGAGAGTGGAGTCTACGATAAACTGTGGACCCTGGGTGATGAGGATGTGTCAGTAGGCTTATCAGTTGTAACAAATGGACCATCTTGTGGGGAGACTGGGCATGTATGGGGCAGGGCATTTGGGAAATCTCTGTACCTTCCTGTCCGCTTTGCTGTGATCCTAAAAATGCTCTAAAAATACAGTCTTGATGAAAAAAAGGTGACTTGTGTTATTTCAGGAATATAGTCTTTCTTTACTATCTTCACAGGAGACCATTTCCTAGAAAATAAACAAGCGTAATACTAATTTAAGGGAAATATTAGCATGATTTTCTGGTGATGAAATATAAGGATATGCAGAGATTTCTGCAATACCTTAGATAGAAGAGCACAGTGCATTTTATATTCATTCTTCCTAAAAGCTGAGCTCTGAATAAAAATTTCAATTAAGAAAAATAAATCTATGCAGAATTAAAGTGAAGAATTCTGAATAAAACTAAAGTGACCATGACAATTTCTTAGTGAGCCTAATGTTAAAAAAAACTGACTAAAATAGATTAAAGAAAAGAATAGATTTTCCTGATCTGTTGAGAATCCATTTCATAATTTCCATAGTAACTGAGAAAACTATTAAAACATTTAACTCAGTCTCAGTATTTAAAATGTATGAACTACTGTATCATAACATTGGGAATAATTTCATTATTTTTGTTATATGTGTGGCTATTTTTCTTAAATTATTAATGTTTTATATTCTCTAGCAATGTTAATGTGGAAACCCAGACAAAGCAAAAAGTGTGAATTAATACCTTCAGTCTTGTTATAATTGTTACGATTTCTTGAATGAATCTACATTTTTCGTCCCTTTCCTCCAGTACAATGGTTTCCATGAGATTGAAATAGAAGTGTTAGGAGCAGAGAATGAGAAGGAATTTGGTCGAGGGAACTGGTAAATGAAAGCCGAAGAGTAAAAGAAAAAGGAAGATTTATGTTCTCTATTCAAGGTGAACATAACCGCTACCTGCATACAGTCATCTCCAGTTGAAATTATGGTATATCCTGGGGCCATTCTTGCAAACACCACGTGGTTTGTCACGTCTAGAGCCCCTTGCAATGGAGAAGTTATTTTTATTCTCCAGCTGAGCTAGAAACCACGCAGTTCTAGCATGCAAAAAGGTTTTTAAGTAATTTAATCATGTATGTGCATAATTGTTGCTCTGCAATAAGCTAGTGGCAAGGACACACCAGATGTTTCTAACTGGTTACTGCTTTGTGAATGCACATTGAAAAGTCAAAGCCAGTTACCTGAACTGTGAAGCAGGGACCGTGAATCCCCAGATGCAGTCTCACGTCCAAGGGATTCCCACGTCCCTCTTTAACATAGATCTATCCACTGCTCAGCTTTGAAACACACTAGTCGGTGCCCATTCAGAGAGTTTTTTCCACGCAGTCAAAACCCTGGCTTTGATGTGTTGCCCCATTTTTTTGGTCATATGGATCATTTTAAAGATCTTATCAGAATTTTTGTTTCAGAGAAGGTTCTCTCTCTTGAGCTATATCTCCCTTTTTAGAGTCTTTTCTGATACAATTTATTTTAACAAATATTTGAGTATTTGTATTATTTACATAATATAAGTATGCTATTATTTGCTAATTATTAATATTTATTCATTATAAATTAATTATGTAATAGTACTGTGATTAATAAAATAATTTATTAACTATTAAATACCAAGTTTAGGTGACAAATTTCCATATCTGTTTTTCGTATACAAAACAAAATGTTATATAAAATTTAATTAAGTCCCTAAACATCTCTGAATTTGTTTTTATTCCAGTAGTTGTAAATAGACAAAAGTTGCAAAACTACAGTATATTACTGATTGTACACTGACCTCTGTGACTGCATGCCACACTCTGTGTTGGATGCTGCAGGGAACACAAAGGTGAAGGATACACAGAGAAGCAGTCAAGGAATGAGGTGTGAAAAGATATATATTAGCATATCTATAGTGTGGCTGCTAGTGAAAATGTAGCTTATGAGATATTACGTACACCGTGATACCATTTTCAAAGTATATACTACAACAAAATGTAGAGTCTGTCAAGGATGTCGCATCAAAATGTTAACTCTGAGTATCCCTTGATGATAGAATTAGAGTGAATTTAATTTCTTTTTTTTTTTTTTTTTTTTTTAGGTGGTACGCCGGCCTCTCACCTCTGTGGCCTCTCCCGTTGCGGAGCACAGGCTCCGGACGCGCAGGCTCAGCGGCCAAGGCTCACGGGCCCAGCCGCTCCGCGGCATGTGGGATCTTCCCGGACCGGGGCACGAACCGGCGTCCCCTGCATCGGCAGGCGGACTCTCAACCGCTGCGCCACCAGGGAAGCCCGAATTTAATTTCTATGTTCATGTATTTTCCGAATGTTTTGGAATGGAGTTACATTCTTTTTATAATCTGGTTTGATTTGAAAATAGTTTTTGAGAAGTTGTGGCATTACTAGGAAAGACAAGGTATCAATCAAGCGAGCAGGAACGGGACGGCTACCCCCAAACAGGAGAGTGTAGTGGTGAAGGGTCCAGTCCGAAGTTATCAAAATCTGGATAGTAGTGGAAAATTCCTCCGGGGATTTTTGTGGAGCACCCTGCATGCTAAGGAGAGGGTTCTGCTTCTGATCAGGAAGGCAACGTTGTAAATTCTTAGGCAGCTAATATATTCAGAGCAGTGTTTCAGGAATATTAGTGTATTTGTGGTGCTTAATTTGAAATACAGTGAAAAATGGGGGCGAGGAGACTGGATAAAATGATGCTAAGTTACTTGTCCTTTACTCATAAGGATAAAAGAAATATTTAATTATGTACACAAACTAATTTGAGAGTCAAACCAGCTTTACTGAGGGTAAGGAAGAAAAATAACACAATATGTAACATCTAATCGTACTGTATTCTTCCTGAATTAAAAACCTACCCGTTTCTCTGTAGATCCTATGAAAACAGCCTTACTTACAAAAGAGTTTCTACATTCTAGGTTTTCCTTAATAAAGTCTTTGTTATAATAGTCTTTGCTAGTTCATAAGAACTAGTAAAACCTCCATCTTAACTTTTTAATTGACAAAGTATTTCTGGGACTGGTACTTTGGATTACAAGTGATTTGGCAATTGAAATACAGCTCTCAGCCCAGCAGGAGTCTTATGTGGCTTGAGTTATTTTGTTGGAAATATACCGGCCAAATGGAAAGGAATGAGCAAAGAATCAAAGAGAATTTAGACAAATTATCCAAATAGGAAAACAATTTGCATTTACCTCTTGAAAGCTAATTTAAAATTTTAGCTTAATATGTGTGACTCCTCAATCATTTATTTATTGGTAATCATAACTCTAATTTTTGAATTCACCTACATTTCCAAAAGTTAGAAAATTTCCAAAAATTTAAAAAACTTTAATTGGGAAATAAAATTTTAGAGTTCTCCCCAGTAATCCATTTCCAAAATCCTTTTAGCTTTTTTTTTTCCTTTTGCAGCTCCAATGATAGAAACCAGCTCTGTGCCTCCAAATTTCTGGAATAGTTGCAGATGAGTCGCTATAAATGTCAACCTTCGGGTCTGGTCTAGTATGATGATTTTGGTGGTAGTTTTTCATAGTTGGTGCTTTTGAATTCATTTACAGGAGAAATGCAGCTCTTTTCACTTTTGTCTTCTGGAGAAAATTGCACTCAAGCAAGACATGTTTTTCTAAGCATTTTTTTTTTTCAGTATCGGTGAAAAAAAAACAACCAGAAACATCTGTTTTCCTTCACATCTCTGTGACTTTCCATGTCCATACCTCAATTATTACCAACAACTGATTGTAAAGTGGATGATTTTTCTATGATGCTCTGTACAGAAAAATAGGAATAAATAAACTTAGGAAGGTAATATTTCTGAACCCATAAGATATGCACTTTGGATTGGCAAGCAGTTCTCAGTTCTTAAACCAAACTGTGACCTGGGTTAACTTGCTAGTTGAATTTGGTTTGTTTTCATCTCATTTCAACAAGCTGCCTCCATGAAGTCGAGGGTAGACACCTTTGCAAGGGGTGAGAATGACACTGAAGGTAGCATTATGGCGCATGGGTTTGTGTAAGACTTGGGGCTTGCTCTGCAATAAGAGATGACTGTTCTGGATTTTTCCAGATCCTGCCATTAACTTATTTAATGATCCTGGAGGAGCTACTTAAATCATTCTCAAATTTCATCAGCAACATGGAAGTAAGTACACTTATCTACATCATTGGAATTTTCTGAACAATGACAAATATAGGTATTAGTAACTTACTTTATAAATTAATAGAGAAAGATATGATTAATGTAGGGCCTACTCTCAAAAAAATAAGCTTGTTCTAAAATTAATAGACCATTTTCAGGGCTTACTGGCATTACTCCTGAAATCAAATTTACCAGATGTTTATTAGTTTTTTCTTTTACACTTGTCAAATTCTCCCACTAAATACACATTGATATTAACTGGTGTAGCCCAACTCCATAAATACTGGAATTCTATTTAAATTTATCTTAATATTTAAAATTAACTTTAAATATTCATTTGCCAGTGAACTGCTCTGCCTTCATTTGAGTAGTACATGCAGCAAAAGATTGACACATAGTGGGTGCTCATCAAAGAATACTGATGAAAGATGCTGAATACCCGAGGTGATGGGGGTGGACAGTATGCTTATAGCTCACCTGTAATTTTGTAGAAGGAGGGCAGACAGAGCTTGGGGATTTCTTCTGAGTGCTCACTAGGTATCAGTCAAAAGCATAGGACGAGATACATTTTACGCTTACTAGCTCACTTCATTCTCACACGAACCCTGTGGAATGTGTAGTATTTCCTCCTTTTTTTCCCCAAATGCAGTGTGATAAAGGGATATATATCTGACATGACGGAGCTGGTCAGAGGCGGAAGGGAAACTCAAAGTCTGCTTTGTGACTCGGAAACTCAGACCCGTTGACAGGCCGCGGTGCTGAAGGGTTGAAATCGGCCATCTGTACAGGGAGGGCTGAAAGTAAATTAGACGATTTGTTTTTCCTCTTTTCAACAAAGTGGTTCCACTGATGTTAGGATGACGAACCAGTTCACCTTACAATAGGGAGGTGGTGAAGGTGGGCCTAATCTAGTCACACGAGCCTTTTGGAACCTTCTCCAGCTGGTTGCAGAAGACTACGTCACAGCAAGTCTAAGCGGGAGAGGGTTCTACGTGAGGCAGGGGGTCCTTGGAGGTACTGGACTCCGCCAGCAGCGCGAATGGCTTAGAAGCAGGTTCTCCCCGACCCGCACGGGGGCCCCGCCCCGCCCCGCATCGGGCATCCAGCCTTGTGAGACTGAACAGAGGGGTCAGCGCCCTGGACTAACGGCCTGTGGGATGTAACTTAGTCAACAGGTGTCGTTTGAAGCTGCCCAGGCTCTGGTCACTTGTCCTGCAAAGATAGAGACCCACTGCATTGAGCGAACGGTCCAATTCCCGTTCTTTACACCTGGTGACACCTGCCCGTGTTCCTCTTGACACAGTTCTTAACCATGAACCTGTTGCCTCCTTGGATAATTGCCTCCATTTGTGATTGTTCTTTAGGGTAAGGAGACTTGCTCACCTGGAAGTCTTGTTCCCCTTTATTTGAGCAGGTTGTCGTGTGCCAAATCAGAATAATACATTGATTCTGTCACCTTTTAAAACGTTGTTTATGGGCTTCCCTGGTGACGCAGTGGTTAAGAATCCGCCTGCCAATGCGGGGGACACGGGTTCGAGCCCTGGTCCGGGAAGATCCCACATGTCATGGAGCAACTAAGCCCGTGCGCCACAACTACTGAGCCTGCGCTCTAGAGCCCGCAAGCCACAACTACTGAGCCCGTGCACCACAACTACTGAAGCCCGTGCACCTAGAGCCCGTGCTCCGCAACAAGAGAAGCCACCGCAATGAGAAGCCCACGCACCTCAACGAAGAGTAGCCCCCGCTCGCCGCAACTAGAGAAAGCCCACACGCAGCAACGAAGACCCAACACAGCCAAATATAAATAAATATATAATATATATATAAATATATATATATATAAAATAAACAAATAAAAATAAAAGAAAGAAAAAACCACGTTGTTTATAAACAGGATATAATTTGATCTAAAACCGAGTATTTCTCCTATGCACGAATTCTGAGCCACGTTTTCAACAAAGGATGCAAAGACCTACCTGGTGGTAGCATGCTGCCTGCAAAAGGCATCCGTGTGTTTGTGAAGGAAGCAAGTTATCACAGAAAAAGCGTCTGTGTGCTGTTAAGAATTAAGAATGCTTTGAATCCACTGGAATATCTGGCAACTTTGCTATAAAGTCTTGTTTTCATTAAAATGGTTTGGGCTGAAACTTTCTTTGATAATTTAAAACTCCTTTCCACTCTCCCTCCTCCCCACCTCCAACCCCTTGCTTAAAACATCACTGGTATTTTGGCAAATCAGGCAGACTTGAAAACAAACGACTTGCTTAACATTTTGTCAAGCATCTCTCTAATAATGACACGAAAACGTATTGATGGGCATGCTTCCCCCGTGCCGCTATCGTGCATGTCTTTGATTTTCCCGTATTAATCATGAGCTGTGTATGGTGCATGGAGCCCTAATGGCTTCATTATCCGTTTCCAGGACCTTTATATCCCACGAAAAGCCCAACTGCTGACATTGTTGAGGCATGTAAACAAGATCAGTTATAGTATTAATGTTTGTTTACCTCTCCAAAGTTTTCCTTAGTGACTTCTTCTTTTACTTTGGTACTCTTTGATCATCCTTGTTTTGGTTACTATGTAACAAACTATCCATATTAATTACTGTAAAACTGCATAATTGTATTACGTTCACTGATTCTACTGGTCAGGAATTCAGATAGGGCCCAGCAGGGATGACTTGGGACTGCCAGAGAACTTCTGGGGCCTCTGCTGAGGGATTTTCAGATATCTGAGGGCTGGAGTCATCGGGAGAGTTCCTCACTCACATGTCTGGTATCTGGCCTGGGGTAACTCAAAGGCTGGACTCAGCTGGGACTGTTGTCGGGGACTTCTAGCCACGGCCCCTCCATGTGGGCTAGGAGACCCACGGCACAGTGAGGGGTTTCTGCGGGAGAACATCCCAGAGGCAGTGAGTGTCCAAAGAGCGGGAGTCTCAAACGACCGGGGCCACAAAAGCAGCACGGGATTACTGACCCAGCCTAGAGGTCATGCGCCAGCACCTGCACCGTACTCAGCTGACTGAACCTGCACAAGCTCACCCAGATTGAAGGGAAGAAGAATAGACTGCATTTCTTGATGGGAGAGTCGCAAAGCACGTTTCAGAAAAGTATTCTGTGTGGGATGCATTTGGGGGCCACCTTCAGGAAATAGAGTATGGCAAATTCACCCCTGGGCCACGAGAGTTCAAATCTCACAGCCTGCAGAATACAGTCACTCTCTTTTGAGACTCTAGAAGTCTCATTCTATTTTAGTTTCCAACTCAAGCTCAAGGTCCAGACTCTTGTCATCTAAATCAGGAGACATGTAGATAAGAAAGATACCTTGGATGCAATTCCTCAAGGATGGTTTCTCTCAATCTGATCTGAGAACAAAAGAGACAGGTTATCTGTCCCCAAAATAGCAAATATGTGATGGTCACGTTTAGGATAACCAACATAGAGCCTCCGATTCAAAAATAGAATCACTGTTCCATAGCAGTTCTGAAATCCAGCAGGACCATGTTACGGGTTCCTTGATGAGGCTTAGACCTGCAACCTGAGAGATGCTCTCTGAGGCTTTTGGATCCATCCTGGGCTCTTCGTTCCTCTCCCAAAGACATTCCTCTTTTTAATTAGCTGTAGCTCATGTTTACAGCCGAGCAGATTTTTGTTTGTTTCTTTATTTATTTTTGTTTTTATCCTGTATTTTGCCTATAGAAGTTCAGGGATTCAAAGAGTCTTCATTTTGTACTATCTCTGTTCCTCTTAGTTTCAGTGAATACACTTCTTTAAGACCTTTGTGGGTTTGTTATATTTCAACTTATGAACCTAATGCTTTAGAGAAAATCCATACTCACAAATCTCTTAGCGATAAGCCCATTTCTACATTGGCCACTTGTGCGACTTCTTTGGAATAACATCATTAAGATTTTTAAAAATCCTAATTTTTTCCTTAACAGAGGTAGACCCTGAAGAGCCTTAGAAAGCTGTTTGTCCATCTGAATGTGTCTGCAGGTCATGAATGTAAATCTTTCTGAGGTCTTCACAGTCAGACATAAGGTTTCATCTTTACTCTGTGACGATGTTTTCCTGCTAGCACTCTGGGTTCAATATTTGAACCAAAGATCCTTTCTTATTTAAGATTTTTCTGTCTTGAATTGCTTTCCTAAGCCCTCTGTAGTTGCTCTTGAAAACGGAATATAGTTTGTTTTTCGGTTCATCTGTCTGCTCTAACCTTCTACCATAACCAGCTAGAGAAGCCACACATACCCAGCTCCTCTCCTGAAACCCCTTTACCCAGCTTATTGAGTTCATTGGTGTTTTTCTGATTTTCCCCAGGACTGAGGGTTTCCTTTCCTCTACTTTCCAATAACAATCTCCTCAGTCTCTTTCAGCCTTCATGGACTGTCTTTTTGTGGGCTACTGCTTTCCTGTGACTGCTAACAAATTACCACAAGCTGAGTGGTTTAAACCAACAGAGATTCATTCTCTCACGGTTCTGGAGAACCAGAGTCTAAACTTAGTTTTACTGGACAAAATCAAGGTGTCGGTAGGGCAGAGTTCCCTCTGAAAGCTCCAGCGGAGAATCCCTTCTTTGCCTCCTCTAGCTTCCGTGGCTCGTGGCCGCATCACTCCAATCCATGCCTCCGTTTTCATATGACCTTCTTCTCTATCTGTGTGGCAAACCTCCCTCTGTCTCTTTGTAATAAGACACTGCGATGGCGTTTAAGGCCCACCTGGATAAGTCACAATTGCCCCATCACAAGATCTTTAACCAAGTCTGCAAAGAACCGTAAGGTTATATTCACAGGTTCCAGGAATGAGGATGTGGGTGTCTTTCAGTGGCAATATTGCACCATACCACAGGCTTTTCAGACTTCTACATCGCACATAGTCTAAAGACAGATTCTGCCTGGTTTAGGGTGTGTTTTGGCAGTTCTCCATTTCATGGCACCCAGTTCTATTTAATTTAATGTTATTGCCTAAACATGGCACCTGGGACTTTGCACAAAAGCAATCTCAGTCATTTTATTTTCCCCAAAGAGTCTGTGGTTCGGGAACTCAGAGTTTAGCAAGAAGTCTAATCTCTGCTCCGTGGTGTCTGGGGCCTCCGCTGGGGTTGATTTGAAGGACCACACTTTGGAATCACACGTATGTCTGCACCTGGGCTGGGACGCACTGACGGCAGGGCTCAGCAGGGAGACTGACAGAGCACACACATCGGGCTTCTCTGAGTCGCTCGGGCTTCTCCCAGCAGGAGAGCTTTGGGGAGCTGCACGGCTCCACTGTGCTTCATTGGTTTCACACAGTCACGGCCCACCCAGACTCAAGGGGATGGGACCCTCAGTGGGGCGATTGCACAGCACAGTGTAGAGCACGCGAGGGGAGAGATATGCCCGTGGCCATCTGTGACAAATGCACACAGGACAGTATAAGACACAGCAAGTGCTGAGTAACTAGTTTATATTCTTCACTCAATCTTAAACTCGCCAGTCCTACTCCACGGCTAAGAAGAGACACACACACACACACACACAGACAGCAACACACACGCACAGCGTGTGAGAACCTTGATCGCTGTGCACCAGTTCCTTGTGAAACAAAGATCTGAGGCAAGGCTTGGTGCCATCGTGTATGAATGCGTGAGGGCTGAGCATTCATAAGAGGGCGACGACGCCAAATTTGAGAAGCTACTGAGGAACAAAAAATATGTATTTAAAAAATGCCTGAGTCATATGCTCTTTTTATTATTTTGCCTTAATAATTCTCTAGAAGTTGGACTGTTTGGAAGACCTAAATAACTCCGCAAGTTGCTGGGAAGAATTCCCCTCACGTCCTTTATTCCTCAAAATCAGCTTTTCAATGACTGTGATGAGGAGAATTAGCTCAGCTTCGTGTTTTTGAACTGCGACAGTTAAAGAGGGTTTGGATAGTGTGCTCTCTCATGATTTCCCAGTTTGTGCCTGTGGGGAATTGACAGCAGAGAGAAGAGGGGCTTCGATCATGAATCGATGATAATTATTTACTTGGCATATTGTTTTTCATTGCAAATTTGAAGGAATACTCTTCATGGAATCAAACTAGAACCATCTTCACAAAGCTTACAACCACTTTGAAAATAGGCGTGAAAATGATGATACTGTGAAAATGACTATATTAATGGAATTGAAGAAAAGGAAATATTGGAAACAGCAAGACCCAGAATTTCCAAATGTAAGTGCTTACTCTCTCTAAAGACTTAGGTTAAATTTTTCATTTCATAGGAAGTTGGCCTCAAACTTTCCAGGGTGTAGTTCTGGACTGTCAAGAGGCGATGGATAATTCTTGGTTTTCTCATGACCTCTGACCCGGGGCAGCACGGGCGGACTTAGACTCCGGCACCTCCAAAATGGCATGTCAATGTTACTCACTTTCTTTCCTGGAAGAATGATTTTCCTTTCCTTGACTCCGCTCTGCCACTGACTTGAATATGTAAGCGTTTTTCAGTTTGGAAGTCGTCCAGTTATCCAGCCAGTCACCTGTCACCCCATAAAGACATGGCAGCCACTCTCAGAGCGAAATAGTTGAGAAAGAGATTTGTGACCAGAGGTAATTTTGAACCTTCTTATCATCATCCTCGTCGTCATCACTGTTATTTTTGTTCAGTCCAGGGTGGCACCAGTTCTGTAGCAGCAAGGGCCCCAGCACCTTTATTTCAGCTGGCATTGCTTTCCCAGTGGGTCACTTGATTGTGTCACCTATGTGTGTGCTTGATTTGTAGGCGATCTCTCTTCCAAAGTCTTGGCTTATTTTCTTTCGTTAACATGTCTGAGTATCCTGAGGGCCCAGTTTTTTGGGTGGTAGGTGACCCTCGAAATGCTCTTTGTGTGCTTTGTGGTCAAAACTCCACGGAGCTGAAATGGAACATTGTTTTCCATAATTTATAACAATATGGAAGGAAGATTAGATCTCTCACATATATTTTGGATTTGGCAGATTCTTAAACTGGATTTTAAATGATTAGACGAAAAAAGCCCTTTTTTGAGCAAAATACTGCTTTGTCATGCTGATTTTAGAGTGCTCTTGCACCCAGAGCAACTGAAATAGGTATGTAAGTGTATCAAGGAGTAGATATTGCTGAGCTTCTAGAAATTGCCTCTTATTTCTCTTCAGCTTTTGAAGAAGAGTGTTCCAAAGGACATTTGACTTGCTGCCTGGACACAAAACCCTAACCCTTACAATGTTTTGTGTACTCCACCAATATTCTCTTTATCACCACGGGCAACTTGGATTTCTTGGCCTCCACTTTGAATTTTTACAGCAATCTTAGAGGCAGGCACAATTGGTTTCTCCATCTAATTGATGAAAAAGGTAAGACTTAGAAGGTAAAATAATCATTTTGTCTTCAGAACACATGCTTTTAACCATTAGCTTCTCATTCGCCAAATCTCTGAATGGGAACAATTATAACTAAAATGTTAGGAATTGGAAGAAATTTTTAAAAATTTTGTAAAGCACCTACTGTAAGGCCTAGGATGTAGTCGGTACCTCATTAAAAAAAAAATAGCTATAAAGAACTTTATTGAGATGAAAAGTTGCCTGGATTGAGTATGTTTCCATATCACTTTAAATTGAAGTAATTGATTTGCCCCTTACATATTAGGTTTTGAAAAGCCAACAAAATTCAGGTTTTAGCCTCTTTAATTCAGAATTGCTTTCAGCAGGAATTAGACTGTTACCCTTTATGTAGTGCTTCTGTGATACCAATAGGCTAGTGCCTTTTACTGAGCAATATTTTGCCTCTTTTATAACTTTCTATTTCCCAGATTGAAGGTTCAGTGGTCAAATATATTTTTCCTCTAAAACTTGGCTGTGAAATTGATGATCTAAAATCACCCCTGTCTGTTTTTAACTCCAAGCTTTTTGCTTCTACTGAGCTAAAAACATTGCAATCTCCATGTAACAGAATGGAAGTAAAGCTCTGGCTCTGGGGAGGTTGTGGCAGAGAGAGATGGAGGCGGAAGGGGCGGTTCTCACTCGTCGGCTGCTCAAGAGACTGGACAGTAGCGTCTCAGTTTGGGGACATCCTGAAAAGCAGAGTGTGTTGAGAATGGCCTGGCTTTCTGAGATCTGAGGAGACCGGTGGGGAAGTCTGTCTCAGTCCCACATTACTGATCTGACCCCAAAGCCAAGACAGGAGCTGCATCTTCCTTGTCTTGAATCCAGGGAAGGTAGAATTCCTTCAGGTGTTTCTGCAGAAACAGACAACTTCCTACCTACCAGTAATGAGCCATAGAAATGAAAACACAAACACGATTTCCCAGTTAAACAATTCAGTAAATAAATTACAAGAGAGGACGATCACCTCTGAAGCTTAAATTATTTGACTGGAAGATCGAGTGCAAAAATATTTCAAAACCCAGAAGAAACAAAATATTAAAATGTTGAAAATCAGGACAGAAAAGAATACTTGGGAGGATATTCTTGGGAGGATAGATTTATGAAGGAAAACGTGACAAATAGGAATCGTAAAGAAGAAAATGTAAAATGGTGAAAATACAATAAATAAACAATATTGTGTTAGATATCTATTATTATTAAACTAACTTGTCACTCCAGTGACAAAGATCCTGCACACCAACACAAGATATTCACACCTCCCAAAGAAGAATGGTATCCACCCTCTTTTTCCAGTAGTTGAACTTTCTTTTTCCGTGGCTTGAGCTGAAATTCAAATGCGACCATTTCGTTTCTAACTGGATCAGACTCTGTGTTACACGCAATAGTTCTAGCAGGCAATGTATCGAAAACAGGAAATATTTCAATGAAACCCATCCCTTTAGTCTGAAGCAGCTGAGATGTTCTTTTTAGATATTATCTCAAAAGTTAACTTACTGAGTTTCCTTGGCCCTGGAGAAGACACTGCAGAGAACATGAAATTACATGGAGATGTCTGGTTTAACACAAATAGAGCTTGTGTCACAGAAGCTCATGAGACCATGGGGGGGGGTCGAAACTTACTTTGTTGTAGAAAAGCAGGCTTGGTCAACAGGCGGCACATATGAAAGAACAAAGTCAACCAGGAAAATATGAGGATTGACAACCTGGAGATATCCTTGCTGGGCTTGATGGGACACAAGATGGAAAAGGTGCTGTCTCAAATACTGAAAGTACATTTTATCTGCAATAAACTTTTGGGCAGAAAGAAGAAGCCGATTCCTTTGGTGATAAAGGAAAAAATTGTGGACTGCACTAAACATTTTTAAATTGAATAGATAAAATTAATCCTTGAATATGTCTGTCCAAAGTGCAAACACAAAAAATCAAATAATGGTTAGGGACTTATTAAAAGTTGTGTCTGAAATCAAGCTTGACAGCTTAAGGCTACTACGCGCAATGGCTCTCCAGCAAGTAGGAGGACTCTGAGGGTGGCTGCCTCAGAAGTTTTCTCAGAAGGTTAAAACACAGAAAGAGGAAGACAACAGGGCAAGAGAGAAAAATAAAATTTGAGATGATTTCTGCTGTGGTTCTTCCTTTCAAAAATGATCATCATTCATAACACCAGGTGAAGAAAAACATGTGGAAGGCTGCCAGGTATAATGTTTTAAATTTACTGTTACCTACATTTGACTTCTGTTTGGAAAAGGGAAATGCATTGTAACTGGAAAAACCGTTTCATGGTTCAAAGAGGTCAGAGATTACATTCCTGTTCCTTTATTATTTTTTATCCCGAGTAGCATAAGCTTTTAACACACATCACTCAGCTTGTAAGCAGACACATTATTTTGAAGTCTCCTAGGTTTGATAAGCTTCGAGCTGCCACTTAGGGTTTGACATAAGAGAGTGCAGGTGCAAGAAATAGAAGACTTGGGAATTAAAAGTTTTAGAGAAAGTAAGCACGTTTATCTAGAGCATGCCCTGGGCACTACTAAAATCACTGGAAAGATACGAAACGAGAAAATACAGAAAGACCACTAGCACTTTCAAATTTAAAATGTTAGTTTTAGGTTCTCTGTTTGCAAATGTTTGGCTCGATGTTTTTGTTTTTATTTACTTAGGGACAATCTTCTTTAAAAGTGAAAGAGTAATTATTTGAAACATCACAGTCCATAGTTTGAAATCTTTTAATCATACAAGGGTCTATCTTAGTCACAAAAAGAATGGCTTTTCTCAAGCTTATGGAATTATGTGATCCAAACTTGGTCATCTCCACATTGTAACTTACACCATGAAATGAATGAATGCATATTTATTCAATGTTTCCAATTGAAAATAACCATAATATAGGGAAAAATTGATACAAACTCTAAGAAAACTGAATGCTTTGGAAAGGCTCAGTCAAGGAGAGTCAGTAAAAAAAAAAAAAAAAAAAAAGTGTCCAATTAGGTCTGGAAAGCCAACTATCAATGTTTGGGGCAAATGTAACATAAGAATTTTTTTCAGATTGCTTTGCAAGTGACTTTAATTTCTCAATCCCTTTTAATGAAATAAAAACTGCTAAACAAACAAAGCATTGCAGGATTTGTATATAAAGTGAATATCCAACTCCAAAGACAAGGTCTTGTTTCTACAGCAAAGCCTAGTGAATCAGTATACATGCATATTAAAAAATAAAATTATACTTAAATCATGATTATATTATACTTAATGATCCTCACTTTTTAGATTAGATCCAACTTTTTAGATTAACCAACCACCAACTATGAGTTAAGATTATCTATGGTAAGACACTTCCATTCCAATAGATTTCAATCGTGAGGCACAAATTATACCATAAGCAGAGTCTAAAGACCCTTATTACTTTAATGTCTTTAATTTGAACAATAAAAACTACTCACCTCATGCATTCCATACCTACTGCCAAAGTTAATGCTAAAGAGTGTGTATAATTTGACAAAAACAGTTCCTTTGAGGTTCTGTTAACATTTTCATTCAGAGGGTGCCATTTCCCCAACTTCTTCTAACTTTCCTCCCACCCAAATTATTTTTTACTTTAACGGAGAGGTTTTATATTTATGTCTAAAGGCCAACAACCCAAAATGCCATTAGAGAGGAAGAAGTAGCCTTAAATATTTCTTAGTAGAAAAGATGTTCACAAGGCTTCCTTGAGCTTTACCTGGTTGGTGGTGACAAGCTCTGGTATCAGTCCTGTAACCGTCTGCGAGCACCCCTCCCATACAGAAGTGGTTAAGGCCGTTTCCAAGTTCAGGCATGCTCATCCTCGGCATGTCAAGAAGACACATTGTAAGATGTGACTTCTTCCAATAATTGTGTTCCATGAACATTAAGGTCTTAAGAGGTAGTGGGACTCGGGGATAAAATACCACCTGCCCTCTAGGAGTTCATCATTCCTCTCAACTTTGTAATAAAATTCTTATGAAGACCGCTAAAGAATGACACATGATAGGTAGTGTCTGGGA
Organism: Physeter macrocephalus; assembly: GCF_002837175.3. Lineage (NCBI taxonomy): Eukaryota > Metazoa > Chordata > Mammalia > Artiodactyla > Physeteridae > Physeter > Physeter macrocephalus. The sequence continues at coordinate 115,859,183 of NC_041233.1, forward strand.
AGAATTTACCCAAACTAGAGGGTTGAATAGTTAGATTTTATTTTTTTAAAGCTGTCTTTTGCCTTCTGAAATAATGCAGTCAGGTGGACCTGAATAAAATAGAAAGTCATGCTGTAATTATCACATAGTGTGACAGTTGGTTTGAGAGATCACCAAGGCCATAGGCAGCTCTCCTCTTACATCCTGATGGTAATTTTGAGGTGACTAGGCTAATATTCTCCCCTTTCTCCATCTGTATACATCTTTCTGAGATTATAATTTCCAGAATACCAGTCAGGGAAGTTGTGGGGTGATTGATAGTATGTCTTAGGAGATAGAAGCCCTGTCATTTTCAGAAGCTAAGAAAATTAGGCAAAGGAAGAGAAAGGAGAGACACCTGTTGTATCTAAAATATCAGAGCACTGATGAAAGAATCAAAAACAGGTGGATAAAGAAAGTCAGCGGCCTTAGAAGCAACCAAGAGTACATAAGAAAAGAATACATGATGGATACATAGAATAAGAACACACGTGCACACACGCACACACTCACTCACTCCTCCTGAGGAAATAATTATTCAAAAGTATCAGTAGGGCAATTGACTAAATAATTGGGGCAAAAGTTAAATTAAGCCATACACTAAAATACGTTTCTGATGGTTTAAAAAGTTAACTTTTGTAAATGCTACCATTAAGGAACCATTTAGTTTTTTAAAATAAGATTTTTTTTTCTAAGATGAAATAATTAACATTTATGTCATAGATTTTCTGCAGTCTTACTTGTAAGTTTGTTTTCTCCTCTGGATAGTTTTACTTCCTTCTACCAGGTATTCTACTACCCTAGGAATTTTATATCCTAGGAACAAAGAATGTCCAGTGACATTAGCATTGAAGTTACAATTCTAAGGAGCATCTGAACGTGCTGACCAGGACAATCAAATGCCATTCTTGTAGAACCTCAGAAAGAAAAGAGGCTTGAAATCAGACTTGTCAGTAGTGAATGTCCTCTCTCTGAGGAGCACAGATTTAGCTCCTATCCCAGCTCCAGTCTTATGGTGCCTTGTAGATATTCCTCTGTGTGATTAACAATACCATTTTCTCCATCATTTTCATAATCCTGAAATATCTTCTGACTACTGCAAAGGGAAGGAGGCTTAACATAAATGAAATGAAAAGAGCAGATAGAAAAAAATGGTTTGACTCCATAAAATTTTTGTACAGAGAGACAACATAAACTACATGACCAGGCCAACAGCAAACAAGGAAAAAAAAAATATGTGAACAGGCAGAAAAATCAAAATTTAAATAGGGGACCTCCCTGGTGGTCCAGTGGTAAAGAATCCACCTTCCAATGCAGTGGACACGGGTTCGATCCCTGGTTGGGGAAATAAGGTCCCACATGCCGCGGGGCAACTAAGCCTGTGAGCCACAACTACTGAGCTCGCATGCCTCAATGAGAGAGCCCGCGTGCCACAAACTACAGAGCCCACGTGCTCTGGAGCCCATGCGCCACAACTACAGAGCCCATGTGCCACAACTAGAGAGAGAAAGCACGCACGCCACCAATAGAGAGAAGGCCTTGCACAGCAATGAAGACCTGACGCAGCCAAAAAATAAAGAAAATTAAAAAAAAAATTTAAATAGTATTACTGTTTTAAAAGTTCATACAATTTGATAAGTAGAGCAACCTAATAAAAACTGACAAAGACTGAAGAGGACTGTCACAGAGAAATGATTTGTTAACATAGGGAAGTATATTCTACCTCACTATTGATCAAAAGAATTACAAATTAAAATAAGTTATCCTTTTAACCTAAAAATTAGCTGAGATTCTTTTAAAGATAATATTAGTTGAGTTGTGATGGAAATTTATTAAAGCTCTCAAAATGGTAGTGAGAGTTCCTAAGGCAACAGTCTTTCCAGAAGGCAATATTGGGACTATGTATCAAGATCCCTAAAAGATTAACGCCTTGGACCCATAGGTTCTACAAATAGGAGGTAGCCTAAGGAAATAGAGCTATGACAAAAATGCATAAAGAATTGCAGATAATGATTGTAATGGTAAGGGTGAAAATTATAAGCAAATTAATGTTCAAATGTAATAGAATCATGACAGAAATTTTTGTTCAGCTGTGCTGTTATGCAGTCATACAAATTTGAAACATTGTAAAAGAAAAAAGTATACACAAAAATTAAGCACTAAATCCATGAAACAAATCTGTTTAAATCATATGATCCCAGTTTTGTATATTCATGAAAATAGTCATAAAAATATACACAGTGTATCATAATGATTATGTTTGGACAGTATAACAGGCCACCTAAATTGTGTTATAGATAGACATAATAGCTTATAATAGATATTTTTCAGTGAATTTTTATTTCATGTTATCTGTAGTCTTGTGTCTTCCATCCTGCAACATAAAATTTGCTCCTCAAAATCTAGAATTGTGATTTTTTTCTCTCCTTCCATTCCTGATCCTTCCTCACCCACCTTGCACCTACCTAAAGCAAGAGCAGACAGATTCTAAAAGGAAAGATCTTGTGGAATTTGACTAATGGAATTGACCTTTCTGCAAAGGAGTAAACAAATATGGGGAAAATGAAGTAGATTATCACGTTATGATATGCCTAACTCCAAAACATATACACACACAATGAATGCTGTTGAATAAATGTTTACTGAGCACACGTTATATGCAAAATCTATGGTCTTTACATACACTGTTGCATTGAATCTGAACAGCAACACTGATATCAATGTGGATTAAGGAGCTGCGGCTTAGTGAGGTCAAGTGGTCTTACAGCTTTTGAGGACAGTAAAGATTCAAACTACTAGGCCAAATGAACTTCCATTAGGATAGTTGATTTTGATCAATCTATTATTTTTTGTATTTTATGTTGATAAGATATGTACAACTTTACTTGGTAATTATTTAAATATAGTTTTGAAATACTGTTATCCCTACATGTAGGAATTTTTCCAAAATGATAATATTGCTTAGAATTTTGGGTATCCAGCCACCTTCAAACTTGGAAATATAATCTGCAAGGTTTTGTGGTTGCCTGATTGAAATTCATATGGATGAGTGTTTTATTCAGGACCAGCTGAATTCCCTGATGTGTGCAGAGTGAGTCATGAGAGAAGAGCTTTATACGGTTACAGTAAAATAAAAATATCACCTTAAAGTTGACTCTTTTTTTTTTTAAACATCTTTATTGGAGTATAATTGCTTTACAAGGGTGTGTTAGTTTTGGCTTTATAACAAAGTAATCAGCTATACATATACATATATCCCCATATATCCTCCCTCTTGCGTCTCCCTCCCACCCTCCCTATCCCACCCCTCTAGGTGGTCACAGAGCACCGTGCTGATCTCCCTGTGCTATGCGGCTGCTTCCCACTAGCTATCGATTTTACATTTGGTAGTGTATATATGTCCATGCCACTCTCTCACTTCGTCCCAGCTTACCCTTCCCCTTCCCGGGTCCTCAAGTCCATTCTCTATGTCTGTGTCTTTTTATTCCTGTCCTGCCCCTAGGTTCTTCAGAACCATTTTTTTTTTTTAAGATTCCATATATATGTGTTAGCATACGGTATTTGTTTTTCTCTTTCTGACTTACTTCACTCTGTATAACAGACTCTAGGTCCATCCACCTCACTACAAATAACTAAATTTTGTTTCCTTTTTTCCCAGCTTTATTGAGATATAATTGATATATAACTTTGTGTAAGTTTCAGATGTACAACATTTAATTTGATTTCCTTATGTATTTTTTGTCCTCAAGTGCATTCTCTATGTCTGTGTCTTTATTCCTGTCCTGCCCAAAGGTTCTTCAGAACCTTTGTTTTTTTTTTTTAATGCCATATATATGCATTAGCATACGGTATTTATTTTTCTCTTTCTGACTTACTTCACTCTGTATAACAGACTCTAGGTCCATCCACCTCACTACAAATAACTAAATTTTGTTTCCTTTTTTCCCAGCTTTATTGAGATATAATTGATATATAACTTTGTGTAAGTTTCAGATGTACAACATTTAATTTGATTTCCTTATGTATTTTTTAAACATCTTTATTGGAATATAATTGCTTTACAATGGTGTGTTAGTTTCTGCTTTATAACAAACTGAATCAGCTATACATGTACATATATCCCCATATCTCCTCACTCTACTCTTGCGTCTCCCTCCCACCCTCCCTATCCCACCCCTCTAGGTGGTCACAAAGCATGAGCTGACCTCCCTGTGCTATGCGGCTGCTTCCCACTAGCTATCTATTTTACGTTTGGTAGTGTATATATGTCCATGCCACTCTCTCACTTCATCCCCGCTTCCCCTTCCCCTTCCCCATGTCCTCAAGTGCATTCTCTATGTCTGTGTCTTTATTCCTGTCCTGCCCAAAGGTTCTTCAGAACCTTTGTTTTTTTTTTTTAATGCCATATATATGCATTAGCATACGGTATTTATTTTTCTCTTTCTGACTTACTTCACTCTGTATGACAGTCTCTAGGTCCATCCATTTCACTACAAATAACTCAATTTCATTTCCTTTTATGGCTGAATAATATTCCATTGTATATATGTGCCACAGCTTCTTTATCCATTCATCTGTCGATGGACACTTAGATTGCTTCCATGTCCTGGCTATTGTAAATAGAGCTGCAATGAACATTGTGGTACATGTCTCTTTTAGAATGATGGTTTTCTCTGGGTATATGCCCAGTAGTGGGATTGCTGGGTCATATGGTAGTTCTATTTGTAGTTTTTTAAGGAACCTCCCTACTGTTCTCCATAGTGGCTGTATCAATTTACATTCCCACCAACAGTGAAAGAGGTTTCCCTTTGCTCCACACCCTCTCCAGCATTTATTGTTTGTAGATTTTTTGATGATGGCCATTCTGACTGGTGTGAGATGATACCTCATTGTAGTTTTGATTTGCATTTCTCTAATGATTAGTGATGTTGAGCATCCTTTCATGTGTTTGTTGGCAATCTGTATGTCTTCTTTGGAGAAATGTTTATTTAGGTCTTCTGCCCATTTTGTTTTGATGATATTGAGCTGCATAGCTGCTTGTAAATTTTGGAGGTTAATCCTTTGTCAGTTGCTCTGTTTGCAAATATTTTCTACCATTCTGAGGGTTGTCTTTTTGTCTTGTTTATGGTTTCCTTCACTGTGCAAAAGCTTTTAAGTTTCATTAGGTCCCATTTGTTTATTTTTGTTTTTATTTCCATTTCTCTAGGAGGTGGGTCAAAAAGGATCTTTCTGTGATGTATGTCATAGAGTGTTCTGCCTATGTTTTCCTCTAAGAGTTTTATAGTTTCTGGCCTTACATTTAGGTCGTTAATCTATTTTGAGTTTATTTTGGTGTATTGTGTTAGGGAGTGTTCTAATTTCATTCTTTGACATGTAGCTGTCCAGTTTTCCCAGCAACACTTATTGAAGGGCTGTCTTTTCTCCATTGTATACTCTTGCCTCCTTTT
>NC_041233.1:115864695-115867564 GCF_002837175.3 Physeter macrocephalus
CTGTATGCAGGCCTCTCACTGTTGTGGCCTCTCCCGTTGTGGAGCACAGGCTCCAGATGGACAGGCTCAGCAGCCAAGGCTCGCGGGCCCAGCTGCTCTGCGGCATGTGGGATCTTCCCGGACCGGGGCACGAACCCGTATCCCCTGCATCGGCAGGCAGACTCTCAACCATTGCACAACCAGGGAAACCATGAATTAATATTTCCGTTGTGGAGCACAGGCTCCAGATGGACAGGCTCAGCAGCCAAGGCTCGCGGGCCCAGCTGCTCTGCGGCATGTGGGATCTTCCCGGACCGGGGCACGAACCCGTATCCCCTGCATCGGCAGGCAGACTCTCAACCATTGCACCACCAGGGAAGTGCTCTTGCCTCCTTTATCAAAGATAAGGTGACCATATGTGCGTGGGTTTATCTCTGGGCTTTCTATCCTGTTCCATTGATCTGTATTTCTGGTTTTGTGTCAGTACCGTACCGTCATGATTACTGTAGCTTTGTAGTATAATCTGAAGTTCGGGAGCCTGATTCCTCCAGTTCTGTGTTTCTTTCTCAAGATTGCTTTGGCTACTCAGGGTCTTTTGTGTTTCCATACAAATTGTGCAGTTTTTTGTTCTAGTTCTGTGAAAAATGCCATTGGTAGTTTGATAGGGATTGCATTGAATCTGTAGATTGCTTTGGGTAGTATAGTCATTTTTACAATGTTGATTCTTCCAATCCAAGAACATGGTATATCTCTACATCTGTTTGTATCATCTTTAATTTCTTTCCTCAGTGTCTTATGGTTTTCTGCATACAGGGCTTTTGTCTTCTTAGGTAGGTTTATTCCTAGGTATTTTATTCTTTTTGTTGCAATGGTAAATGGGAGTGTTTCCTTAATTTCTCTTTCATATTTTTCATCATTAGTGTATAGGAATACAAGAGATTTCTGTGCATTATTTTTGTATCCTGCTGCTTTACCAAATTCATTAATTAGCTCCAGTAGTTTTCTGGTAGCATCTTTAGGATTCTCTATGTATAGTATCATGTCGTCTGCAAACAGTGACAGTTTTACTTCTTTTAAGATTTGGATTCCTTTTATTTCTTTTCTTCTCTGATTGCTGTGGCTCTAACTTCCAAAACTATGTTGAATAATAGTGGTGAGAGTGGACCACCTTATCTTGTTCCTGATCTTAGAGGAAATGGTTTCAGTTTTTCACCACTGAGAATGATTTTGGCTGTGGATGTGTGATATATGGCCTTTATTATGTTGAGGAAAGTTCCCTCTATGCCTACTTTCTGGAGGGTTTTTATCATAAATGCGTGTTGAATTTTGTCAAAGGCCTTTTTCTGCATCTATTGAGATGATTATATGGTTTTTCTCCTTCAATTTGTTAATATGGTGTATCATGTTGAATGATTTGTGTATATTGAAGAATCCTTGCATTCCTGGGATAAACCCCACTTGATCAGTGATATTGGCCTGTAATTTTCTTTCTTTGTGACGTCTTTGTCTGGTTTTGGTATCAGGATGATGTTGGCCTCATAGAATGAGTTTGGGAGTGTTCCTCCCTCTGCTATATTATGGAAGAGTTTGAGAAGGATAGGTGTTAGCTCTTCTCTAAATATTTGATAGATTTTGTCTGTGAAGCCATCTGGTCCTGGGCTTTTGTTTTTTGGACGATTTTTAATCACAGTTTCAATTTCAGTGCTTGTGATTGGTCTGTTTACATTTTCTATTTCTTCCCGGTTCAGTCTTGGAAGGTTGTGCTTTTCTAAGAATTTGTCAACTTTTTCCAGGTTGTCCTTTTTTTTTTTTTTTTTTTTGTGGTACACAGGCCTCTCACTGTTGTGGCCTCTCCCGTTGCAAAGCACTGGCTCTGGACGCACAGGCTCAGCGGCCATGGCTCACAGGCCCAGCCGCTCCGCGGCATGTGGGATCTTCCTGGACCGGGGCACGAACCTGTGTCCCCTGCATCGGCAGGTGGATTCTCAACCACTGCGCCACCAGGGAAGCCCCAGGTTGTCCATTTTATTGACATATAGTTGTTTATAGTAATCTCTCATGATCCTTTGTATTTCTTCAGTGTCAGTTGTTACTTCTCCTTTTTCATTTCTAATTCTATTGATTTGAGTCTTTTCCCTTATTTTCTTGATGAGTCTGGCTAATGGTTTATCAATTTTGTTTATCTTCTCAAAGAACCAGGGTTTAGTTTTATTGATCTTTACTATTGTGTCCTTCATTTCTTTTCATTTATTTCTGATCTGATCTTTATGATTTTTTTTCCTTCGCTAACTTTGGGGTCTTTTTGTTCTTCTCTCTCTAATTTCTTTAGGTGTAAGTTTAGGTTTTTATTTAAGATGTTTCTTGTTTCTTGAGGTAGGATTGTATTGCTATAAACTTCTCTCTTAGAACTGCTTTTATTGCATCCCATAGGTTTTGGATCATCGTGTTTTCATTGTCATTTGTTTCCAGGAATTTTTTGATTTCCTCTTTGATTTCTTCAGTGATCTCTTGATTATTTAGTAGTGTATTGTGTAGCCTCCATGCATTTGTATTTTTTACAGGTTTTTTCCTGTAATTGATATCTAGTCTCATAGCCTTGTGGTCAGAAAAGATACTTGATACAATTTGTTTTCTTAAATATACCAAGGCTTGATCTGTGCCCCAAGATATGATCTATCCTGGAGAATGTTCCATGAGCACTTGAGATGAAAGTGTATTCTGTTGTTTTTGGATGGAATGTCCTATAAATATCAATGAAGTCCATCTTGTTAATGTATCATTTAAAGCATGTGTTTCCTTATTTATTTTCAATTTGGATCATCTGTCCATTGGTGAAAGTGGGGTGTTAAAGTCCCCTACTATGATTGTGTTACTGTCGATTTCCCCTTTT
>NC_041233.1:115874257-115946719 GCF_002837175.3 Physeter macrocephalus
GATGAGTCTGGCTAATGGTTTATCAATTCTGTTTATCTTCTCAAAGAACCAGGGTTTAGTTTTATTGATCTTTACTATTGTGTCCTTCATTTCTTTTCATTTATTTCTGATCTGATCTTTATGATTTTTTTTCCTTCGCTAACTTTGGGGTCTTTTTGTTCTTCTCTCTCTAATTTCTTTAGGTGTAAGTTTAGGTTTTTATTTAAGATGTTTCTTGTTTCTTGAGGTAGGATTGTATTGCTATAAACTTCTCTCTTAGAACTGCTTTTATTGCATCCCATAGGTTTTGGATCATCGTGTCTTGAGGAGAAAGTGTATTCTGTTGTTTTTGGATGGAATGTCCTATAAATATCAATGAAGTCCATCTTGTTAATGTATCATTTAAAGCATGTGTTTCCTTATTTATTTTCAATTTGGATGATCTGTCCATTGGTGAAAGTGGGGTGTTAAAGTCCCCTACTATGATTGTGTTACTGTCGATTTCCCCTTTTTTGGCTGTTAGCATTTGCCTTATTTATTGAGGTGCTCCTTTGTTGGGTGCCTAAATATTTACAATTTTTATATCTTCTTGGAGTGATCCCTTGATCATTATGTAGTGTCCTTCTTTGTCTCTTGTAATAGTCTTTTATTTTACAGTCTATTTTGTCTGATATGAGATTTGCTACTCCAGCTTTCTTCTGATTTCCATTTGCATGGAGTATCTTTTTCCATCCCCTCACTTTCAGTCTGTATGTATCCCTAGGTCTGAATTGGATCCCTTGTAGACAGCATATATATGGGTCTTGTTTTTGTATCCATTCAGCCAATCTATGTCTTTTGGTTGGAAAATTTAATTCATTTACATCTAAGGTAGTTATCGATATGTATGTTCCTATTACCATTATCTTAATTGTTTTGGTTTGTTATTGTAGGTCTTTTCCTTCTCTTGTGTTTCCTGCCTAGAGATGAAAGTTGAATCTTACTGATAACGTTTAGGTTTTCTTGAGATTTGTAGTACATGGAGGATGGTCTATATTTTTTATTAACATTATAATAGATTCCTGTTTTACCTTTTAATTTGCCTATTAGTATTTTAAATTTATATATGCCCACACTCTTTGGTCTGGTGATTTTTATAGTTTTATTTTAAAATTATTACCTCCCCTCCTCCAAGCCCTCATAATTGTACACTTTAACCTTTCACCCTTTTCAACAAACTATGCTTTGAATCACCTTGATTGAGACTTCTATTGATCATCTTTTAGAAAAGGTACTTGGGATTTCAATAGATCTCTATAAATTTATTTTCTTTTGAAGAAGGAAGGAGTAAAAAATTAAATTCAAATCTGCTAGAAATGGATGAGAATTCCCAACATAGCTATTTCTGAGTTACGGTATTTTTTTTCTCCAACAGCTGTTTAATAGTTATGTCTAATCTTATAAGCACGTTATACATTAAGGACACAGTTTTGCCTGCTTTGTTCAATTTCAAGCACAGGAATATTATGCATTTCTCAGTGACATTTTCCAGATCATGTTCCCTTTAACAATGCAGTAAGAATTCTCTCATAGTTAATGTTTGAGGAGTGCTGATCTAAACTGAATTTCTAAGGTTTATGACTAAAGTGCATTTTATTAAAAGTGAAGGAAATTCCTATCTAAATGATATGGGAAATGCTTAATCAAGTAGACATTTGAACACAAAATTTGTTTCCAGTGTAATGCCATTAATATTCAGATGCCTTTAAATTATTTCTTGTCATTTGTTTCCTTTTTCTTTGTCTGTTTTACAAAAAGAACCCACTTTTTTTTTTTTAATTAAAAAGGACCCTTTCTCAGAACATTTATCTTGATCTCTCAAAGCTAGCCTCCAGTAAACTCTTTTACATATTAAAGAGGAAAGGGTTGGAATTGATATATTTAAAGTACAAAGTTTCACGACCTAACTTGACAAAATGTGTGATTGAATGTATTCAATCATATTGAATGTATTGAATGTATTACAACATTGTTTTGTTATATAAGTGGTGATAAATTCAGATTCTAAAATTTGATACTTGGCTGAATCCTGAGAGTCTCTTAAGTTTTGTATCTTGCTGGGAAAAATCATTTCTAGATTTGCCAGTTTTTTCCAGATTTCCTTCTAACAAATTAAGAATGCATGGAGGGCTTCCCTGGTGGTGTAGTGGTTGAGAGTCCACCTGCCGATGCAGGGGACGCGGGTTCGTGCCCCAGTCTGGGAGGATCCCACATGCGGCGGAGCAGCTGGGCCTGTGAGCCATGGCCGCTGAGCCTGCGCGTCCGGAGCCTGTGCTCCGCAACGGGAGAGGCCACAACAGTGAGAGGCCCGGGTACCGCAAAAAAAAAAAAAAAAAAAAAAAAAAAAAAAAAAAGAAAGAATGCATGGAGATTCATGAAAGCAGCAGGGAGTTGTTCAACACAATTACAATACAAGGTATCTTGATGTTATCAACTATAGAGGCAGATCAATCTAAGACCCACGTTGGAAGCGAAACCCAGTTTATTTACACAGTTATTTAATTATTTTTACTTACAGCTCAGTTGTGCTATTTTTCAAAAACTCAGGTGGAGTTTCAGGTATAACTTGAATGTTCTTGAATTATTTTCTCTGCGGATCTCCTTTACTTGGCTCTCACACCAGCTCCAAGCACTCTTCAGGTACTCCAACTGCCTTAAAATAACTTTCTTCGGTGCCAAAAGTTTGGATTCATATTCAACTTTTTCTTGCCAGTTAAAATTTGCAAGAGGGACTGCTATGGACTGAACTGTGTCCCCTCCAAATTCCTTGGTCAAAGCACCAAGCCCCAGTGTTATTGCATTAGGAAATAGGGCTATTATGGAGGTATTCAAGGTTAAATGAGGTCATGAGGGTGGAGCTCTGATCTGATGGGGCTGGTGTCCTTTTAAGAAGAGGAAGAGACACCAGAGTCTGTTCCCTCCACGGGTGCCCAGAGGAAAGACCTCATGGGAACACAGGACGCATGGTGGCTGTTTTAAGCCAAGAAGAGAGATTTCACTAGAAACTAGAAATCCTGATTTCAGGATCAAGGGGCCCTGCTGGCCCCCTGACACTGGACTTCCAGCCTACAGAACTGTGAGAAAATAAATTTCTGCTGTTCAAGCCAACCAGTCTGTGGTATTCTGTTATGGCAGCTGACCAGATTAAGAGAGGGCAAAGCGTGTTTACAAATGAGCTGAGTTCACACCAGCCTTCTGACAAAAATTAGGCGTGTCCAGATGAGGGAGGCTCCTATTTGTTTGCAGATTCAAAGTCCTTGGTAAGACAACTCTTCAAAAGCAAAGAGAGAATCAAGGCATATGGATCTGGTCCAAGAGTAACGCCTCGTGGCAAGGGAAGGGGCTGATTATAAATCCAACCCAGAGGATGCTCCAGCCCAGCTTATGTTGATTTATGTTTGTGCTTTGGTCAAAGGCTGTCCAATAAGTGTACATTTTTAAAAACCTGAATTAAAGCCTACCTAGTTTTTCTAATAAATTCTCTGTTGTAAGCAGTATTCGGGCTGGGGCACTTTGCACGGGGGGTTAAGAACTCTTCCCCTCTCCTGATAAGAGCACAGTGGCCTTGCTTGGTGTCAGCATATTTGGTTCCCTGGTCAAGGAGAGGCTTTTCAGTGCTACAGGGTTTTGGCCAAAACTTCAGGAATAGCTGCTCAGCTGGGCGGCGATGGCTTTTGCAGAGAGCAAGAGGTTATTAACGTAATTCAATAACGTAAATGTCCTATGTCAGAGCAGTAATTTAAAAAAAGAATTTTCAAGACCGTTTATTAAAATAAAATCCACCCCCCCCCCAATATCTTGGCATAAAACAGATAAAAGTAGGCCTGCTCTGTGGAATGAGGACTGGGGGTCTGGTGTCAGCCTAGAACTTTGTGGAACACACATTGATTGTCATTGCAGATGTGAGACAAACATTACACTAACGATCACCTGCCCTGTGTTTTCGTATGGACTCTGCTTCTCCACTGTCTGTCTCAGGAGACACCTTTAACAGTTCTCACTCCTGAAGATGAAAGGTCGACTTTTAGAATTGCTAATAACTCCTTCTAGGTCTAACTCAAATTCCGGGAATTATGTCAGAGGCAGAGAAGAGACTGGATTGTTCAAGAGAACTCTGCAACCTCCAGGACCCCTCAGCCTCTTGAAGCTCGAGGTCCCCCAGAGCACAGAGGATGTGGGTCCTTACCCGCACAATACGGATGAAGAAAGACTTCTCTTTCCTGCCAGCCCCGTCACTGCCCACCCACAAGCAACAGGGGCAACAGAACTTGTCCTTTCCTCACACACAGCACAAACCTGTCATATAACTTGTTAGACAAAAAATCACAACGAAATTCTCATGTGATCTGATGTTACATGCAAAACCATCTACTTTAAATCTGGAGATGAAGAGATGCTTTCTGTCTCCTCGTGATCTTCTCGAAAGCACCTCACCATGATATGAACGATGGTGAATGATGTGACTTTCAGTGTCCATGCCCACAAGTAGAGATGGAAGTTATTTCCTGCCAAATGTATTTCAAGTGTTTTACCTCAGACTTTTACCATTATTTTCAAATAACCATCATGGTATTCATCCCATTTACTTGGCAAATACCGTAACCCAACTCAAGAACTATTCAGCAGATTTCACTTCTGCCATGCTTGTTCACGAACTGCAGAGATTTCTCCTCTGCGTTTTAAGAATTTGCCACTTCCTTCTCCATCCGCTTCCTGAAAGGTCATTCAGCGTCTTCATTCTTTTCTTAAAATTTGTGTGTGTCTGCTTTTTCTGTTCTATTTTCCTTTCTGACCCTCCTCATTTTTTCCTGTCCCTCCTTCCTGTTTTCATCTTTGCTTCATCTCCTTCCTCCCTTCTGTTTTCCTCCCTCTTATTAGCAAATGCTAGTCTGTGACCCTCTCTCGATTCACTGTATGCTCCAGGAGGAACAGGAGCTTCACAAACGTCAAAATTAAGAGAGACTATCTTACAGTGGGCCAACAGTCCATCAGTCCAAAGCCTGGGATAGAATCGGAGGAAGGTAGTGATGTTGGAAACGACCCGCCCGAGTCCTGTCTGATGCCTGCATGCTGTCTCCTTCCTGTGATGCCATATCATTGAGCAACAATTGCCAAAAATATTGTGGAGTAGAAACAGCAGAGGATGGGAATGAGGAGAGAAATAATCAGGGGCTAAAACTCACTGTTTAAGCTGAGCAGGACATCGGGAGAACGAAGTAGTGCCTTGAAAAAAGCTGTCATAGAAAGGAAATATGAAATATAAAGAATGGGGCGTGTTAGACCATACAGTTTTTTACACATTGGGAAGGGTGCTGTGAAATATTGATGGCAAGTGTCTCAAAATATGACTCTCAAACTGAAGACAATTTGTATTTTTAAAAACGGAATGAACAAGTCAGCTACATAGTTCAGCTACATGGTGGAGGTGTAATTATATTCTCAAAAAAGAACTTCTACTGAATTTAAATATAAACATTTAAATATAAGGAAAAATAATTTTTCAAAAGATTAAGAATATGTGCAACTGCCTTAAAATGATGAAAAAAATTCCATGACATTAACAAAACACTATAAATATTGTTATGAAGTCATATAAGGCAGTGTGTGGTGAATATAAATGTTTTCTTCTTTTAAAACTATAAATTTTATTTGTAAAATTAATTATTTCTGATTGAGACAGTTTCAAATTCTTTCTTATCCAGCTAGTCATTATTTGGTGGATTTTTGGGATTAACAGATACACACTACTATACGTAAAATAGATAACCGACAAGGAGCTACTGTATAGCTCAGGGAACTAGCCTCAATACTTTGTAATAATCTATAGGGGAAAATAATTTTTAAAAAATATATATATGTATAACTGAATCACTTTGCCATACACCTGAATGAAATTTTTTAAAAAAAGAATTATAAATTAATTAATTAATTTTTTTAAAAAACCTAGCCTTCAGAGACTTAAAAAAAAGTTGTCGATGGTGTCTCACAATCATTTCTATTAAAAGAGTTACGGTTGTCTCTGTTCAGTCCATGGGCAGCACTGAGTATTTTGACTTCTTTACTTACGAACATGTAGATGCCAGATCCCGACGGTACAGGCCCAGTTTCTAATCAAATCCTGTCATCAGAATCCCAGATGGAAACAGTATCAGAAGTCAATTTCTGCTTCAACAGCCTTGCCTGGATGAAATACAGTATATGTGCCTCCGACTGAGGTTTGGAAGCAGTGCACAGGAAATCTCAATATTTGCTTTCTTGTGAAAGTTGCTTGGTTTTGTTTTTTTTAAGATACTTACTTTTCCAGCAGTTGAAAGAAAATTTCCAACGTCTGCATGTGTGACCACCTTTGGTATGAAGAAATCAGGAAAAATGTTGCTTTGAGTTATCTAAATTAGTTAGAATTTAAGAATTAGAATTACAGTATAAGGGAGACAGATTTTTCATTTACAACTTCTTATATGAAACATTTTTAAAAGATTAATATTTCCTCTTAATGGGGTCACTAATCACAGGAATGGGGCTTCCCTGAAGTTCTTTAAAATGTTTCCCCCCGCCCCCACTCTGTATGTAGTTTAGTACAAAGTTTGTAACTTCAGAGTTGGACATCCTGCACAATTTAATTCAACTCCTTCCCTTCACAGATTAAGTTGAGACTCAGAAGATTTTGGTGATTTGCTCAAGGACAAACCAGAAAAGTCAGGATTAAAAACCTGGCTTTCAATTCCCAGTCCAGTGCTCCTTTTCTTACAGTATGCTTTTTTTAAAAAGCAATTAGTTGTTGGCTCTGGAATGAAGATAAAAGAGCGTGTGAAACTTTGGTTTAAATTTTTTTTTCAAACCACCAAACCCCATTTACACTTCCACAAGTTAACAGATAGCTATTCTCCACTTAAAAAATAGCCAATATATTAAAAATTCAAACATGAACATATAAACCAGTACTTACTTTATAATGTACATGTCATGGACTTCCAGACAGTTCTCTGGGTGGACTCCATGCTTCTTTAGGATACAATCATTGGATTTATTCAGAACTTTTTACAATTCCTCTAGATGAAAAATCAGACACGTCAGCACACTCTCTTCTGCTGCAGTGGTGGGCAATACGATTTTTTCTGTTATTCTCATTTTCAGTTCAAAAGGTAAAGTCCCGAAAAAGCATCCTCTGAAAAATCTTCTAATGGGAGCTCATATCTTGGGAAACGGTGTAGAAATGTAGACAAAGTGGAGCCACAGGACCTTGGTTCAGCTCTTTGCCACGGCACTTCCTGGGGAGGTTAATATAGAAACTTGACCACGTAAGGAGTTGCGTAAACTTTGGCAAAATGCCAAAACAAGCGCTGCAATGTGATCTCTCTCACCTGTTGGATCTGTTTCTCTCTCACACTCATTGAATAAAATTCCTGCAGAGCAGGGTACCCCTGGAGGAAGCCTGGACTGTGTGGAGGTAAGTGAGTGACCTTTATCCCTCCTCTCAAAGAAGTGTACCTGGGGTATGCCACCGGTGGTCACCCCTCAGACTTCTGCTTTGAGCAGTATGGGTACGGAGGACAGAATTTATTTTTAGAAATTCTAATAATGGAGTCTGTTTCACTCAAGCAGTTGGCAAATGTCAAAACCCCCTTCCAAAAAAGAAAGAAAGAAAAAAAGATATGGAAGCTAAATCTTATAACCGCTTACCAAAATATTTTGTTCCGTGAGTCTTTTAAACAGAGTATACAGGGTTAGGTTTCTAGACATATAATTCTGTTTATAAACTTTCCAAGATTTGGATATAGTAACTGTTGCTGCAAGCTTCCAGTGTTTTTTCATCTTCATCCTTGAGATTTGACCAATTGGTAGTTGGAGACTCTTGCAGGGTTTATGAAAATGCTCGCTGTCTATTTTAGCTACTTGCTGAATCCTATTTGCTAATATTTTAAATCACTGTTTAGCTTGAGCTCTAGTCCACTTTCTTAACCAGTACCACAGAATCTCAATTATTATAATGTAGTGAAGTGAGATTTTTATGGTCCATATAAAATTGTTTGCAAGAATCTCTGGCAAAGTATTGTCTTTGTTGATGTTACTTTCGCCTTTCATCAAAATTATTACATCTTCAGGGACAAATTAAATGTTATTTTTTCTGGCATGCCTCACGCTTTATATTTTGGTCTAGTGATTTCTTTGGCTTACCTATATATTCTGAGAAACCAATTGTCAACACATAGTTTAGATTTTTTTAAGCTGATAACTTGTAACGGTCATTATATCAGATACTACTATTCTCTACATGGCCTCAGGGGGCTCACTGGAAACTTAGAATAGATTCTTTCTAAATTATCTAAAAAAATTAATACATTTAAAATGTATCAAGACTAAAATTGATTGATGCCAGATCAACGTAACAGATTATATAATGTTTGTTTGCTTACATTCTTGGCTGAAATGTGGTGCAAAATTATTAAATTGAATCTCAGTTGAATTGTATAGCTGGTGACCATTTTATGCACCAAGGGACTGTGCCTCCCCAGCAGGTGGAAAGATATTGTTTATTATGATTCCATTCTTCCTTTTGTAATGACTCTCTAATTTGCTCTGTTGGGGAAATTTTGATAAAACTATAGCTGTTGTCAAATATACTTATCTTTTACTTTTGTTTCATTATTATCGCTGTTGCTGCTGCTGTTGCTTTTTGTGCTCGTTCGTTTGTCACTCTCTAATTTGCTCTGTTGGGGAAATTTTGATAAAACTATAGCTGTTGTCAAATATACTTATCTTTTACTTTTGTTTCATTATTATCGCTGTTGCTGCTGCTGTTGCTTTTTGTGTTCGTTCGTCTTTGCTGTTCTCAAGTGTGAAAATTACCCAGACCGCAGCTGGTTCATAGATTGTACAATGCGTATTTTCATATATTTTCTGCCTACAGGCTTCAGATTCATCTTTGCTTAAAAAATACAAAGATGGTCCATAAATGTATAATGAGAGAATTTCAAAAGACTCCTTTTTCCCAGTACGTAAAAAAAAATCTGAATTTATGAACGAGATGTTAAAGTTGTGCAGAGTACGTACCTGTAATTCAGCAAATCTTGCATGTAACATTGTTTTAAAAGTCAGTATTGAAAACAGTGTTTCAACATTTTTAGGGCATCGACCTTCTAATCAAATATTATAAAAAATAAATTATTTTGTAGCAAAACATAGAGATACTAATATTTTGTACTGTACTGAGTAGTCACCTATACCATTTAAAATGTTTTTGTTATATTAAATTTGCCAGTTTTTAAAAGCCATTTTTACATAACTTTATAGATTCTTTTTTTTTTCCTTTCAGGACTACTTATTTTTATGTATTTGCTAGTAGCTATGTATTTTTATTTGCTAGTAGCCATGTCCTACGAGAAAATAATCAATTCTCTGTCAACAAGCCAACCACTTATGTGGTTGCATTTACGGAGGCAAAATATTTGTTCCCAGAAAAACAAATTTTAGTGTGCTGCCTTTTTAAAAAAACGAAACAAGTGCTTTAATTGTGTGACTGAAAGGTTTCCTTTTTAGCACATATGAACATTTAAATGTCATTTCCAATTTATTTCATATGTGTTGGGTAGAGCACTTCAGTTTATAAAAAGTATTTAGCTGGTCAGAGAAATTAAACATATGGAAAGATTCTTTTTAAGAAAAATATTTTAAAGCCATTTTAATATGTACTGAGAGCTATTCTATCAGGTTAAGAGTCTGAATGCTCCAAGGGCACTGAATAACTTTCAATTGCATAACCATGCTAAGCAGACTATCTTATGAGATGATATGTTTTCTATTGATTCATTTGGCTATAAATTCAAAAGTGTCATGTGCTAAAGCATTTCTACTCATTAAATATATTAAGAGATGAATTTAAATAAAATTAATAGCAACTGCTGTCCCTCTGAAACTTTCTTTTACAGGATCATACAGCAATCAAAATCTGACATCCAATTAGAGAAAAAGGAAAAGAGCAGAGGGAGATGACAGTTTTCATAATATCAAGTTTTGCTGATAGTGTAAGATGGTAATGGACTCAACTTACCAGCTTATAATACAATTTTCATTTTATTTTAAACATATTTTGCATGATATAAAAATATTGATCACGGTGAGCTTTACCAATTGTTATTGCTATAAAAATGAATGCAGAAACAATATTTTTAGTGGAAATAAATTATATAGTCATTATTCTTTTTTAAAATCACAAGAGAAAAACCTCAGCTGTTTGGTCATTGGCAGAAAACCAGTCTTTTGCAGATGAGCTCCAGTCCATTTCTGTAACATTATCCACATGGTTCAGGAAACTGACTTTTGTCTTTGTTACCAGGTCCCACAAAGTCTCTGTGTTCATAGTTCTAACATGGCAACACCGTTTTCCCATGATAGAAAAATGACGAACTAGAAAAGATACAATCTTAGTTCATATGTGGTCTTTTCCAATATGAAGGGACACAGCGACATACTTCTTCACTAAATGAAAGTCCCTGTTCACAATGCTTCACTCGATTTGTACATGGTCGTCTGTAACAACTAGGGGAACAAAGAAGGACAGACTTTTGTTAAAGACCAAGGAGATGAATTTGTTATGCTACAAATGCACTTTTGTGTTCTCTAAGTTTCAGACTAGAACAGAGTTACTTATTTTATCATAAAATTGTTCTCCGGTTTATAAATTGCTAAAGTTTGTGCCTGGAATTAACAAATTTAAGAGGAATGGAAAAACCTAAAAAAAAAGAAAGAGTCTTGCTTGCAGAAATAACGAATGGAAGAATGAGGTGTTGTTAGCATTAGTTCTTTTGAAGTGCTCTGTGCTTCGTAGATGAAAGTAACATAAAACAGAAATTTTGAAAGTGAATATTTAAGGTCTGCCAATTTAGCATGATCACGTAAGCATGGCAGAATTCACAAGACTCTGGGACTCGTTTGGAACCCAGACTTTGGAGCGATTAAACCCAGCCATTCTCTCAGGACTGTGGTCCACAGTGAGGGCCCCATTCTCACTCTTGACTTGGCTGGACTGGCAGCTGGCTGGCTGCACGAGAGTGGCTCAGCCTCCCTCCTCCACCTGGGCTCCGTGTGAAAACAGTGCAGTCTGGGGGAAGGCACAGTATTCACTGTGAGGGTCCCTTTCCTCCTACCCTAGATGTCCAGTTTCTAGTAGTGGCAAAGGACAAACGACCCAGCAGCCAATAACATCAGCAGCCTTGTTGCTCCAGTGAATGGGAGCCATCTTTGAAGGATTTTTCTGGAGGATGAGTATACGTAACATGTGGCAGTGGGGATGGATACAATGCAAGAAAAATGCAAGGTGACCTGGAGATCAAACATGCACCACAGAAAAACTACAGATGTGATTTTGAAACGGCATTTCTTTTGCTCCAGAAAAGAAAGCATATCTAGTTAGAATGTTATTTATTTATTTTCAGTTCTAAATACAATTACATTATTATAAGGCCACCGGTATTCCTTTACTAAAGAGATACAATTCTCAATGATCAATGTAAGTTGCTGATTAAGGCAGTGAACTGGATACAATTCTCAATGATCAATGTAAGTTGCTGATTAAGGCAGTGAACCGGATACAATTCTCAATGATCAATGTAAGTTGCTGATTAAGGCAGTGAACCACAGAATGTATACTCTGCCTGCCACAATTTTGGAATAAATATGAAGAGAAATTGAGGAGTACATATATTTTCAAAATATTAAACTATCTTTTTTTGCTTCAGTATATGCATAAAACCTGGAATTATACACTTAGAAAAATGAACATGGGGAGAGAGTTAGTAAATAAAAAGCCATTAAGAAACAATGTATGCGATGAGGAGAAATACAATGACAGAAATCTTTTCTACTAAGTTAATATAAGAATTCTGTAGAAAAATATGGCTGGTTAGTTTTATGTAAACAAAAATTTCAGGTTTTTCAATGTGTTCTGGGTTCACTCGGATTCAATAAGAAAAAATGGTTTCATGATCTTTAATAAGATTTAGTATCTATACTCTGCATTTTTGAAATATCCTTTTGCTGATTAGAGTAGGATATGCAAGTAAAATTGGAATATCATTGCCCAGAATATTCTAAAGAGGAAAAACAAGGATTCCTCTCAGGTCTTCTGACATGATAATGGAAGAAAAAAAAAAGTCATTAATGAGATACCTAGATTCATGGAAGTCTCCTCATGCAGTAGCTAACATGTTAGTGTGGACAAGTCTTCAGAAAGATAAACTGAAGTGAGAATACAAACTCTTGAGAATCAAAAAGAAAGACACTTTATTTACTGAAGATAAAGGTAATGATGAACATTCATGCAGATACTAAATTGTAAATAAATTGTAATTATTTACGATTATAAATGTAAACAAATAAATGTAAATAAAGTTTTAAGTCGTGTGAATAATCATCTGTTGAAAGGGTGTTATCACCATCTGGAAAGAGTGGGTGGAAGAAGAGAACCCAGTGAGAACTCCAGTGATGGACAGCAAGTGGTCAGAAAACCTAAAGGACAACCAGGAAAGCACAATGTTGTCTCACTCAAAGCAGAGGAGAGCCTAAAGAGAAACTACGGAAAGGACAGGTTTACAGAAAGACCAAATTGTCCATTGGATTTGACAATGAAGGGTCTACTGAACTTGATCGTGGAATATTAGGGCATAAACCAGGTTCCAGTTGGTTGAATAAATGAGAGATGAAAGAGGTGAATAGATAAATGCCAAATGCCTGGTCTTGGTGCAACTCAGAAGACAAGGACAGAGCTTGGTTGCTACAGAATGCTCAAAATCGCAGTGAGATGCCAATAAAATAGAAAAAATTGAGGGGGACGAACACTAGAGTTGAGGACATTGAAGGTGTGGAAGGGAGAGGGCGTGACTGGTGGAGCGAGATGCTGAAGGAGAATGGGAGCAAATGTCAAAAGCACAGATCTGGCTTATTCTCAGATCAAAGAGGAAGAGGTTCAGGGGTTAACACTGAAAGTGTCTGAGTCCAAGAGACTCATTTTTTTCTGGTGAAGAAGGGAGCAGATTCAGGTTTAAGGAATGTCTTGAGTAACCTTGAACAACGTATTAATTTATTTCTCTGATTCCATTAAATATTATACTTAGCTTAACTATTTTCATTTCTAGATACAATTCCACAGTAAACGGTATCATCCTATACTTTGTAAAACTTGCACATTTTCTGCACTTAGAACAGCTGTACAAAATTACATCTGATGGCATCATCATTTTGTTGGGGGCAGGTGTGCACTACCTGGATATATTTTGAAAATGCTCCGCAAGTGACTGTCCTATGCATCTGTTCTCTAACTCATGTGGAGAGCTACTACCTTAGTCTCTGGAACAAGGATTTAGTGTATTCTGAGCTTGGATCTGGTTTTGGTTCCCAGGACTCCCATCTTATTTTGGGAGCGGGGGGCAAAGTCTCACAAAAATTTAGCATTGGTTACAAAATATCAGAATTCATCTTCCAGAACTTAACTAGTTCCACTGTAACAAAGAACCAATATTTTGGTTGAGAAAACTGCTTTGCGTTGAGAAAACTATTTCCAGTAAGAGAAATGAATACTGTTTATGAAGATTTCTTACCTGCAAGTTTGGTGCTGAAACTTCTTTCCTTTTAAGAAGCATTTCTGTGGAGTTTCTGTACATTCACAGGCACATTTTCCAGGGTTTAGGGGTTGATTTCTTGGGCAGGTTCTTTTACATACGCACTGGCATGTGTTTTCGTCAAATTCTCTGTTGGCCGCACACGAGCTGGGGAAGAGTTTGTTTTTACAGACACACTGGCATGAGTTTCTGTCCAGTTCCTTGTGGGGTCCACAGCTGGAAGGCCAAAGCCCCCCTCTGCAGACGCACTGACAGGTCTCTTCATCCAGCTCCTTGTTGGGCCCACAGATGTCATGGAATCCGTCTGCAGAGTCTAGACAAACACAGTCAGGACATCTTTACTATCCCTTACTTGGTTCTGGGTGTGGTGGGAAACAATAAAAAGCCTTTAAAAGTGTTTTCATTTTATATTGTTCATTAAAGGGTTGTGCACTCACACAGGTAGGTTCCTTTACAAAGAATTTCAAAATAATACCAATACGAAGCAGAAAGTGTCCTATTTTGTAGTAAGTGATTTCAAAGCATGAAAATGAATATTGTACATGTGATTTTAATATTATAATATTTGTTAATCAAAATAGAGACATTTAGTCTTTAATACAGCATTCGGCTTACCATCTCCAACATTAGAGGAAAAAATAAAATCTTGCTGAGCCAGGCATCTGCAGATGTGATTATTCCATATGTAATCTGTGGGGCAGGTCTTGTTTGCAGCCTGGCATCTGTGGGAGATGGGTTAAGCAAGAGAATAATTGTTACATGGAAGGGATCATCTCTTTTCTTCCCTATGTGTTACAAAATCAACAATGCTTGTAAAAAAGCACTAAGATGACATAAGAATATCTAAAATGAAATGCAAACATTCCCTCTCAAACTGCTTCCACCCACAGGTGCTGTCAAGTTCTAATCCCAGAGGTGACCACTGTTAGTGGAATAGTCTTATATTATTCATTCCAGATTTCTATCTTTTTAAGGCAAATACATTTATTTGTATAATCACATACTGTTTTACTTCGTGCAAAAATGGGATTAAGCCTTTTATACTATTCTGAAATTTCCGTTTTCCATTAAACAATATATTATGGACCTCTATATGTCATTTCATGAAGTTTGCTCCATCGTTTTTACTGGCTGCTTAGTAGTCCATAAATGGATGTACTATTATTTATTTTATTAATCTCCTATTGGTAGTCATTGGAGTTTCTTCCAACTTATGGCTTTTTCAAACAGTTCTACAGGAAACATCCTTATACATGCACCTTTACGGCCTTATTTCTGAAGCACAGATGCCCACAGCTGTAAAGGGTCCATTAATACAGATTTCCCACTCCTCGCTCCACAGAAAGGAATCAAAGACCATGTTCTTTGTTGTTATTCTAGTTTTTCCTTCCCTTCTTCCTTCCATCTTCCTTATTTATTTAACTAAAAATCTGAACATATGGGCTTCAAATGCTCCTTTGATGTGCCAATTGTCTCACTGTTGCCTAACTGGGACCCCTTCGTGTTGGCGCCTGTATGGCATGACCCCTCTATTTTTCCAGCTTCTCTGCTTTCTGGGATGAACAGATGCCATACACTCATGTTGCCCGTTTTCTCCCCCATGCCTGGATCAGCCATCCCTTCAGGGAGCCCTAATTCTCTTTTTTTGGAGAATAGCATTATTATATTTGGGGGAATAGGTTATTGATCTTAAGAAAGAAATACCTGTACATATTTTTAGGGAAAAAAGTTCATAGTGCTATTTCCAAATTCAATTGAACATTACTGGGGTTTTAAATTGAGTCCTTTGACTTTAACTAATAACTTCCATTGAAATCTTGGTTTCTAACCATCTTTGCTTAAATATAAGTATATATTGAGATATTTGCTTTATCCTGCAAATACTACATGCTTTTTCTTTTCAACTCATTATTTTGAAAGTGGAAAACATTTATGTGATTATCAGAGTCACTAACACATCCACAATCCCACTTATCATTTGTATGGAGGATAAAGATGCTTTTCTAAGAATTATTTCATTAGTTGTTTCAAAACTTCACTTGGCTGGTTTGGTAGCTATTGCTTTTTGCTAACTAAAACCGGGGAACAGGGCTTC
Source organism: Physeter macrocephalus (assembly GCF_002837175.3). NCBI lineage: Eukaryota > Metazoa > Chordata > Mammalia > Artiodactyla > Physeteridae > Physeter > Physeter macrocephalus. Next base: position 115,889,984 of record NC_041233.1, read on the forward strand.
CCTGGTGGTGCAGTGGTTGAGAATCCGCCAGCCGATGCAGGGGACACGGGTTCGAGCCCTGGTCTGGGAATATCCCACGTGCCGCGGAGCATCTAGGCCCGTGAGCCACAACTACTGAGCCTGCGCGTCTGGAGCCTGTGCTCCGCAGCAAAAGAGGCCGTGACAGTGAGAGATCCGCGCACCACGATGAAGAGTGGCCCCCGCTCGCCGCAACTAGAGAAAGCCCGCGCGCAGCAACGAAGACCCAACACAACCAAAAAATAAATAAATAAATAAATAGCGTTAAACAAACAAACAAACAAAAAAACCCGGGGAACAAAAATGTAACGGTTTGTGTGTTAGAGAACAACGAATTTAACGATTAAATCAATCTTATTTTGCCATTGATCTTCCTTTCGAAATGCTAAAAGATTAATCTGCTCCAAATATGTGTTAGGTTAAATTCTACATATTGGATAATAATTACTAGCTCTTGTGCATTGAACATTGTAGTAGGCTATTTTGTGCATTCTATGTTTTGGACTCTCATCTCTACTTTTTGGCACTCGGATTTTTATATACTTGAAATTCCCTGACTCTCCAAATCAATATTTAAGGAATGAAGACATACTACCACCTTTATTTGGCATTAGTTAGAGCTGAGCTGAAATGTTATTCTTTTTCAAATAACTATCATCTTGGTAATATATTTCTAAGTGGAAAAAATGAACTGCATTTTGATTTATATTAAAATGCTTATTGATATAATTTACTAAGTATCTCTTTAAAAATATTTCATAGGTTGCTCAAAATGAATGTTGACATTAAGTGAATACTAATTCAACTTGTAGCACTCAATGACTTCTTTAAAAAGCAAATTCTTTCTATGGAGATGAACTGTGCTGTTAATCAATTAATCTCATTGGAAGCTCTTTTAATAAGGTATCTTTCCAACATCCCAGCAGATTAAAATTCTGCTGATCATGTGGCATCTACAGTCCAGAGGTGTGTTCTTCAAATAGCTATCCTTTGCTAAGTCTTGTTAAAAGTGGTGTGTGATCCAGTAATATTAGTTGGAAAGCATGTACTATGAGCTCTCATGTACCCCTTCCAAGGAGCTTTACGTCATTCAGTTGGACATTCAATAAGATGCTCTTGTACTCCACTGTGAAAACCGTAAGGGGAACTCTGACTACATAATTAATTTTGAAAAAAATCAAAATAGGGTTTTGATTTCCTAACGTTCAGCTGTTGATGTCGTTTGAACTTCGCCCACTATGATCAACATCACTCAAACCTGTAATACATTACAGGTTAATATCAATCCAGACGCTTTTTGCTCAAGATTGCTCTCAGCATGGGAGGTGGAGGGGCAGCTATATTCTTTCATTATCAGAGCCACAGAGCCCTGGGTAAAACCAGCGCCCTGGTTTCAACAATTTTATTCCAAAAGTCTTTGAATTGTTGTGTTCATCTTGAGTTCATCATGCGTGGCCCTTGAATACACTCAGCAATCTACACAGATGTTGATTTGCTTATATTTTTGCAAGAGTGGTAAATATCAAATGAAAAGTGGTTAAGTAAAAATGGCCTTGATAGTGAATGTTATTAAGTAGCTTCTTCAGTACTATGGGTAGAAATCAGAATTATATTCATTTTAAAGGCTCTATACAAATTGTCTTAAAAAAGTAACATGTTTAACAGAAATATATCTAAATAAAATGCATATATTTATCATACCTGGTATTGATTTCATGCTAATTTGTGCTTACGTCTGCTTATGTTACTTTTTTGCTTGTGACTGGAAGACCAGTGGATGGAGTTGGGTTTGTTAGGATATAAAAAAAAAATAGTAATTATGTCTGATTAATGAAAATCCATAGTTTTAATAATTTTTCTAGACTTAATAAGTGAAAGGCTAATACACTAGTTGCATTAGTATAAAAAGTGGGCTTAGAAATCTAATCTTTCACTTTTTGTGTGAATATAAATGATTGTTTTAAAGCAGTAACCTGCTATATACAACAACTCAGCTACCATCTGAGACTTGGATATAAAGCACGAGTTATGCCATGTAGTCATCACTTGGCTAGCTGCGTGCAGGAGTGCTTGTTTTTGAGTTGGATGATCACTAGAACTGGAGCACAGCAGCACAGGACGCTAGGATAAGTCTAGAAGCCTAGGTGGTTTCCTGGAGCACAGCAGCACAGGACGCTAGGATAAGTCTAGAAGCCTAGGTGGTTTCCTTTTTTAAATTTTTAAACTTTTTGGATTTGGTTGGATATACAAGGTTGAGAGAGGTATGGCAGGTTGAAACAATGGAAATCTAGCAGTTACTCTATTTGTCAGTTTGTCCGTTTTTATTGCTATATTTAACTCGAACTAACAGAATTAGAACAGAGAAATGATAAAATAGTAACCAGGAATTCAGTAAAAATGTCCCTCAATAGTCACTGGTCTCATTATCTCATCACAGTCACATCTCAACAAAAAAGCAAAACCAAAACCCAAACAATGACAACATGTGTTGAGGGCATGGGAGTGTCGCTACGACATCAAAATGACTGGTTGAGGGCAGTGTTTCGGGGAAGGGAAGTAGGGCTGAACAGGGGTTATGAGGGCAGTGAAACATTCTGTAAGACAATATAACGGTGGATACCTGTCATTATGCATTTGTCAAAATCCATATAATGTGCAACAAAAAGATACTAGAGTAAACTATGGATTTTACTTGATAATGTATCAGTATTGGCTCATCAATGGTAACAGATGGACCACACTAATTATACTCCAATAAAGACATATTAAAAAAAAAGATGTTAATAACAGGGGGAACTAGTTGGGGGAGAGCGATGGGAACTCTCTGTGCTTCCTGCTCAGTTTTTCTGTAAACCTAAAATTTCTAAAAAAGTCTATACATTTTTTAGAAAATGATCGGTAGATGTGGTCTAATAATATGGACATTTATTTAAAATAATCATCAGTGTGATCTGGGTAAACTTGACATTAAACGTCACAAAATCTTTGATGTAATAGCCCCTATCTGTGGGTAACATTACAGAAACATCCTAGCGCAGAGGATGTACTGATGAAATCTTCTCAGTCATATACATTTTGCTGTCATTTCTACCAGTCAATCAGCAAGCCATAGGAATGCTGTGCTCTCCATTATTAACTTTTAGAAAGCAGGAACCAGACAGCCCAAAGACAGGCACACTATACAGCATGGTTGGCTTCCTTTTGGAAAAAAATACGCTTCAGGGTCTGGAATCTTTTACCTGAGTTCATATCATAGGTGCTCATTTGAAGGTGTTTGACAATATTTAGATGATGAGCTTTGTAGGAAAGAGGGTGAATAGACATATGAATTAAGATTTCAAAAATAATTGCATATGAACCTTGGGCTTGAACTGCAAAGAGGATATTTTCAGGGAAGAATAAAAATTCATGTCTTAAAATGCTGAAAAAAAGGGTAGTTTCTGATCAACTGGTGCTAGACTGTGTCACAATTAAATTGGCAGGTAAATTATCTTCACATTTCTGCTCTGAAATAGTTTATTAAAATCAACATGCTATTCTGTTTATCTCTATTTTGTGTAAAGCAACAATGCACAATTAAAAGGGAAATAATGAAAAATTAAAAGGGGAAAAAGAAAAACTCATGGATATTCAAGTTTCTAAGCATTAGGACTAAGGATCCATTGTAACAGGTGAACAGTCCAAAGACACTCATTCTAAATCAAAGGTTTTCGTGGCTGTAAATCTACTCTGTTTGTTGAAGAGATGAACGGTCACATGAATGAAGCTTCCCTAGTAAACCTGAATAACTGTAACTTCTTAGAAGCAGGTATGCTTTATTGGGTATCTTAGTAAACAATGTGAACACTTTTGTAAAAGAAATAAAGGCAGTAAACAAACTCACAAATTAGGCTTCAGGCTAGATTTGTCCATTTTTGCACCTTTCTTCATCCTTCCTTTTTGTCTTCTCACCATAACATGACTCTTCCCCCAAAGACTGATATAGCCTCTTTATCAGGCTGAAATATTACATATCCTCTATCTTTATTAACCATTAAAACAACTCAAGGTACCTCGGCCATGGTGAGCAATGTCTTGTCATTTCTCTACTCACAAAACTCCCTACGCTTCCCCAATACCTGTACAGAGGCAAAACACCGCAGGCTGGTGCTCAAAGCTCCAGAAGCATAGTCTCAGCTTTGCCTTTGTAATTGATCTTCTACTGCTTTTACAGATTTAACCCAGTTAAATTATTCGATTCTAACCATTGTCCCCAGAACGTGTTATTTTCTTTAGGAACATTGCCAATGATAACCAATTAGCTAACCAATAAATTTACCAGTGGGTAAAATTAACTTCAAGGCACTTGTCTCTCAAATGTGACATCTCTCTCCTTTGATTTTATTCTTTTCCTAATGCTTGAGTATTGCCTTCCCTATAGTATAATGTCACAGAATAATCATGAAAAAACTATCTATCTCTCTGTATCTATCTATCTATCTATCTATCCATCCAATGGAATACTACGCAGCTGTTTAATGAACAAACTAGGCCTACAGAAATCAATATGATTACATCTATAAAACATACTGTTGAGACAAAAACTAATGGCCCCATTTTAACACAAAAACTTAAACACACAAAGGTGTACCCTATAATCCCTTGTGGTATGTTAACACATCCACCTGCTACAAAAATAGCAAAGCACGAATGAGAATAGTACAATTTCTGCGTAGTGGTTACTTCCGGGAATCAAGGATGAAGAAGAGTGATTGGGGCTTTGGGTTGTATCTTAAGTGAATATGACAAAAATATTTGTTAAATTTTGAACTGGGGCAGAAAGATGTCATTTTTTGTCCTTTACTGTATGCTTGAAGTTATTGTTTTTAATTTCAAGAAGCTAAAAATGCAGTAATGACTGCACCCCCAAAGGGATGAATCAGCTCCTAATTTAGTTTGAATCTCTGCTTTCCTACATTTTTAGTTGTGCGACATTGGGGAAACTCACTTGATCCCTTTGATTCAGCTTCTCACGCGTAATTGAGACTTTCTCTCTCACTCTCTTGCTTACCCTCTTTCTTTCTCACCCTCTCTCTCTGCGCCTAGCACATAGTAGGTCATTGATAAATGCATATGTTATCTCTGTATCATGTCCTTCAGGTCATGGAGTCAGTCCTAACCATTCTTAAGGTTTTTCTGATATTTGATCCTCTCACCACTTCTTTCCTTCAACTCTTGTTGGCTTTTGCAATGTCTTTTGGATTTGGTCATATCTTTCTCTCCCAGTGTTTATGCCTAAATGTTCTGATTGGTCTCTCTCAGTCTTCTGCTAGTGTATGGTTTCTCCAAGTTCCCTAAACATTCATATTCCCCATGGTGTCACCTGCTTCTCCTCTTCCCTGCTTATGTCCTATATTTTTCCTTGGCTGGTTTAATTTCTTCCAGTTGCTCTAAGTGCCAGTTACATGCTGGCAGCTACCCAATGAGCATGCCCCCCACCCCAGTGTCTCCCCAGCTCCAGATCCACTGCCTGCTGAACATTTCACTCTGATTTCTCAGAGATGCTGCAAAAACTCAAAGTACACATGTAAAGACTAAATTCTCCTTTTCAAACCCGTTCTTCCCGTGAACAGGTATTCCCCGTCTTTTTGAATATCACACATGCAGTTGCATCTTCAACTTCGCCCCCTTTGTCATCCCACACATGCAGTTGCCAAGTCATCTACTTTCTTATATTTCAAATGTCTTTCCATCCCCACTTCCACTGCCTTGGTACCCACTCTTATTATTTCTCTCTTGGATTATTTCAGAAGTTTCCTCTCCACTTTTTCCAACTCCTGTTTTGCTTCTCTAATTCACGTACTACATTGCCACCAGGCTGTTCTTTCTATCATATAAAATGTAAATATCACGTCCCTACATGTGTCTTTTAGGGGTTCCTGAGCAACTGGAAGGGAAAGAGAGAAGAAGTCCATCCTTGGAATGGCGTTTGCACTTCTGCTGACCTCTCTGGACTTCTGTAGATCCTCTCCATCACACGCTGTGCTGCAGTCCTGCATCCACCGTGACCTCCTCTCCTATACCAATTCCAGTCCTAAGGTTACATGTCTGACTCACTTATGGGATTTCTTCTGGAATAGCAATCCTATCTATCTATCTCTATAGCCTAGCACAACAGCAGTACCTAGAGGGCACATAATAACTGTTTGCTGAATGGCTGAATGAAGCAGAGCATAGTGTATTATACACTTATTATATTAGATATATTTGTGTATATTTGTACTCTGGTACATAAGTTGCTTTAGTTAAGAAATTACATAATCCATTTATAAAAATCCTATGTTTCCTAGCACAGTGCTATGCACATAGAAGACTCAACATAAATACTCATGAATGAATAAACACCAAGTAGAAAAATCTTGGGCATCGCTTCTTAATCATAAACGGCTCCCTCCATAAAAAGAGAGTCTCCATCATTAACGGGGCCATAGAAATTCATGGAATTTAATCTGAAGGAAAATATAAGAGGAAATAATTGGAAAAAAGAGAATAATCTATGAGAACATCAATATGAATATGATAACTAACCATTTCTGTTAGAGATACTCTCCTCTACCTCTGAATATATGATATTTTTTGGTGCTGCTGCTATTGAGACTTGAATTTTGTTCTGAAAATACTAGAAATGCTATATGCTATTGGGGGAAAGCATAGGGTTAAGAAAAAGGAACACTTGACTTTTTATCTCCTTCTGACACTTTTTTTTTTTTTTAGTTTTTAGCTTTGTATATGCTAATTACATTTCTAAGACTCAATTTTCTCATTTGTAAAATGTTAGTAAAAATAGCAGCCAATGTTTATTGAATGCTTACTGTGTGTCAGGCACTGGGCTAATGTTTAACATGAATACTGATAATAAACATCATTACACCCTTGTGAGTTAGATGTTATCATCATCATCATTGTTATTCTATTATGGTATTATAATCTTAGATTAATATGTAATATAGTATCATGTTATTGAATGGATTGTGAGGACTAGGTTATAAATCTTACACTGTATTTTGTTATATGTAACATTTTATTTGTTTGTTTTAAAGAGGAAAAAGTGTCACAAAAAGTTTATAGAACTTAGCAAAACTCAAAAGGGCTAGTGAGCAGAGGATGAATTTTCAAACCAAGAAGCCACCTACAGCGAGCACACTCTGTGCTCCGTGGTGTCTGTCATCAAGGCCACCACCTGGCAGCACTAGTGACGAGTATGAGACCATGGGTGGCTTGGTGCACAGTAATATTTAGGAAAATAAATAATAACAATAATAATATCAATATAACACATGTTGTCCCTTGACTATGAATGCTCAGAGGTTAGGGGCAACCAAGCTCATCTTTGTCCTCGCACAGTACCTGGAAACATGCTTTGTCCTTTTTAGAGACTCAAGAATTATTTTATGAATGACTCATTTTGTGAATGATTCTTTCAATTACTTGGTTATATTTGTTCTTAAATAACGTAAAACGAATGATCTGCTACTTATTTAACCTCATAATAATGTAAACCTAACACCAAGCATATGGAAAAGACATGACTTGTCTTCCTCCTGACAGCAGTGGTGGGTGAGAGCAGGGTTGGAGCAGAAATGGGGCACTGCTGCATCTCAGCGGGATTTCATCTCCATAGAAATGAGTGCTGGGAAGCCCTCCCCCCTGAAGGAATCATTATAATCTTGACTTAAAGTGTCACCATAAAGATTTTAAGACAGCTACCATTTTGAACCTCAACTAATTTCAAAATTATAGTTAATGAAAGGGGTCTTTTTCTCTTGGCATTTCAAAAATCAGTTTTACTGAGGAATAATTTGCATATAAGAAAATGCTCCTATTTTTTAAAATCTGTTTTGTAAAAAATATTTATTTATTTAGGCTGGTCTGGGTCTTAGTTCTGGCATGCAGACTTCTGAATTGCAACATGCGGGATCTAGTTCCCTGACCAGGGATCGAACCCAGGACCCCTGCATTGGGAGTGCAGAGTCTTACCCACTGGACCACCAGGGAAGTCCCAAAATGCTCCTATTTTAAATTCACTGCCTTTTTACAAATTTGTGCACCTGTGTAACGCTCAGCACCAACAAAATACAGAACATTTCCATCACCCACAAAGAGTTCCCTTCGCTCAATGCCAGTCAATCCTCACCCCCTGCATCTTTAGGCAACTACTGATTGCTTTCTCTGAGTCTAGATGATCTTTGTCTTTTCTAGGGTTTCATATAAATTGAGTCATACAGTATGCATTCTTTTTAGTCCAGCTTCTTTCACTCAGCTTAACATTCTTGAGGTCCATTCATGTTGTTGTGTGTATTAACAGTTCATTCTTTTTAGACTGCTCAGTGATATTCCACTGTATGGATATACTGCAGTTGGTTTATTCATTCATCTTTGATGGATGTTGGTTTGTTCCCAGTTACAGGCTAAAGAGCTTATATGAACATTTGTCTACAAGTTATGGTGTGGAAATATGTTTATATTTCTCTTGGATAAATACCTAGGTGGGAAGTTATTGATCATATTGTGTGTATTTAAGCTCAGATAATGTCTGAGCTTAAATGTTAATCAAAACATTAGTATGTCATATGCCGAGAAGACAAATTATTGATACCCTCTAAATGAATATCTAGTAGCTATATAGGTTAAACATTGTTTTCTCATATGAAGCCAAAGTTAAAGTTAATGTCTCTTAAAATTATTTTTTAAATTATTTTACTTTTGCTGGAACATGATTATTTTGAATGTTTTAAAAATTATTATATTTGTATTGTTAGTTTATATCAATTGCTAATTTCCATATGTAATTTGACATTACCATTTTTATAAGTAAATAAATTACTTTAAAAGTTTCTCAGCAAATAGTTATGTTATGTTCAATATTGATAGCTTTTACATTTTTATTTAACTTTTCACTATAACATTTTTATTTTGTCCTTTTTAATCCTACACTGAATAAAAAAGTAAGCTTTCTACTTCCTTTTAAATGTAAGAAGCCCAGATATACTTAAGGTATATAAAGAGATATAAATGTGTCTGTGGTATTCAGATTTCATGGGGGAGGTGATTAGGAAAAAATGCCTATAAAAGGATCCTTAGGGGGTGATAATGGAAAAAAAAAAAAGGTTGAGTAGCACTACTCTAAAGGAAATATTTTAGAATAATACTTTGTTTTATTTTTATAGCTATATATGGGTATATAACTACATGTAAAGTTATATATAGCTATCTACTTTAAAATTATATATATATATTATAAATATTACACACATACATAGATGGATATTACATATACACATAGTTATATGCCCACTGGCTTGGAATATAAAATACATTTCTTATTGTACACAGTGAAACACACTGAAAAACACAAGAGACAAGGAAATGAATCCAACATGAATCTTAACATTAATAATAAATCTGCCCTTTAATGACTATCTCTTAGATGCTGGACACTATAGTCAGCCCTGCGGAAGCATTCAGTATTTCCTTCAATCCTCTTTACATCTTCACGTTTTACACATAAGCAAACTGAGGTTCAGAGACATGAAATACCCAATGTTAACACGCTAATTAATGGCAGACCTAACTCAGCTCTGCTTACTAAGACCCAAGCTCTCTTTGCTCAAACATTTGTCTCTTCTTGACCTCCAACAGCATACAGTATAGTAGTTAGAAGAGTAAGTAATAATGAAAGTATGAGTAAAATACACAAATGCTATGAGATATGTACAGATAAATAAGTTACTTTATTTAAGAAGCATTTGTTGATGAGTGTATACTTGTTTAGCTCCCAAGTTTGGAGCGTGATTACCAGCTTCATCTGTAAAATAAGGCTAACTACCACCACCTTCACAGATGCTTTTGTCCATGTTAAATGAGACAATGTGTGTTAGGGCCTGAAAGTAGTTAACAGCTCAATTATTTTTAAGTGTTATTAGCTGGACATTACAGAAGACATAAGCCTACCTGAAATACTCCCATGGTCCAGGTTCACATGCAACAGTTACAGACCCCTAAAAAACCCATGCAAGGATAAAGTAAGTATAGTAATTGCTATGGGAATTCACGAAGCAAAGGTGACTGTGGTATCTGGACACGACAAACGCAGCAGAAAGACCTTTACCTGAACTCTGAGAAATGGATACGGCTTTGGAAAGGCAGAAAAGAAAGTAAATTTATTTTAAGCCAGGTCAGGATAGAAACAGTTACAGAGCAGGAAATACGCCTGGTATTTAGGGAACCAGACTTTGTGAAACACAGACTTGGTGAAGAATGAGAAGCAACACAAGAAAGGAAGGCTGGCACCAGAAGACAGAGGCGGCAAATCGGTGCCCAATTCTCTGAGAAGTTGAAAGTCACTGACAGTTTCTGGTCAGATGAATGAAATGATGCCTTTTAAAGCTTACTTGTGACATTATACAGGAGTTGGAGACACATTGGACACGAGAAAGCTAGTATTGAAACCACTGCATTAAATCAGAAATGCATGCAGAATGAAGTGGATCAGGATGACCGTGATGGAAATGAAACAATAAGTTTACGCTGGAGCAGATATCTCCCCTCTCCCCCCAAATAATCAATAGCTTTGGGGTATGATATAAGGGAAAGACGGAATTAATGACAACTGCGTGATTTCGAGGCCTCAGAGAATATGAAAGGCCATTCCTGTGAATAATGTAGAGGTAAATAAACGGACTTAATAAATCTTTGACTTTGTACCTATTATGTCTAATATAATAATAAACACAGCTATATAAAAGGGACTTAATAAAATATTACAAGTCATCAATATGGTCAGATCTTGAACTGTAATTCTGGAAGCCATCAATACAGAGATAACAACTGAAGTGCTTAGAATGGATGAGTTGCCAAGGGACACAGGTGAATAGAACTCCCAGGGCTGCGTAAATGAAATCGCACCGACTACTTCAGGGGGCCGGTGTCTCCACTTGCATCAGTATGAATTTATTCACAGATGCCTGTAAGATTTTCTCTTTCTGTCAGTCAAATTAGGCTATCCTTGAGTTTTTCCTGCGGTCTCCCTGGAAAGGTAACCTATCTGTCGCACTAAGTAAAGCAGCACAAAGAGATCCAACAGGGAAAACTGCTATTAGCCCATCATTTTTATGTCAAGTCCACTAAAATAAAAGGCTTCTAAAAAGCTTTTTGGTAAATGTATATGTTTACCCATCAATTTATTTATACTTTTGTTACAAATGTTGGAATTATCTAAGGTTTATTTACACGCCCATTCCATATTCCCTGGCTATACTAAAGAACAAAGAGCTGCATCCCAATCTGGGGGCAAAAAGTTCCTAGATCTCAGATGGCAATGCATAATGATTCATTATAAACTGTTCATAGAGTCAATACGTGATGCTCTATCCAGGCCCTTTATAAGATCTAATGAAGCATATGTTGCCATACACCAAACTAAAAAATAGGATGCGAAAAAAATTTGAATAACAAATGTTACTTTGATTGTTAATTTGAAGTAATATTAAGAAAAATTATTTCAAGTATTAATCAAAATTTCAGTATTCAATCCTTGCTGAAATAAAAAATATGAATCAAAATATAGAGAAAAACTAATTGAGATTGAAGAGAGGCAACTGAATGCTAATAGATGGAAAATAATGTATTTATATTTACTTTTTGTTTTAGACCAAAAATCTTAGGCTCAAATATTTTTAGTTTTAGCATCATCTATGAATTTGCACAGCTGATTTCATGAATGTTGAATGTTGGTGGCCTGTGTGTCATTCCACAGAAATACTTCTTTTATATTGTAAGCTATTTTGTCTATAACATGGGTTTTCTTGTTTCAGTTTAATTTTATGTTCACGGTGCACTTTTAAATTTGTCTTCTTTTTATTTGATGCAGAAGTATATTATCGCAAATTTCACAAAAATTCTTTCAATCAACTGTGTTTACTTGGAAATAATTTTATATTAGTAGAGGATGAAGAAAAAATAGATTTAATTCATACTCACTGTGGTAGTGTTGCTGGCAGGGAACGTCTAATAATTGAATGGACTTGTCTGTAAACATCCAGCTTAGACATGCATCGGCAGGAAGTGTGATTGGCAAAACTGATTGTTACTGGTTTGGGGCCTTGAGAGAGAGGCACTGTAATTTCAAACAACTACAAAGAAGGGACAAAAGAAGAAAAATTATATAGATGCTATAAAGCATTTTTATGGTACATGTTGGAGTCCAAAAAGAGTGAGATTAACTCTTCACGATTAGGTAGTGCTGCATAATGTATGCAGGATGCTAAAGTTTTTTATGATTACAATGTAAAAACTGTTTTGCATCTAATAAGTATCCTTTATCAGAATAGTAAACAGTTCATATGCTTATCTCATGTCACTATTATAAAGCATATTAGAATTTTGATAACCAACTAATGACTACAGAGCAGAGATGTGACAGACCAACATGTTCAAGGAAAAAAGGATTGTTTCAGAGTCCCAGATTATTCCAGGGGTTTAAAAAAATGGCACTGATATAAATATCTTTGTGATGTAAGAGCAAAGCTATTGGTCACACAACCTAGAAATGTTTGGTTAAGTCCTATTTTATGTAAATTGAATACACAGACATAAAATACATAGATGTAAAACTGACTTTCATTCCAAATTAAACTTCAACCTCAAAGTAGTTTTACATTTATCTGAGATATCTTATGAATTTATGTTTAAAAGAAAAATAAATACATTCATTAGTAAAGGATCGTTTCTGCTATTTTGACGAAGGCATTATGAAAATATAAGTGTAAAATAGGGTAGGACATTATACATGATGGTGGATTAGAGTCTTAACATTTCGTTTAAAACCTCATTCTGAATGCCTTATTAGTGGAGAACTTCAGCTTTTCCTCTTCCTTCCACAAAAACAATGTTTTAAGTTGAATATACAAATAAATTAGGGATTAAGTAAAACTAAGAGGATTTAAATTCCAACGATTCTTAAAATCTAAATTATGATCAGTAATAATGGTGAAAGTGAAATCCTGACCATTACCTGCTTGATAAGATCAGTTCATAGTAATTTGATTGTAGTTAAACCATGTGTTGTTTGGTACCTTTACAGACATTTGTGTAGTGCTAAAAAAGACAAAACACCCCAGAGCCTTGCCATTCCACCCTTTGCTGTAATTTCACGCCAACAGTTGAAGATCATTGCAGATATTTAGGGAATAGAATTAGTTGCCCATTCCGTCCATGCCTACAGGGAGATTCATTGAAATGAATTTTGAAGAATGAAAGATAGAAATATCTAAATTTTAAATGCACATTTTCTTCACTTGAAATGTATTTCTTATATATTCACGTAGAACTTCAGCTACTTCCTTAGCATAAGTGCCTTAGGAGGAATGGGCACAAGACTCACAGCCAGAAAGGGCACCTTTGTTAGCAACCCCGCTTATAAGTTATGTGAACTTGGAAAGGTCATTTAACTTCTCGAAGCTGTATATTTCTTTAACAACCAGTAAATTCAGGGTAACATTTGACCCATTAATTCATGGGACTGTTTTAAAAATTATGTAAGCTAACGTATATGATTGTGATATGTATTTTGATTGCTGTGTAGATGTGAGTTATTATTATTTGCATATATTCTCAAGATTCTAGATGTTTTCCAGAATACTTTCTATTCTATGTAGATAATCTCAACATATGGCCTCAATGTATCCCAGTATTATTATTTTGACCAGTTTCTTCTCTAAAAAGACATTTGTTTATGCAGTTTGGATGAAAACCTTTTATTAGGTAAAATGTCACACTGGCAGAAATCTTTTGCACTATGTATAACTATTTTAAGAAAGAGAATTCTGTACTATCTATATATACTACAGTTTTTCTACTTATGACATCTCTCGACCCTACATTAAGGACCAGCATTATAGAAGAAATATAAAGTGGTTTAGAATTGCTTATTTAATTTTCATATTTATATATTTATAAATTACTTAATTAAACTCTGTCATAGTGGAAATGGTAGAAAGATGTACAGGTCAGCTCAGAAAAACCTAAGAATTTATGTTTAACTGGCAATTAGATACATGTACTTAGAGCTTAGGAGAGCCCCTTAAAGGCCAGCGGTATTAAAGTTGGAATTAAATTCTTGGGCATTGATGAGAATACTTGGTGAGATCATTCTGAATGAAAACAGAACACGCCTAATAATGGAAACCTGGGCAACAGGAACATATAAGGGGTGAAAAAAGGCACATGAACCAGTAAATATATTTGGGAAGAAGTCTGACCCTGCATGGAGAACCAGGAGGGGAACTGTTAAGCCAAGGGAAGCAAAAGAAAGAGAGGAGAGCTTCAAGAAGGTGGGTGTGGTCACAGGGTCAAAGGTCTTCAAGTGCGATAAGGACTGAGTGGCGATAACTGGGTACCAGAGCGACTCTGAGGGCTGGAGCAGGGCAGGGGCCGAAGGGCAGGAGCAGGTGGGAATGAAGAAACAAGAAGGGTGGCCTCATGTGACTGGAGAGAAAGGGATCAGATGGGTCAGGCCACGAGGGCATTTCTGCTTACAGAATGTGTGTAATAACCACTGCAAGATCTGGCATCGTCTCAAGTGACACAAGGCAGAACAGGGCCTGATAGCGAGGGGTAAGGCACTATGAGATAACAGCTATTGTAGAAGAGTGAATGATGCTTTCCCACCCCCAGACCTCAGCCGCATCCTTCCTACTTTCAATGACTGCTGCCATTCCGGGTTCCACCCTGGCATGGTTTCCAAAGGGGAAAGAGACCACAGTGAGCGTTATCAGTGATCGTGGACAGATTTCAGCCATTCCTGGGCGGACAACGTCCACAATCAGGACCTGCCCCGAGCACCAGGTGTGTATTCAGGAACTAGGGCTTCGAAGAATGTTCTAGTGAGACAGAGATCAGTAAAATGCACATTAAGAGGCATCTTCCTGGTAAAATAAGCTTGGCGCTATACTTTCAAAGGGTGGAAGGGAATTGTATTGGTGAATACACTGACTAAAAGGATAAAGGACAGGTAAAGAGGCACTGAAAAAACAAATCACTGTTCAGAGAACTGTTTTTTTCCTGTAAGTTGAAGATTTTTCATAGGCATTAAAACTGTGGTGCAGTTTGAGAGAAAAATTATTTTTAATTAAGGAAAATAAATATTTAATTATTGATGTCATAGAAATGTCTCTTGTTTGAGTCCAAGTAGGCAATTGGCCAGCTCAATTCAGTTAATTTGATCAAAAGGAAGAAACAGGCTGAAAATTAAAGTAAAAACCCTTTTCTTCTCTTTGAAACACACCTTCCACCTCCAAATTTTGACCTGAGATTTTCAGGCAGTTTCCTTAACTTTCTAATTGACTGTGTCAGTGTGGAAAAAATTTAAGGGTCCAGAGAAAGATGTTTTTGACCAATATTAAAGGGAAAAAGATTTTTGATAATTGAGTTTTATTCATCTGTTGACTTCAGAAGAATTAGAAACATCTACTGAGATGTGCTGTATGTGTGGACAGTAAGACGTAATTGTGCCAAAGCCAGCTGCTGTCACACATTAAAGGAGCCGCTCTCATTTCCCACCTCCTTTCTGCACTAGCTTTAAATGTGAGTATTGATTGACTTTCTTTTTCATTTAAAATGATTAAATACAGTTTCTACTCCTTTTTAATAAGTATAATAAATTCCATTTTCTTTTTTACAGACCAATTTGTGAATTTTATATTGCTATATTTAATCCCTATGTTACTAAGAATGTCTATAGCCCTTTTTCCTAATTAGACAGTATGTGCTCAGAAAATGTAAACTTTTTTTGAGCTGAAAAATATTAATAATTAGAATCACATTATAAACTCACATGTTTCCCTAAATAAATAAACTTTTCAAATAACTGGCAACTTCCATTTTCTACTAGAGATATAAGAATAACCAAGATCTTAGTCTTAAAAAGAGATAGACATTAATTAGAGTCCTGCATCTGTGCTACTTCTGTGATTTGGAAAAATTATCTAACTTCTCTTAGCCGCTGTTTCATGATTTATGAAATAGGGATAATAATGGTGGTGATTTCATGGCAGTGTTGTTTGGATGATTCTTCTTCCTCTTCTTTAAAACTGAGTTGAGTCTTCATTAGAGGAATTATAATTTTTTAACTTATTTAAAATCTTTCTTTGTTCAGTTTTCAATAACTATTTATTGAGAACCTATAAGTCATCAGTCATCTCAAGCCAACAGTCATCTCAAGATAACAGTCATCAGTCAATGACTCGTGTCCCTAGTTCTAGTTAAGCAAAACTAACAATGAGAGCGAATTAGGAAAAAAAAATCTCTGTGTATATATGATGATACTAGGTTAGAATTTTAAACACAGCAAATAGTTTACCAAAAATGCTGCTGGTAAGCAAGAACCTGCAGTTTAACCCCCTCATGAAATCTGTGCTTGTCATTTATATAAAGACCGAAACCAACACAGTGACTATAATTTTCTCTCATAAGAGTTAAGGTCTCTCCAAACACATCAGTCTTTGAAACAATAAATAGATTCTTTATATTTTAATGCAGTAAAAATCCTTATACTCTTGTCAGATTGTTTTGTTCTTTAATGAGTGCACAATAGTACTTTCTATTTTAAATTTAAACTCATAGAGTGAAAAATTTATGTACTAGGTTCAGCTTTAGCTAATAATTCTATGTATATACGTGCACCTAGTAAATACTAATGGATGTATTTAGTATCATCATCCATCATTAATGGATGATGATAAATATAACTTGATATTTTGAACATGATGATTTTCCTAAAATAGTTTTGTACCATAAAGTGAATTGTTCTTGAACAATAGATGGTATTAGCTTGTATATAATTAAGCATGTAAATAATAATACAATTCACATGGAGACTGATGCTATACTATCAGCATATGCCTATTAAAAGAGTTGCTGGTTTTGGAGAAGATCAAAAGAATTTACATAAAGATGGCATTTAAACAAAGATGGAAATTGAAAAAAATTTTTGATTGTGTATTCAGTAAAAACTGTAATAAACAAGAGGAAATGACAAACATTTCCAACAGACAGGTCCCTGTTTGCTATCTACTGGAATTCTTTAATAAGAATATTTAACAGTCCATTCCCAGCAACAAGAATGGACTTCAAATACAGCCACATTTGGAAACAATAGGTTGTTTACACCAGCACAGCAACAGTTGTAAAGCAACAATTCCTATTTCTACTTCTCTTGCAGGCTATGCAAGAAAAAGGTGTAGAACTTCCTTTTTGAGAAGATCCTGGATTACAGTTTAGTACTAAATTCTAGAGAATGTTTGAGTGGATAAAAATATGACACAAAAAGTGCCTTCCTTTACAACATCTTTTTATCTCAAAATATGACCAGTTTCTCTCCAGAGAATAATATTTCACTACCATATGTAATTTAAATATTCCAACCCTGAGTTCGTTAATTAAGTGTAGACACATCTGTAGCCCCTGGAGAGCATGGCTAATAACTGAAAAGTCAGACAGAAAAACTGCACAACATTTAAAGAAATAATCCCTAAACATGGGAAAAGATGAAAATTGAGGGTTTATTTTAACCTTACAACTGAGTATATTAACCACATGGCCAGCTATCAAGGGTCTATGGAACTTAAATTGGGTCCAGGAAGACAGCAGGTCCTAACAGATTTACATCTGGTATTGAATTCATTTTACATGTTTTTATAAATAAAATGTACATACAGTGCTACAATTAAAATAAAAACCCCAATTCAGGAGTTTTAGAAATATTGGATAAAACTTGTGGACATGATCAGTACATTAAGTTGGAAAAATATGGTATGTTTAACAGATGCATTAACTTCTGATAACTGGTATCGGTATAGAGTTCTTTTCCCACATCTGGATAAAACCTGATTTCCAACAACCGTGCTTGCCAAATATTACTTAGCTAAAGATTCAGAACAAATCGCATTCCACTTGTTAAATACATATGAATGTAATAAAGTAATCCTTCAGACTGCTAGTGTTCTGTTTAATTAATGGAAGATCTATCCCTGTCGGCAGTGCAAAATAATACTTCTAAGTTTCATTCCAGAGTTGCACATTTTACTTAGGTTTAAATGAAGTTTGCAGTAAAAGATAATTTTAGGAAACACTTGAACTCCAATATAATCTGGCATGCTTTTGCTGGTCTATATGCTCATACTATTTCTTTATAAAATAACACAAACATAGAATAGCTATTTCTAAGACGGCAACACAGAATTTTAAATAATGTGGTTCATGTACATCAGAATGAGGAAAGGAGGTTTAGGGCCCAGACTGAGCTGCTTCTTCAGTTGATACTAATGAACACATACAGTTTCTCCAGTTCTAACTCCAAGATGTCCAAGGAAAGCCCATAGATTTAGCAGTTATTTTTTCATTCCTATCTTCAGTGATACTATTCAACAACAATACCAACATTTAAATAACATTTTGTCCATATGTTTGGCTCAAAAGCAGATGACTTTCTTCTGTTTCTACTTTGGCCATCAAATAATTTACGTTCTGCAAAATCCACTTTCTACTTTTTGGTTATGTCTCTTAAACGCACAATTTCTCGTGAGAAGATACACTTAAAGCATATATTTAGGAAAGAGGTCACGAAGACACCCGATCTGTGTAACTTTTCAAAGTCATTTAGATATTAGTTGGGAACGACTTCGGAGCAGCTGTTATGGATTAGCTCACTCTGGAGTGCTCAGCGCGTGTGGATTTACTTTTCAACTCACGGCCGGCTTCCTCACACTCGCTGGTAACCTGTACTTCATGGAACCCCATAAAATTTTTCTATGCAGTTTCTACTAAAAACTTGGGTTTTACATTACTTAAGGTACAATTGTCCTTACAGTTTAGGTGATTCTAACTGGTGACTTGTTGCCAAAAGATGTGTCTGGAATTCCTGTAACAAAACACTTTTTTTTTCCCCTTCAGAAAATATCGGTAAGAAACTTCCTTTTATGTTTGAAAGCCATCATCACATGCTCCCATTTATACTATATTGAAAATATAAAGAAACAGATAAACTCAGGAAAGAGTGTTACCTGAGTGCAAGCTTTTACAAGCTGCAAAATTAGTAAAAAGGTCAAAGAAAAATGAAAACAGTGCCATCAGGAGTTTCATGTCTTGTTCTCCTTGATTTGTAAACCTCCTTGATAAACACTACTTAGTAGGTGCTTCGCCACATTTGCTTAATTGAATTTAAATTCAAATTATCCCTTTTACCTTAAAAAATAAATCTGAGTGGATTCTTTGGGTGGGAGAAGGGCATGATATTACAAAATCAAAGGGAGAAATGGGCGGGATATCGACGACTGACTATTGGCTTTCCCTGGGTATTAGCTTCCGATCTCTCTCCTGATACAAGAATTCTCTCAGCAGTAACAACCACATAAAGGCTTCAGACCACATTCATCAATATGAGGTTTCCTCCCAAATCTATAGCTGAAGATCCAATCACTGCTGTAGAATTCTAGAATTATATGCCCAGTCTTCCTCTGGTATCTCCACCTAAATACCACTCAGATGCTTCAAAACCAGCCTATTCCAAACTCTGCCTTTGACTCCAAATCTGTTCCCTTTTATTTAAGTATTTATTTAGTGCGCAGTGTTCACTACGTGCCAACTACCGCGCTGTTATGCCCCACGGTAATAACCAAACACAGCCTTTGCTTTCATGGGGTTTAGAGCCTGGGGAATAAAATAATCTGACAGACAGATAAGGTAATGATGCTATATTGTATGGGTAATAAAGGGTGCTACCGGAGCACAGGACAGGATGCTGTGAAGGCGACGTTTATGTCTAGGCCTAAGGATGTGTAGAAATCAGCTCGATAAGCGGGGACGTGGTGGCGATGTGTAAGGAGGTGTTTCAAACCCAGGATGCAGTACTGGAATGACTTGGAGGTAAGAGATTTTGACATAATTTAAAGAGTAAAGGAATTGGGGTATTTGTGGAAAGTAGTTTTTGCGGGAAAGAGCAGAGACAATTGAAGCTGCTGATTTAAGTAGCAGCCAGATCACGGAGGGCCCAGGAAACCATGTTAAAGGATTTAACCTAAAGAAGACACCTAAAGAGGAGTGTCATTCAAAGTATTTCACAACTTAGAAGGTTGGTATCAATCGATCAGAAGGGATGCCAGCCTGACAGTCCAATCAGAAAAGACCAGCTTAGCAATACCCTCGCTGTATGCTGGCTCAGTCTCAACAGGCAGTGTTACAGGAGAGTTTTGAGCAGCATCTGCTTTCTCATTTAGAAAAGAAAAAACTCACTGCTAGAATGTGGCAAAGGGATTGGAGGGAAGTAGGAAGGAGGTATGACATCGGTTAGTGGGCTGGCCCACGTGCCATGCTCCAGGTGACTGACGGATGCAGCCCAGATCAGAGTGGGGTCAGCAGAATGAAGACACAGATGGGTTCTAGAGACGTTGGGAAGGTAGAGTTAACAGGAATTATTGACTGGGCTTCTGGTGAAAGCAAGAATAATCAGATTGACCAACTCAAAGAATGGCATCATTTACTAAGACAGAGAACGCTGGACAAAGAAAAAGATTCATTGACTTTTTTGTTTATTTGTGAGGGTGGGTGGAGGTAGGAGATAGGCCGTAACTCCAGCGTGACACAGGCTGACTCTGACCTGTCAGGGGAAGCCGGGCCAGGAGGCTGAGTCGCTTGTGCGGAAACCACCGAGAGAGGTCTGAGCTGGAGATAAAGATTTGGGAGTAATCACCAGGAAGGGCAGAAAGGGAAGGTGAGGAAAGAGGGTGTGTAGAGTCAGAGGAGGGTGTCCGGAGCGGAACTCAGAAGACTAAGTACTTCCTTCCCAAGTGACTTCAAACTTTTAACTCCAAAATTCTGCACGTCTTTAAAAACTTGAAATGCTCAAATGAAAACTACTCCGTTGTTACACATTTTAAACCCACTGCTACGCAGATCAGAATTTATAAGAATTGTGATTATCGCAAGTATCAAGTCTATAGAAAAAATCCAAACAAAATGTGAAAACATAAACCAACAAGAAACCAGACAGACTTCAAAAATGGCATAGGCAAATCCCGATTTTTTTTTTCATATGAGCAGATAATTGGGAGGAAGCAGGTGAAATGAATCATAGCAACATCATAAATGTATTATAAAAGTAATCCTAAATTCTGTGAAGCTTGGAGGTGAAAGAAGATTAAATGCAGCTCAAGCACCATAATAATAAACAATATTGTCTAGGACACATATACTGCTGAACTGAATTATTTTAAAATATACACAACTAAAGGTATTCAAAAAAATTTATTTTAATTCCAAAATCCCTCATGTTTATTTTCTCTAACTTTGAAAGAGATAGCGTTTTTTGTTTTCAAGAGACTCAGAAGGCTGCCATGCCTTTGACTGAGTTTGGCTTGAATATAAAAACAGCATCATTTCTTTTAATCTTAATATCTTTTAAAAATGAATATGACTTTCTGCAGAATACGCTACTGGCATAAGCATTTCTATTTGACCTTTAAAACGTGGCTTGGGTGCCACTCTGTAAAGAGAGTTCACGAAGCATCAATTACTCTTTGGGTGATGGTCTACCATGGAAAGCACCAACTACTGGGACGTTAACTTCGCTCCCCAGAGACAAGACAAGCAACTGTGAACGGGACTAAAGCCCTCTGAAGGCCGCAGGGACAAAGGCGCCCGGGTGCAGGGCTCGCGCAGAGCCCGGCCTACCGCCTTGCTGAGGTAGCTGGCGCTGGTGTTCGTGCACCGCTGGCCCTCGCTGTTGCAGCAGCCGCCACATCTGTAGACGGACACGCACGGAGGCTTGAAGAAGGTGTTTGTCGCTGCTCCGAACTCCTTCCCCACATCCACGCACACCTCCCGCGGCACGCACTGGGTCTTCCTCCACTCAGTATCGATACCTGTCGGGTCACAGGGAAGGCCGTGAGTCGCACCGAAGCCGCCAAGGCAGAGACACCCACAGCAGTTGGAAGCCACTCACGTTTGATTTCAGAGTGAAGAGTTAAGTACAATGCATAACTTTAGAGGAATAGTTGATGGGATCCTACATCGCCCCGTGAATTGGAATAGGATATAATCTTTTACAGAGCAGCTAAAGGTATTCTCAAAAAGAAAAAACAACTAACATCTAGACGCTTTCTCAAAATGACATTAGAATATTGATTCTACGGCCCTTATGTTTGGTTTTCTTTACTTAAGAAAATGAACATTTAATATACAGATGTTTATAAAACCCGCAGAGAGAGACTCGTGCTCATTTGCTATCATACGTAGCATTTTTGACATCTCAGAGCAAACATAAACGTGTTTAATTTTTCTTTTTTAAACTGAGATGTAAATGAGATGACGGCTTTGGTTTCGGATTCAATTCAAAACTCATTTTCAGGCAGGCGATCTGGCAACCTCGGTAGCATCCTGGTGATAGGTATTTGAAGTGAGAGGGTATTTTCCAGCAACTGGGGCATGCATTCTGAACCTAAGCTTTTTCAGGAAAGTCAAAATGTCCTAGTCCTTTCACGCTCTCTCTTGGAATTCTGTTCCCAATGAGTCAGTGCTTTACCTATAACACTGCTGACTCTTTAAAGACTGCATTAAAAATGATGTACTTCTTAAATGTTCTAGTTTATTTTCCCCCTATTTCCCCTAAAATAAAGTTTTTGGGAAAAAAAGATATAAACTACTGGTTAGTCAACCATAAAACCATTTTGCTTGTTTGCTTTTGTTCTCAAAATAATTTGCAATCTCAAACCTTTATAGCAGTTAATATCCAACAAAAGGAAGGAGTTAACGTTTTAAAAGTGTCCACCTATTTATGCTATGGCATTTTGTGCAACATCATAATGTTTTGTGGCTGTAGCTTTACCAAAGTCCAGCTCTCAAGCAAGTTCCCTATGAAGCAACACAGAAACAAGTAGCGGTTGATAAGGTGATTTTCGATGATTTAGAAATTAAACATTTCTATATCCAAAGCTAAAGAAAATTTATGTGCAATTATTTTTATGATGCAGAATGTTTAAGTGATTAAATTGGTATAGCGTGTAAAATTTATCTGTACGTTTTAAAATTTTTTCCGATGGGACATCACCTCAATTAAAAAAAAATTACAGTGTGTTGATATGCACGCACCTCCCTGTCTTTATTTTTCTAGAAATCATCTTAACCACTCACAGTGAAATCATAAAATTCTGTATTTTGAAAATAATTCTTTATTTTCTGTTGTCTTATTTACTTTCGGCCCTAAAGGTATTCAGTGGTATTACAAATGCTGAAATTAAAGGACCAGATTGACAATTTTCACTGGGTTGATATATGAAGCTTACTATATATTTTCTTTCCCATACTTACTTTTTAAGATCTCTGCATTATAGTGTGCTGCAGCAAATTTTAGAGTCCCTTCTGTTCTCGTATTGGCGTTGGCCTGTTCTTTACTGTGTTGCCAGCCACCTTTCCTTAACTGACACTTGTACATTTTCCAGTATTCAGGGTAGAGCACAGTCATGAGTTCGTCTACACTGGACACCGACCGCAACTGCTCCTCCAGATCTTTGCCTGCATAAGCCTGTCAAAGAAGCATGCAAGGTCGGTTACTTGTCAGATTAAGGGATTTGGAAACAGATGCACTAGAAAACCTTTAGCCTTGCTTTATATCTGTCTATCTATCTATCTATACAAATAAATATATATATATATACATATGTAATATATGCATTAGAAAACCTTTAGGCTTGTTATATATGTATAAATATATATGTATATATATTTATATATGTTATATATGCTAAATTTCTATTAAAATATTATTAATTTTCCCCAAATTAACTATTCTTGTTAAAATTACCTTCATCTTTTAGTTTAAATCAATACCACAATTAAAATGAAATTAAACACCACAATCAAAATGTAAAATACATACTTAGTTTTTAGGACAGAAAAGTTTGAGACATAATTTTTAAAATAATTTCTGAAGTAGCTTGTTTTATTTATAGTTGCTTTACCAAATTGGCTAATGTGTAAGTTAAAGAAGTTATTCAAGCTTCTATTACCCTCCAACATAAATAAAATTAAACCAAAATCCACTCTAATGCTTCGTTTCATTTTTAGTTATCAGCATCAATAAAATACAATTCAGCAGGATGCTTGAAATTAGGAATCTCAGTTTATGGAAACTATCTTAGAATAAATAATCACATGAAGAATGGGATTTCAATAACAGAATCACAGTAAGGGTTACATTTTGGCAGAACCTTCCAGTATTTCCAAAAAACCTGATCACCAAGATTTGTTCTGCTATGAAAAAGACATGAAATAGTTCAGAGAACATTAATTCTGCTGATAAGTAGTTAACTGTTTATATAAGTGTATCCAATTAAGTAGAGCATTCCAAATTATGTCCATACCTAAGAAAAAAATAGGTTTTTTTCTAAATTATGCCTTGAAATTATGGGAAAATGGGACATTGTTTAACTTTATCTATCTGCAAACTGATGTACGTCATCAAATGTTTGTTTTCTATTGCCATGGTTATCCCAGCTTTAAGTCTAAATATGTAATTAAATACTTTGGACACTGGTTCTCAAAGTTTAGCTGCATAGGAATCAATCTGAGAGCTGTTAAAAATGCAGGTACCTGCCCCCATCTCCCCTGCCAGGCATCTTGGATGACATCAGAAGGCTACATTCTAACAAGCTATAGATTTCCCTTTCTAATTTTTGAAGTGCAGAATTAATATATTTGCTTTAAAAATCAAAATACAATTAAATTGAAAGTCGTTTCACCCCTATTTTTAATAATCCAAGTTATTCTGATGTAGGTGATTTTTGTACTACATTTCGAGAAACATAATCTAATGTAGTTTTCTTACATTATTACAGAGTATCCTAGGCAGTAGATTATGAAATGTGTTCCTTCCTATTAGATAATAAAACTGGCTATGAATTTCAGTGTTTTCCCCTTTCTTAATTTATTGTGTGAATTGAGCATATCAACTCATCTCTTTAGGTCTATGTTATAAAAATATTATATTAATCCATGACCTTCTGGAAGATACAGGATGAGTCTTGATATGCCAGACAGTTATACAAAATATAATTCTACTGAATAGATGGAGAGTGGGGTGGAGAGGAGATCTTAGCTTAAACAAAAGTGACAAAACATCCCCACACAGGTTCCCAATTAAATGTGTATGAAATATTTATCTCAGGAAAATCTCACATGAGACACAAAATTCAAGAATCAAAAATGTTTCAGAAACTAAAAGGATTACTATTGGGGAGAAAGATGATAAAAGTACATGGGTATATTTGCAGTCACTTCTGCCTGGAGGAAAATGTCATAGGTGGGGTTCTGTTTGCCCCTGTTTGCGTGAATAGCCCTTGAACACATGGAGCAACGTGAGACTGTGTAATTGCTGGGTCCCTTGGATTCTTTTCCCCATGACTCAGCTGGAATCAAAGCCAGGTTGTGACCTAAACTGATTACATGAATCTCACACGAAACAGGCAGGAATGTTCCCTCTACCAAAAGGAGCTGCAATACAACGTACCAATGTTATATGACACAATGAAAGGTACACACTAAACTGTTAAGAAGAAAGATAGTGGTGAAGAGGGGCTTTCATTTAAGTATTATTTGAAGTTTCATGGCAAATCACTTTAGTGCTTTAAAATTTCAAAAGGAAAATAACTCTAACAATAATTATATCTGTAAGAGAAAACAATATGTTACCCAACAGAGAAATAGAACAAAAACAACCATATAATTCACAACAGAGAAAACGCAGTATAAAAAAAATGAAAAAAAAATACTAGGAAATAAAAGTTACGCTATTTACACTCTTAGGTTGAAAAAAGGCCTTTCTAAATGTGAATATAAAAATAAAATGTAAACTATCTTTATGGTAGAAAAAACTGCAAACAAAATAAAAGACAAAAAATAAAGTATGAAAACTATTGGCGATACACAGGACAGATAGAAAAGAACTAACATTCTTAAAATATTGCATGAACATGTTAAGAAGAAAACATAAGCAGACACTTCAACAGAAAAATGGGCAAAGTACTTAAACTACATATTCACAAGGAATAAATACAATTAATATGTATTTTGTGATAGCAAAAGTGAAGGAAACTATCATCCCTTTCAATCCTGGTGAGAGTATAAATTTGTACAGCTCTTCAAGGAAAATGTGCCATTTCAAGTTGAAGGGCCTTAAAAACAAGCTCCATTTTAGACAGCTAATTCACTTTGGAATTAAATTTCCTATCCAACAGAAGTAGTAACATAATTATGTCAGAAACATGTACAAATTTATCATGAGGCTGTCTACGATAGTGAATATAAAAAACAAGCTATACAGACAATAATTAGGAATTGATTAAATAATGTACAGTACAAACAGAAACTAGCACAGAAAGTAATGTCACTATAAAATGATGATACAGATATGTAACTCAGACATAAAAAAAGGTTCATAATATAATCTATGAAAAAGGAGAATATACAACTTATATACAGTATACCTATAACATAATGTTCATACATGCAGTACAATCTTTTCACAGAACAATATATCTGGATAGATTGCATATATGTGTGTATATATTCTCAAGAGTAAAAGCTATGCAGCAAAAAAATTATCTTCTCCAAATTGCAAGATTAAGGTAATTATTAAGTCTTTATATATTTCTATATTTAAAATTTTAAATAATGAACATACATAAAATTTTATTATCAAAATAAAAATTTAAAAGTAATCATCTCTAAGCATATGGAGAGGCTATAGTATTAGCTCTCATTTCAGCCTTTCATTTACTCTTCTTATATCTGCATAGAACATGCTTTTGATAAATCATTTGATGTAAAACAACCACTGGCAAAAGCAGAAGTTATCATAGACAAAATGGTATAAAAATAGCTTAACACTGTGCAGGTGATTTACTTATTCCCATTAGACTTTACTTATCATATTTGTGTGGAAGAAAAACAAGCTGTAGTATTAGAAGATCCAGATATTCATCTTGGCTACAGATCTTATTTTAATTGAGTAACATTAGATTTCATTTCTCTGAACCTCATTTTACTCTGTAAATGGCAATAATGATATCTTCCTCATAGAGTTTTTGTGATGATTCAAAAAGACTTTGGATATGGAAGTATATTATACATCTTGTAGTCAGGGGTGGGATTACTTGTCATTTTAACATCTTTGGGGAGCAAAAGCACAGTACAGAGACCGTGTTTTTAGATAAACTGAGTCTTGAAGTGTAACTGTGAGTACTGTACCAGTTCTGGCGCAGAATTTATTTAGATCTGCCTTCTGCATTTTTGTTCTAAATGAACAGCAACCTAGAAATTGAGCTTTGTCAGCACTATCATCCTGTTCTGGGAATCCAGGGAAGATCAAAATTTTGAGGATAAATACTATCAGCTAACCATGGCACATTCACATTTATAGCCTATTTTGAAGAAGCTGAAGAGGTCCCAGTAACCTAGAATGAGTTCTGAACCAGGGACACACCAAACTCCAGGAAGAAGTTCTACAAAGTCAGATTCTTTGTCAATGCTTTCTTGGGTCTTTATGTTCACCAATGTTTTCCAGAATGTTGAGGTCATTTTCTTGAATATTATATATTCCTTTTATTTTCCAAAGGGATTTGGTGTGTCTTAAAATAGAAAGTGTCTTATAAATGGATATTCAACTGTAATAAAAAGCCTAAAATAATCTAAGAATGGATCTAATTTTGCATTCTGTCTTGGAGTGATCAATTAGGAGGTTACAGTAACTACTCCTATGTAACTTCAGCAAGTATACATTTGCAAACAGTAACCTAAGTGTACATTCACTGGAAGATTTTGAGATGCTATGGAAGTCAAAGCTGAGAGTGCAACGTTGAAGGCAGGGAGCTATATACAGCCAGGCATAAACCCCTTCCGTGGTGATTCATATACCTAAAACATTCCCTTCTCACTCTGCCAGGAGAAGGATGAAGTAAGATATCTGATTCTAGAAGTTACATGATGAGAAAGAGCTTTGGGATTTCACCCACACTCTGCAATTCTCTCTGGTTATGAAGAATCATAACATGAAGTGAACATTTGAGGTGACCCCAGTCTCTGATCACTAAATTTTACCCACATAGTGTGTAAAAATTAGTTTTCCTCTTGCTGCTCTGTGTTGACTAGGGGTTGTTCAGGTGTAGGGAGAAAACAAAAGTGCACATAGGTTGCCCTTCTTCCAAGACCAGAGATAATGCAGACAGTCAATGAGAGGTGGGAAACCATAGCACTCATCTAGCATTAATGTTAACAATGGTCCTGGATTTGTCAATGAGTGGAAATTAGCTGTTAAAAAACCTACAAATCCAATGTCAACAGTCCCTTTGAACAACAATCTTAAGTTAATTGCTATGCTGTATATAAATTTGGCACTCATTTAATAATTTTATGAAGTAGAAAATTAATGGGAAGATGCACATTATTAAATTATGGAAAATTTCCTTTCACCTAAAAGCATATACTCATCAAATATTCATAATCAGAATTGAAAGAATGGGCAAGAGTCCATCAAAGAAAGGTTTGATCATACTACTATATTTTCAGGAAGTGACCGAAAGGGTAATAGGTAAATCTGGTTAGTTGTCTAATACGTCTATATCGGTGGAAGAGGGAGAAAAATTACTTAATATTCTAACTGGAAAAGAAGGGATGTTTGTACTTATCTTAAACTGTCCATATGCCATTTAAAAAAGTCTGGCTCAAGTAATGTTATATATTTGAAAGAAATGTACATTTTCATGGACAGCTTCATAAGATAAGGCAAAGGGAAGATGACTTGATTAAATTACCAGTTTAATAAGATAAGAGGGCTTCCCTGGTGGCGCAGTGGTTGAGAGTCCGCCTGCCAATGCAGGGGACACGGGTTCGTGCCCCGGTCCGGGAAGATCCCACATGCCGCGGAGCGGCTGGGTACCGCAAAAAAAAAAAAAAAAAAAAAAAAAAAAAAAAGATAAGAAATTTACTAAAAGCTTGAAAAGGAAATATTTGTCATATTATTCATCACATACATCATCTCTTTGTCCTAAGAAACCAAAATATCAGTAGGCATCAAACATTATAAGGCAGTTATCAAGACGAATAGCTTTACACTACCATTGGGTTTTCTTCCTTTCTTCTTTGAAAATAGGGTCTAATCCAATCATCAGAATAAGTGGTTACTGAAGTTATTTATTCTGCCCCTAAAATAGCAAAGGAAATTGCTTATTCATTCCTTATTTAAGAATGGCAGTTGTAAGACAGATGAACTTGTGGGTCATTCTGTTTCCTTCAGCTAACCAGCCATTCTGGGCAAATTTATAAATTGTAAAAGTATGTTCTAATTATTTAAACCTTTTTAAAGCAAAATTTGGGCTAGGTGGCATAACGGAGAGGGGTTGGATTTGAGAAATCTTCCAATACATAGTTATAAAACTCACTTTTAAAATCATCCTTTGGTAGAAAATAACAAGTAACTCTGGAAAATCAAATGGTATCCTTCTAAGGAACAGAAATTTGTAAATGTTTTACATAACCTTAGCAAATCATTTTACCCAGGGTTTCAGTGAAGGTATCAGAAAGATTCTTTCCCCCACAGGTCACCCATCATGCATGTCTACACCAACCTGATGTGGCACAGATAGGTAACTCTGGAAGCAGGTATGTACATTTTAGTTTAATATTGGAAGTTTTTAACTGGAAGTTTTAAGTTTTGATTTAATTTTTGCCTAATCCTCTGACATTTTTATTGTAAATATTGAAAATAATGCCATACTAAAGAATGGGCTCTTTAAAATCCATTATTGAGAGCATAAGTTATTTATTTTTAAAAAATAAAAGTTACTTTTTTGGTTTACCAAATATATGAATTAAATAAAAAGTCAAATTTTATTTCATCAAAATCTAAGTTAAATAGACTCCTAGAAAATATTTTAAATATTTGTTTTCAATTACGTTATTTTTGAGACAACTTTCTAATGTCAACATAGACAATCTGTCATGTCTGCATAATCAACGCAATGGTCAAGATACTCTATACACACTGATTCCTTGCACTGAACACTGAAAACCACTTGCTTGTGTCTTATTCTTGAATGGAATTGACTTTTTTTCCTTGTAGAATGGCAAAATAGTCTCAAAAATATTAATTCCATCCTTTTTCCAGATATGATCACAAAAATAGCACCAGGTAGGTGAAGCCATAAATAGTGAATGCATTTACTGACTACTAAAGAAATGCTAAAAAACTAAAACTTATTATTTAAATATTCCTATATACATATTGTAGAGCAGTAGCTCTCAACCAGGAATGATCTCCCATCCCCCAGGGTCATTTGGCAAAGTCTGCAGATGTTTTTGGTTTCAGAGGTATGGCAGTGATGCTACTGGTATTAGTAAGTACAGGCCAAGAAGGCTGCTCGATGTTCTAGAATGGACAGGACACCCCCCAGAAAAGAAATACTCAGGCAAATGTGTCAAGAGTGCTGCTGTTGGGAAACCCTGCAGCCAAGTAAGAGTGGACTTTGTCATTTATTAGCCTCTTAGGAACACACCAGAAGGTTGGAAATTTGCATGAATTTCACCTTGTAAAATCCCTAGAGACATCAGAAGGAGTGAGTGAACGGGTCTAAAACACCACCAGCAGATAGACTTAATAAATGCAATGTTCTTAGGGACGTTTACTTATTGGCCGGGATGCCATTATTTTCCTTTTTTACGTAGACATTTCTTAACAGCTTTCCTTTGTTTTCCAACAAGAAGAGAATGTAGCAGTTTAAACACAGTCTTCCTAGGTAAATAATAAATTCAAAATGCTTCATGATTGTTTTCCTTTGATTGCTTATAATTTTCTTCTGCTGAAGATTTAACTAATTTCAAAACAAGTTTTACATATTTTTTCAAAGATGCTTATTCAGAAAACTATTTTGAAATTTTAAAAATGTAATAGGTCATAATATTTCTTTTTAGTAAAATTTCTTTTCTTCTTTGGTATTTTAAGATCAATTTATGTTAATGCTATTTAATATTACTATGAAAGTAATATTAACAATGCTTTTTCAAAAAAACCTTTAATTAATGAATCACAAGGACATAGTTTGAGGGATTTTTTACAAATTGAATAAACCCTTGTAATCATACTCAGATCTAGTTACAGAGCACTGACCACATTCTAGAAACTTTCTTTGTTCTTCTCAGTTATAACTTTCCACCAAATGTTACCATTTTGTTACATTTCTACATTTCTGCTTTTTACCAACATAATTGGTTTTTAGTCTTTTACAAATTTTACATAAATGATATCCTACAGCATACAATATTTTGTGTTGGGTCCTTTTTCCCAGTCTCACGTTTTTGAATTCCTCTTTGTTGTATAAAGCAGTTGATGTCACTGCCATCTTGTTTCCCATTGTATGAACTTACGCAATTTATCTCTCGTCTGTACCTACTTGTCTTTTGATGGACAAAGTATGCATTTGGGGGACTTCATAACTAGAAACAGAATTGACAGTTCAGGAAGTATGCATTTATAAACATGGCCAAACCATTTTCCAAAGTGATTGCACCAGCTTACAATTTATACTTCCGAGGGCTGCTCCCTGGCTCCATGCCCTTGCCAACAACTAGCAGTTTTTAAACCTTAGTCACTCTCATAGGTATGGGATACTAACTCATTGTGGTTTTAATGAGTAATGCTTGGAGGACTGATGACATTGAACACTCATTTTATTTGGACACTGGGTTACCACCCTCTCTTAAGACGTGCCAATTAAAAGGTTTTGATCCATTTCTGTTGGCTGTTTTATTTGTTGTTGATTTATAAGAGTAAGATGTATTCTGGATACAGGTTCTTTGTCAAATATGTGTATTGCAAACATCTTCTTCCACTAGGAAACTTGTAATTTTACTCTCTCAATGGTGTTTTTTGACGAAGTAAAATTCTTAATATTAATGATGTTTGAACTTTTCTTTATGGTCAGTGCTTTTGGTGTATTTTTTAAAAATCTTTACCACAAAGTCATGAAAATATTATCTTATGTTGTCTTCTAGAATCTCTATTATTTTACTTTTCAAACTTGGACCTACGATTAACTTAGACTTGATTTTTTAGTATAGTGTGAGGTAGAGGTCCTGATTCTCTTTTTTCCCACATCTAATTTTAATGAAAAGCCCATATTTTTGCCATAGCACTGCACTAGTTCCTTTGTTGTGAATCACGTGACTATTTACATTGGGTCTGCTTTGGAACTTTCGTTCCATTGGTCTTTTTTCTTTTTTTAAAATTTATTTATTTATTATTTATTTGTTTTTGGCTGTGTTGGGTCTTCGCTGCTGCGCGCGGGCTTTTTCTAGTTGCGGCGAGCGGGGGCTACTCTTCATTGCGGTGCGCGGGCTTCTCATTGCAGTGGCTTCTCTTTGTTGCGGAGCACGGGCTCTAGAGCGCAGGCTCAGTAGTTGTGGCATGTGGGCTCAGTAGTTGTGGCTCGCGGGCTCTAGAGCGCAGGCTCAGTAGTTGTGGCGCACGGGCTTAGTTGCTGCGCGGCATGTGGGGTCTTCCCGGACCAGGGCTCGAACCCGTGTCCCCTGCATTGGTTTACATTAGGCACTTAAGGATAGCAATAGTTTAGTAATAGTAGTAG
The DNA here is from genome assembly GCF_002837175.3 of Physeter macrocephalus. NCBI lineage: Eukaryota > Metazoa > Chordata > Mammalia > Artiodactyla > Physeteridae > Physeter > Physeter macrocephalus. The sequence continues at coordinate 115,922,722 of NC_041233.1, forward strand.
TGGTGGTAATAGCAGCAAACATGTGGGCAATAATTATATTAAGGGATATTCATTAAACTCCATAAAAGGTTCAGTTCTCAAAGCATACTTTAACATTAATTCCTATTCACTTAAAACCTGTGTTCCTTGTGAAATCTTGTGTTCTCCCACCATGTCTACACAGTACTTAAAATCACATAATGCATACACAGAGATACATTTCTAACAACATATCTAACTGAATTCTGATTTTTCTAGGACAGATCATGTTTTGTAGAACCACACATATATCATACAGAATAACACTAAGAACATGTGTTTGGAGCACAGATATACCTGCGTTTGAATCTCACCTTCTCCACTTACTATGAGTGTGACCTTTGAGGCTCATTTTCCCCTGTGAAATATGACGACTGCTGTAAAAATGAGCTACTTTGAAATAAAGTATGTAAATAGCCCAGTGCTTATTTATAGTAGGTTTTTCATAAGTGTAGAAAATGCTGATATTAATAATACCCCAAGCCTCTGGTTTCCCATTTATAAATATAGATATTAAAATGTATCGTGCAAAGATTCTGTGTATGTAAATAAAACAGTATTTGGAAAGGTAAAGCACATAGGAAGAAGGCTGGTACACTAAGCAGTCACTTGTCCCTAATAAGATGTTTAAAATAAATACCAAAGGGAAAATTTTATGATTTTACAACTTTTACTGAATGACTACTCTGTGCCAAAGACTGTTCTAGGCATGCTAGTTATAACCAAGGTTTCTCCTTTCATTGAGTTTACCTGCTAGAAATGATATATAATTTTTTGAGGGCTGAGAATATTAATTATAAGATCCTCAAACTTGTTTTTTTCCAAAGAATTTGCTAATTTTAAGGCATACCTGTTTTGTATATTGCAATTAATTCCAGATTAAATTTTTTGTTCCTTATGTGCTTCTATGTCTAAAAGATTCCAGATTATTTACCAAAGTGTCGGCGGGGGGTGGTGGAATTTGTTGCTATGAAACAATGTTGAGTAAAGCAAAGTTGACTTATTTAACCAGAAGTACTGTGTCTGAAAACACAAAAATTTCATTTTGCATTTTTACTAACCTTTGAGCTGTTAAATTTCTCTTTACAATTAAAACCCATTCAAGGATTTTTTTCAAAATAGCAAAAGCATAAATTCTAAGCATGCTTTTATTTATAAATTCATTTACTCAACTACTTATTTTTCTTTGGTACTGATTGTGGACCACAGTTGCACTCTGGCTCTGGAAGGGGTGTGTGTGTGTGTGTGTGTGAGAGAGAGTGTATGTGTGTGTGTGTGTGTGTGTGTGCGTGTGTCTGTGTGCCAGTGTGTGTGAGAGTGCATGTGTGTGTGTGTGGTGGGGTATGCTGAGGATACACACTCAGTAGGTAACCGAGCTAGAAGAATGATAAGCGTCTGCTGCCCCGTGGAATTCAGGGTTTGGGATCTGGAATGTTTTCTGGGGGCAGTACCTCTCAGTTTTGGGGGAACCACAGCCATTCCCTTATCAAGCCAGGTACTCCTAGATCCCCAGCTGCTTACTTTAGAAACAACTCCGCTCAGCCCTGATGAAGTTCTCAGTAGTCTTCCTTAGTGTGTTAGCCAGTGTCAGAATAAGTCTTCGTTTAACAGAGCTCACCACCAGTTCGTTTATCCCATGCTGGTTTATTCCCATGCTAATTTCAAACCATCTCCTCTTACTTCCATTCCCTCATTCCTGCATTCAGTGGACAAACCTACCTCACACTTCGTAAAGAAAATAGATGTTAAAGAGCAACTCAGACACAAAACGAGTAAAATGCTTCTCCTCATCCTCTCCAAAGCTAGCAACTCTACAGGTGCTTGGAACCATCCTGTTCTAGCAACCCTACTCCTCTTGTTCAGCCTTTCTCTCTCTCTCTTTCTCTCTCTCTACTGTAGTGTTCGTATTAGCATAAGAAACTGTGGTTCTCCCAGATTTTAAAAAATAAATACAAACAAAAGCATCAACAAGCAGAAGAAAACCCTGTGGAAGTCCACATCCCTCCTGAGCTATTGCCATCGTTCTGTTCTCCTTCACAGCTTCCATTTGGGAACGTGCTGTCTACATCTGTGCTATTCCTACCTCCTAATCACTTGTCAAGGCTCCCACAATTAACCCACTGGAACTGGCTTCCCATAGCTTCTGTGCGAACCCTCTGTACCCCACCATACTTCACCTCCGTTCTGCGGATCAACTGCTCTTATTCCAAAACCATGTGTTCTTTTTCTCCCTGAGTCACACTTTTCCGCTATTCCTTCTCCTTTAGTGGCTGTTATTATCAGTAACCTTTGCTGACTTCTCTGACACATAATCCTGAATGTTTCCGTTCTCAGGGCTCAGAAATAGTTCCCTTACATCCTCCTTACACTTCTTTCTGAGTATCCTCATCCATTCCCAACCCTGAAAAAATGATTAGGTTTCTCAAGGTCTCATTCTTAACATATCTAAAACGGAATTGATGAATTTCCTCTCCAAATGCATTTCCTCCCGGGTTTTTCCCAGTTCGTTAAAACTTACTAACCTATTGCTCATTCAAGAGTCTGGGAATTAACACTTATTATCCTCTTTCCCTTACTCCTAAATATAATCTATCAGCCAGTACTAATAACCTTACCTCTAAAATACAGTAATTTTTCTCCATGTCCTTTGCTGACCTCCTAGTTTACGCCACCAATATCTGTTGCCTGATTCATTGCATTACCTTCATAACTGATCTTCTCAGCTGCTCTGTTTACCCCTCCAATTGACTCTCCACTCACAAATCACAAGAATCCTTGAAAAACACTCATTGATTGAATGATCCCACTCACCCAGGTTTCGGTGGCTTAGACATCAGAGAAAATCCAATCTAAGGCCCTGAGCACCTGACTCCCATCAAGGCTCCAATCTCATCTCATACCATTCCCCCCGTCAGTCATAGAACATTGGTATCTCCAAAATGCCAAGCTGTTTTCAAATATAAAACCTCAGAAAAAATCTGTTCCTTTTCTAAAATTGTATGTCGAGGCACTATACACGGGTGGTGCGTTCTCTTCGTTAAGGCTTCAACTGTAAGGTCACATAATTACTGCAGCTTTCCATCCACGGTAACTAAATAACCTAATTGACACAAAGTATTTCAGCACCTTTTTGTTTCCTCCACATTATTTCAGACATTGCAAACACTAGCTTATTTACTCCCTTGCATGCCTGTCTTATTGCCTGCTGTCTACTACCTTTGTAGACTGGCATATGGAATTTAGTCAAAGAATAAATGCAAGAGTAGGATAGGTTAAAATCAGTTTCCTGTCATTTTTCATGACATGGAAGAACTCTATAAATAATGCTTTCCTAAAACCAAAACGTTAGAAAAATATTTAAATGTAATTTAGAAACGTTAGAAAAATATTTAAATGTAATTTAATTCAAATCTTATTAAAATGGCCCCAAAGTAATTACTGATAATGATGTATTTTTTTTCTTAAGATGATAAAGGTATCATTTAGGAAATAGTTTCCTGTTTAGTCTGAATCAAGGAATAAGAAGATAAAGACAATTTTCTTTTTAAAGATAATATTGAAAAACAGTACAAGATTTTTATTTTAACTATTTCAACACTTAATATTTAAACTCTTTGACAAGGTTAAGTCAATGATAGATAGTAAACATAGGACATCCACAACACTTTAATCTGAATATTTTTCTCTATCTTATTTCACACTCAAAAATCAAATATGGATAGGAAAAAATTTTTTAATCCAGGAATACAAGAAAGACAGAAGAAGGAAAAAAAGAAAGTCTGATCCACACAGACCTCATAAAAAGTAACAAAACAAGTGTTTATTCATGAAAAGATAAATAAATGAATATTGGATTAAGGAAGACCCTATTCATTTTATATTTTAAGTGGAAAATTTTTAAGCACTTAATTGCATTTTCCCCCTTGAGGTAATGCAAAGTGAATTAAAGCACATGGCCTCAGAAATACATTCTGAAGTCAGTAGTTTGGGGCATGAACAGGAAAGACAGAATTATGTTGTAACTGAAACATTACACTTTTAGCTCTTTTTTGCCCCACATCATAAAGGTTATCAAAAGCATTGCAGAGCTCTATAAGGCTGCCATTCATTTTATTCCTCAAACTCGGGGATCTAAAGTCCAGGACCTTGGAGAATGATTTCCTTTCACCACCTCTGTATCTCTAGTACACAGAGCCTTACTGGACTGTCACGTACCCTGTCTGGCCCTAACCTCTTATTGGCTAGAAAAAGTAGTAGAAGTTTACAACTATCCCCATTTCATCAGAATGGAAGTCCTGCCACCCACAAAACAAAGGTGAAAAGGACATAAGGACAGAGGTGCTTGCCAAAGACCCAAAGCAAAAGGGTACCAAATGAAAAAGCAAAATCAACAACCACAAAGTTCATAGAAAATTTAGGGTTAAGGACCATGAGTTCAGTATCAGTGAGAATTAAATATTTAATTTATATAGCCTTCCCCTTTTGCGATGGTAAAATATCATTAGACATAACACTTCTAATGTGTCAATTCTTATATCAGTCAATGAGCAAAAGCAGTCATGGGTCATGACAAATGTACAATGAAGTAATACAAAAACCCGTCATCTAGTTGGTTTTAGTTTTTCCTATAGATCTGATGCTTCTACACACATTTTTTTTAGTTTACTAACGATATTTATTGGCATCAGAGCTAAAACCAAGTCGGTCATGAATGAAAAATTAATCTTTCAACTTCTAGCTAAATTTGGCAGATTCAAAGCAATTGTACAGCTCTGCTTTCTTCCTCAGAGCTTCACCCTAAAGTAGGAGTAATGTATTATGAGCACAGAGGTAAAAAGAACAGGCTAGGAGAGCATGGTAGATGAAAGATACTGATGTTTTTAAAGATAAATACATAGAAGTGTTATCAGAGGAGACAGAGCTGAAAACCATGTGCCTAGAGCTGGGAAGAAGCAAGTCATTTTATGCCTCAGATCCACAAATATAGTTACTCACAGGTACTTGGCTAAACGGAGGTGAAGAAACAGGTAAACATGGGGAGATTGGTTGAAGTTAACGTAAAAACCAAATTTAGCCCTCAGATACTCCATTTATCCCCTCCATCCAGTCAAGCAAATAAATCTTTGAAATCCTAGCCTGATCCTAGAGGCTCATTCCAGGGAGAAACTGAAAGAGAGAGCTCCAAACCCAGGGTCACTAGGAGAGCAAAAAGCAGGACAAGACTTACTGAAAAGAAGAGAGGACTAAGGAAAAGCCCACACAGAAAACAGTAAATTTTCAAGCTCCTTACTTTGCTTGCTCCCCATCCTGGCTGGCAGCCAGACTCACACACCCTCAATAGCCGTCCACCACCGTGCACACCTACCCCCATCCACCGAAGTCATAGAATGTTTTTTCTCTGGAGAGTCTCTGTGGCCACAGGGAAAAGATATATAGTTGCTTACAGAGATGTTTCCCCCAGTGAGGAAAAAAAACCCCAGATGTCTACCCACTCGCTCTATATTAAATCCTATCAGTTGACTAGCTCCACACCCAGAGGGAACTTCTACTGATTTTTTTCAGTGATTCAGCCTTAAATATAAACAATAACAACAGCAAAGGATGGTTAGAAATTTGAAGGAAATCTCCAATGTAACAAAAAGAGAAATAAAACAAACAAATGGAATCTAACAAAAACAGAAAATACGGGAAGTAGAAGAACCCTTAAAGAAAAACCCTATAATATTTTCAGATATTATTAGAGAAGACATTATGAAACATCAACATCAGAAGAAATAATACCAAACTTACACAAACACTTTGAAAAAATAAAGTAGGAAAAATACACGTACCATCTTATTCGATGAAGCCGTTATTACTGACAACAAAGTGAGATAAACACATACAGGCAAAACAATTTCTTAGAGGCGTATTTTTTCTTCAGGCATTTAAGCAATATTTTTAAATTCGTCTCTTGGCTCTTGATTATTCACTTTTTTAACATGTGGCAATTGTAGTCATCACTATTCAACAAGTACTTAAGTTCTTGTGTATGCGAGACTATTCTCTTTGTGGACATGGAGTCTGGTAATTTGAGAGCTATTGGGCATTGAAACCTGGACTACTTCGTTTATATTTGCACAGTGAGGGAGATGGGAAAATGTCCACGTGAAAATCCAGTTTCTAGCGTGTGCGACAAAGGATGAAAAGAGAAGACTATGGGAGGACCCATTTTGAGGGCAAATACCGATTCCAGTCAGAATAGCCACCATCAAAAAATCTACAAACAATAAATGTTGGAGAGGGTGTGGAGAAAAGGGAACCCTCTTGCACTGTTGGTGGGAATGTAAATTGATACAGCCACTATGGAGAACAGGAGGGAGGTTCCTTAAAAAAAATTGATACAGCCACTATGGAGAACAGTAGGGAGGTTCCTTAAAAAACTAAAAATAGAACTACCATATGACCCAGCAATCCCGCTACTGGGCATACACCCTGAGAAAATCATCATTCAAAAAGAGTCATGTACCACAATGTTCATTGCAGCTCTATTTACAATAGCCAGGACATGGAAGCAACCTAAGTGTCCATCGACAGATGAATGGATAAAGAAGATGTGGTACATATATACAATGGAATATCACTCAGTCATAAAAAGAAACGAAATTGTGTCGTTTGCAGAGACATGGATGGACCTAGAGACTGTCATACACAGTGAAGTAAGTCAGAAAGAGAAAAAGAAATCTCGTATAATATCGCTTATATGTGGAATCTAGAAAAATGGTACAGATGAACTTATTTGCAAAGCAGAAATACAGACACAGATGTAGAGAACAAACGTATGGATACCAAGCGGCGGGGGGGCAGGTAGGATAAATTGGGAGACTGGGATTGACATACATAAATTACTAGGCATAAAATAGATAACTAATGACAACCTGTATAGCACAGGGAACTCTACTCAGTGATCTGTGGTGACCTAAATGGGAAGGAAACCTAAAAAAGAGAGGATATATGTATACATATAGCTGATTCACTTTGCTGTACAGCAGAAAGTAACATAACATTGTAAAGCGACTATACTCCAATGCAAGTTAATAATAAATATGAAACAAAAAAAAGATTCATTTTAGACATGTGAGTTGGGAAGCATTTAAGACATCCATGTGGAAATGAGGTGGCAGCATGATATATGGTTCTACTGATCAGGAGAAGCCTATCCTGTAAATTTAAATGTGACAGCTGTCTATGTGTCTGGTTGGAAAATGAAGCCACGTGCGCGGTTAAGAAGGTACAGAGTGAGCAGAGAGCTGCACAGAACCTAGGTTGGGGAGCTACAACCTGACATTCAGAATCCAGAGGATGAACCAGTGAAATAGCCAAAGGAGAGGCAGAAAGAGGTATGGTGATGGAATCGAAAGATAAGAGAGTGTTTCTGGAGGGAGGGAATAGCTTAAAGTGGAAGTCTAGGGCTTCCCTGGTGGCGCAGTGGTTGAGAATCTGCCTGCCAATGCAGGGACACGGGTTCGGGCCCTGGTCTGGGAAGGTCCCACATGCCGCGGAGCAACTAATCCCGTGCACCACAACTACTGAGCCTACGCCTCTGGAGCCTGTGTTCCGCAACAAGAGAGGCCGCGACAGTGAGAGGCCCGAGCACCACTATGAAGAGTGGCCCCCACTCGCCGCAACTAGAGAAAGCCCTCGCGCAGCACAGCCAAAAATAAAATAAATAAATAAATAAAAATTTTAAAAGCTAAAAAAAAAACAACCTTAAAAAAAATGGAAGTCTAATTCTTCTGCACACTTTGTAAGATGACAACCGGAAAGCTGCGTCACTGCGCACTTGAGCGAGGGTGGTAACTGGTCTAGCAGCATGCAGGGAAGAAAACAGGTAGATGAGACAGAGAGGTGGTGATTCATTGGTTGATGTCTAACCCAAGAGATTGAGAATTTTCCTAAACAGTTCTTTCTAATTTGTTAAAAGAATGAACTTGGGTTTGGGGGTCTCTAAGATATAGATTTGAGGAACCCTGACAAGAAAGAGACTACTAAAAATGCACCTGCAGGAGGTTTTCAAGGGAGCCAAATATTAATAACAATCACAAAATCCAAGACCCGAGATTCTGCAGTTTTTGAGAATAGACTTTGAAACCACCTCACCTTCCAGTGGAATCCATGAAAGTGGCTGAAAAAGGCATGAATACATGACTTAAACATATCTGATAAAACTCATTCCAAAATATAAAAATTTCCATTCAAATTCAATGGTAAGAAAACAACAGCAAAAATGGGCAAAAGATCTGATCAGACACCTAACCAAAGAAGATTACCAGACGGCAAATAATTGCATGAAAAAATGCTCATCGTCATTGATTATCAGGGAAATGGTCCTTATAACCTTCACAAGATGCCACGTCACATCCATTAGAATGGATAAAATTTTTAAAAATACAATACTAAGTGCTAACAAGTATGTGGAGAGACTGGAATCTCATATTGCAGAAGGAAATGTAAAATTGTATAGCCACTTTGTAAAAACCGTTTGGTGGTTTCCTATAAAGTTAAACATATGCTTAGCAGCCATCCCACTCCAAGATACTTATTTAAGTGAGATGCAAATTTAAGTTCACATAAAAATTTGTACACATGTATTTATAGTTTATTCATAATCATGAAAACTGAAAACAACGCAAATGTCCTTTAACAGAGTAGATGGATACAACTATGATGCACCCATACAACGGAATATTATTTCAGCAATAAAAAGGAACTACTGATATTTGCAACAATAAAGAGAAATCTCAACTGAATTATAATGAGTAAAAGAAGCCAGACTCAAAAGGCTCCTTGCTGTATGATTCTCTTTATATAACATCCTGAAATAGGCAAACCTGTAAGGAGTGGACCTGAGCAGTGGTTGCTAAAGGCTGGAGGTGGAGAAAAAGGTTGACTCCAAAGTGGTACAAGGCAACAATTTTTGGAGAGGGCGCTGACTAAACTACTCTACATCTTGACTGTGGCAATGGTTACCACATGTATGTAATTTGTCAAAACTCACTATAAAGAGTGAATTTCTCTATATGTAATTATATCTTAATTAAAAAGAATGGAACCTAAATCTAACTAAAATTTAAATATACGTAAACTGAAGGCTAAAGTAAAATTTTAAACATCATCAAAGTACTTACACCAATAGAAACAGGTCAGTTTAAAGTGGAAACACAACCTTAACACTACTGATTTTTTTCTTTAAAAAGTTAAATACATAATTTTGCTTTTTCCTAGAAAAAATTGTTTGGTACACACAGGACTTCATGAGATTCCTCTTCTTTTTTCATTTCAAATAGTATGATTTTACCTTCTGAGTTGAGAGCAATATTGTACTATCTTGTAGGCCATGAGAAAAGTGGTAATCTGCGGTCAAATTTGGGCTTTGTTTCTAGTTACTAGCTAAGCAACTTTGGAAGAGTTACTAAAATTCTCTGGGTTTGTTTTCCCATGAAAAAGATACTGATTTTAATACTCGTATACAAAGTTGTTCTATTGATTTGTTTTTATAGACACATGCAAAGTGCGATTAAGTAAAAGATTGAATAAGAAAGTCAAGTCTACTTCGGGTTTAGGTGAAACCTACATGGTGGTCTGCTACATTATCATCTGTAATTTTAGCAAATATTTTATAATTAAAGACATTTAATAGTTATTATAATAAATGCGTTATATTGTGCTCAATACAAGCGCTCAATAAATAGAAGGAACTATCACATTCTTATGTTAGAAAACCCATCTTTAGACTGGTAACAAAAAATGGACAACAATTTCTAAAACAAACGTGATGGTTATATTTTTAACTAAAAACAACTGCTTTTACAAAACCTAATTTGTAGTCAGCATTGACTAATTACTTTTAGGAAAAGTGAGTGAAAGGAATTTGTAGACTATAAGAAACGGGTAAAAATGGCAAAAGTAGGAGAAACCTAAAGGAGTATAAAATTATTTGAAAAGAAAATGTTTAAAATAAATATAATATGTTGTCTGTATGTATATGTAGATAAACATATTCATTATAAATTATATACTCACATGCAAAGTTTAGGATGTCATTAATGAAATGGTTGTGGAGAAATGTTTATCCAACTTCTAAGTATGTGGACTTATAATAATAATTTTAAGAAAATATTAAAGACTGATTTTATGACTGTACAAAGGCAGAAATTTAATAAATATAATCTGAAAACATTGTCAGTTTCTTCCTTTTCCTTTAAACTATTGGCAAGGCAACTATTTCTGATTTTGCTAAAGATGTCATCTATAGCTGTTGAAGGGGCCATTCCTTGCTTGGAAAGAGTTTCCAGTGGATTCCTCTGTAATGGAATTTTGCTGTTTATCTTTCAATCTACGGGGAATCTTTTTTCTGGCAATATTCAGTTTTCTCTTCTCTTGGAGCTTCTTCCTACAACACATACTAACTCTAAATAGATTCAAATACACCTTTCAATTCCCCAACTTCTATTAACATTTCTCAAAACTAGTCTTTCGGGTACAATGAAAATCTGTCTTTCATTCTTTATTTTTCTTCACATATTTTTCAAACATCATTCTCTCTTATCCAACACTTTTATCCACACTTTCAGGATCAAAAATAAGATTGCTTTGTAATGTTTTTACTTCACCTTGGTAAAACTGGTGACTGCATGTGTTTTTAACAATTTAAATTTCAACAGTATAAAATAACTTTCATTATTCACAACAGTGAAAATCTTTTGCATGTAAAAAGATAGAATTCTGACTCATAGGTTTTTGAGTCAGTTCTATTCTTTATGTATTATAAGACAGAAAAGAAAAAGAAACAAAATATTAGTAGATACATACCACCACTACCTTTTCTTTTTCTTCAGCACTGGATGCTTTGGACAGAGGCTCTTAAAGGAAATCTTCCCAGAAACTAAATTCTTATCTTTGCCTATTTTGGTGCATAGGAATTCAGTGGAGCAAGAGATTGTGAAACATATAAGAGCTTGCAATTGCAGGCTTATGAATGCTGACACTTTGAATAGAATACCGTGAGGTTTAATCTTGGGGGACCTAATACTGACCTACATTGGGCCAAGTATTATCACACCTACTGCTTCAGGAGGTGCTTGCCACTTGGCTCAGTTCCAAAATTACTATTTGAAAAGACTATTAAATTGTTTCCATGAGGTATGTAAAATTCTTTCCATAGTCTTTTGAAATCTATCTTATGTAAACTGGCACATTTAAATAGCTCTCTGTAATATGGAAAATAGCAAAGGCTTTGGAAATTAATTGGTCTTAATTGAAAAAGGGGTACCTGTTTATTCAAAAATGGATTTACTTCCATTCTTTCCTGCTAGAGCAAAGGCACCATCTCCCCCTTTGAGGATCATCTCTTCCAGGGAGATTTATGCCTTAATTTTTGTAAGCAGAGAATTCTGTAAGGGCTCCAGCTCTGAAAATATTTTCTTGAATGAGAAGAAAAATATTGGAATAATTTGCACCTAAATCACTAATACAAAAATAAGACTGCATGCTTTTAGACAACAGATAGCTTTGAATTTCATTATTTGTTAAAGTTCACCCACATTTCAAGTAAGGTTTTCATAATAAAGTGACCATATTTTGTTTAATTAGGCTATAGATAGATTTTGTGGTGTTTTCTCTCGAATTGTAACTTTAAATAACTATTAGTCTGTCTATGCACTCAATATATAAGTTAAAAGCCTAGATTTTAGATCTAGCCTTAGAGGTCAAACTCAGCTGCATATACATTATATCGTCTCTTTGTGCCTCAATAAATTCTACTGTAAAAAAGGATATAATAAACGCAGCTGCCTGACGACTTGTGATGATTAAAAGAGATGATGTGCATTAGAATTCAGTGTAATTCTTGGTACACATAACAAACACTGTATAAGTATGAAACTATTTTCTCTGAGGCTGCGAGAGAAGCATGTATTTTAAAGTTAAACTTACACACATATAAGGAAGGAAAGATTATCTTGGATATAAAAATTCATTTCAATGAGAATATCTTTTGTTGTGATTTTTTAAATGCTTCTTCTTCTACAAAATTGTTAAGTATTTTGTAATTGCTTCAACATTTTTCATATTCCTAAATGGGGTACTGTTAACCAAATTAAAAACAATTCTTAGCTAAACACACAGAGATAGAAGAAACACACAGAAGAAAACTATAGACTAAATATTTATTAGTAAGCTACACAGTGAATCATAACCCATTTTATTTTTAAGGACGCATTTTAAAATAATGATTCTTCTAGTTCAACGAATGATAATTGTTTTTTAAAAAAACTCTTCTTAAAAAAAAATCTAATGTATCAGTGTACAAATTCTAAGTGGTTATACAAAACATGTATTATTTACAAACCTGAGTGGTAGTATTAATTAAAAGACCACACAGTTTGTTACATTAACTAATAAACACCCTAACATGTAAACCAACATTGAAAAAGAAATGTAAATGAATATAAAAATTTACTAAAGGGGAGGGAGTTATTATAAAATAAGTTTAAAAGTATTCTATAAATGTTAATTTAACATAAAATGTTAAATGTGAGATGTTTTTCAGATCAATAAGATCTAGATTAATCCAGAATTTATTGTTTCTAAAAAAAGAATTCATCTTTTAGCATTCATGTAATACTCATAATTAAAAATTATTTGAAAAGGAGAAATACCTTCCTTCATCTGATAAAAAAGGGCCCAAATAACAATGTAAATTAGTGTTCTGAACAGAATAATCATAAAGATAGTCTAGTTATAAAACTTTTATATGATAACTTTGCTTTTTTCCCAAAAAAACACTCCCTGGGAAATCACATCAATTCCTTATAATTTATTTTTCACATTTTATTCCTTAGTGGCTATTTAAAAGTAATCCGTGAGTTCCATTATATGTAATTACATTATATTACTAAATTTAGTTCAAAACATATTTCTATTTCTTTATAAGCTGCATATGTGGAAAGCAGAAAATGAGCAGAATGTTTCCCAAACTTTGAGAGATATTGTTCCACATTCTGTAGCTGCTGAATAAGTTTATTGATTTTGAGGATGATAAATTGAACAAAAGTCTCTCTAATGTCCACTTGACAGAGTAAAATGCTCAACTCAGGCAAAAGGTGGGAATACACCTCAGCTTGAGAAGAAAGATTTAAAATATTTTAAGAAAAGACCAATAAAACTAAAAGCTGGTTCTTTGAGAAGATAAACAAAACTGATAAACCATTAGCCAGACTCATCAAGAAAAAAAGGGAAAAGACTCAAATCAACAGAATTAGAAATGAAAAGGAGATGCCAAGACTGAACCAGGAAGAAATAGAAAATATAAACAGACCAATCACAAGCACTGAAATTGAAACTGTGATTAAAAATCGCCCAAAAAACAAAAGCCCAGGACCAGATGGCTTCACAGGCGAATTCTATCAAACATTTAGAGAAGAGCTAACACCTATCCTTTCCAAACTCTTCCAAAATATAGCAGAGGGAGGAACTCTCCCAAACTCATTCTACAAGGCCATCACCACCCTGATACCAAAACCAGAAAAAGATGTCACCAAAAAATAAAACTACAGGCCAATATCACTGATGAACATAGATGCAAAAATCATCAACAAAATACTAGCACACAGAATCCAACAGCACATTAAAAGGATCATACACCATGATCAAGTGGGGTTTATCCCAGGAATGCAAGGATTCTTCAATATATGCAAATCAATCAATGTGATAAACCATATTAACAAATTGAAGAATAAAAACCATACAATCATCTCAATAGATGCAGAAAAAGCTTTTGACAAAATTCAACACCCATTTATGATAAAAACCCTCCAGAAAGTAGGCATAGAGGGAACTTACCTCAACATAATAAAGACCATATATGACAAACCCACAGCCAACATCATTCTCAATGGTGAAAAAATGAAACCATTTCCTCTAAGGTCAGGAACAAGATAAGGTGGTCCACTCTCACCACTATTATTCAACATAGTTTTGGAAGTTTTAGCCACAGCAATCAGAGAAGAATAGGCCTAAATGTAAAATGCAAAGCTATAAAACTCCTAGAAAATAACATAGGAGGAAACCTAAATGACCTTGAGTATGGCGAAGACATTTCAGATACAACACCACAGTCATGATCCGTGAAAAAAATTGATGAGCTTGACTTTATTAAAATTAAAAATTTCTGCTCTCCAAAAGGCAATGTCAAGAGCTAGAGAAGATAAGCCACAGACTGGGAGAAAAAAATTGCAGAAGATACACTACCTAAAATATACAAAGAACATTTAAAACTCAACAAGAAGAAAGCAAACAACCCAATTAAAAATGGGCCAGTCTTCATTTTTTACAGAACTAGAACAAAAATTTTCACAATTTGTATGGAAACACAAAAGACCCTGAATAGCCAAAGCAATCTTGAGAACGAAAAATGGAGCTGGAGGAATCAGGCTCCCTGACTTCAGACTATACTACAAAGCTAGACAGTATAGTACTGGCACAAAAACAGAAATATAGATCAATGGAACAGGATAGAAAGCCCAGAGATAAACCCATGCACATATGGTCACCTTATCTTTGATAAAGGAGGCAAGAATATACAATGGAGAAAAGACAGCCACTTCAATAAGTGGTGCTGGGAACACTGGACAGCTACATGTAAAAGAGTGAAATTAGAACACTCCCTAACACCATACACAAAAATAAACTCAAAATGGATTAAAGACCTAAATATAAGGCCAGACACCATCAAACTCTCAGAGGAAAATATAGGCAGAACACTCTACGACATACATCACAGAAAGATCCTTTTTGACCTACCTGCTAGAGAAATGGAAATAGAAACAAAAATAAACAAATGGGACCTAATGAAACTTAAAAGCTTTTGCACAGCAAAGGAAACCATAAACCAGACGAAAAAAGACAACCCTCAGAATAGGAGAAAATATTTGCAAATGAAACAACTGACAAAGGATTAATCTCCAAAACATACAAGCAACTCATGCAGCTCAATATCAAAAAAACAAACAACCCAATCCAAAAATGGGCAGAAGACCTAAATAGACATTTCTCCAAAGAAGATATACAGATTGCCAACAAACACATGAAAGAATGCTCAATATCATTAATCATTAGAGAAATGCAAATCAAAACTACAATGAGGTATCACCTCATACCAGTCAGAATGGCCATCATCAAAAAATCTACAAACAATAAATGATGGAGAGGGTGTGGAGAAAAGGGAACCCTCTTGCACTGTTGGTGAGAATGTAAATTGATACAGTCACTATGGAGAACACTATGGAAGTTCCTTAAAAAACTAAAAATAGAACTACCATACGACCTAGCAATCCCACTACTGGGCATATACCTTGAGAAAACCATCATTCAAAATGAGACATGTACCACAATGTTCATTGCAGCTCTGTTTACAATAGCCAGGACACGGAACCAACCTAAGTGTCCATCAACAGATGAATGGATAAAGAAGATGTGGCGCATATATACAATGGAATAGTACTCAGCCATAAAAAGAAACGAAATCTGAGTTATTTCTAGTGAGGTGGATGGACCTAGAGTCTGTCATACACAGTGAAGTAAGTCAGAAAGAGAAAAACAAATACCGTATGCTAACACATATATAAGGAATTTTTTAAAAAAAAGGTTATGAAGAACCTAGGGGAAGGACAGAAATAAAGACACAGACGTAGAGAATGGACTTGAGGACACAGGGAGGGGGAAGGGTAAGCTGGGACGAAGTGAGAGAGTGGCATGGACATATATACACTACCAAATGTAAAACAGATAGCTAGTGGGAAGCAGGCACATAGCACAGGGAGATCAGCTTGGTGCTCTGTGACCACCTAGAGGGGTGGGATAAGGAGGGTGGGAGGGAGACACAAGAGGGAGGAGATATGGGGATATATGTATATGTATAACTGATTCAGTTTGTTATAAAGCAGAAACTAACACACCATTGTAAAGCAATTATACTCCAATAAAGATGTGAAAAAAATATTT
The DNA here is from genome assembly GCF_002837175.3 of Physeter macrocephalus. Taxonomy (NCBI): domain Eukaryota; kingdom Metazoa; phylum Chordata; class Mammalia; order Artiodactyla; family Physeteridae; genus Physeter; species Physeter macrocephalus. The sequence continues at coordinate 115,938,781 of NC_041233.1, forward strand.
TAAGAAATAAAACAGAAAAAGATAAGTAATGGGTTGAAACTTCTGAATCTAGATGGCAGGCTAATATGTGGTTACACTTTGTAATTTTAGTAACTTGTGATGGACAAGTGACCGAGAAGATATTGTGCACAAAGTTGGCTCTGGGCCAAAGTGCCTCTGCTGTAGTTGAAACCAGATTTTCAAGAATTTAAAGTCACGTTGTGGATCACCTTCTCAAAACAAATCAGTCGCAGGAGTTTTCATAAATGCCACATTTAAATTACATGGTGACTTGCTAGTTTCCACACTGATTTATGGCACCAACCATTTGTTTATATCTTGATGATGGTTAGACTGGTCCTCAAATAAATCAACCCTAAGATCCCTTAATCTTGTGCAAGAAAATGTAAGGAGCCCTAAGCTAGCATCAGTTTCCTCCTCTTATAGTTTCTTCCTCTTATAAGTTGTCTGGAGGATTTGTCCTCAGAGGCTGTGAAAAGGGCTAGAAACAAGCCACAACCAACGGTTTGAAATGGTTTTCAGAATACAAAGGAAAAAATCATCTCATCATTTTACAGTTATATAGACACTTTGATCAAAACCAGCCTTCCATAATAATTGGAACGCTTACACTATTACCAGACTTGGCTCCAAATGATTTGGCTGTTATTATATTTGGCATCATTTAGATTATTCAAAAGAAATTTAAAAAAACTCTATAGCTCATGGAGACATTTTCCAAAGTAAATACTCCAAAAATGTCTTAAGCAAAAGAATACTTCTCATTTGTCCCAACTGCAGGTAATTTTTTTCATTGCACCATAACCAGTTCTTTATGTATAGTAGGACCTCAATTAATACTTATTGATTTAAATGAATAACTCAATGATCAAGGAATAAACAGCAAATTCTTAACAAATGTTTGTTGTATAGTTATTAATCCATTAATTAATGAGTTAATGAGAACTCCCTGAATTTGAGAGATAACCAAAAAATGAAAAAAGAAGCTAATGAATAAATATTTAGCTTTACATTCTTAGTTTATCAGTGTCACTATCCAATATCTATTATAAGTTGGATCTTGTTTTTGCCACATAGAAAAGTCTAAGTACTCATTTTTAAACCCACAGCTCCATTTGATGTACTGTCCATATAAAATCTTCCTCTTAGATTCCATATATATGTGTTAGCATACAGTATTTGTTTTTCTCTTTCTGACTTACTTCACTCTGTATGACAGACTCTAGGCCCATCCACCTCACTACAAATAACTCAATTTCATTTCTTTTTATGGCTGAGTAATATTCCATTGTATATATGTGCCACATCTTCTTTATCCATTCATCTGTTGATGGACACTTAGAAAAATGGTCATGAAGGACCTAGGGGCAAGACGGGAATAAAGACACAGACTTTCTAGAGAATGGACTTCAGGATATGGGGAGGGGGAAGGGTAAGCTGGGACGAAGTGAGAGAGTGGCATGGACATATACACACTACCAAACGTAAAATAGATAGCTAGTGGGAAGCAGTGCATAGCACGATCAGCCTGGCGCTTTGTGACCACCTAGAGGGGTGGGATAGGGAGGGTAGGAGGGAGGGAGACGCAAGAGGGAGGGGATGTGGGGATATATGTATATGTATAACGGATTCACTTTGTTATAAAGCAGAAACTAACACAGCATTGTAAAGCAATTATACTCCAATAAAGATGTGGAAACAAAAATCCTCTTACAGTAAATTGGAAAGCTATAGAACACAGGGAAGGTTCCATTCACTTGACTTCAATCCTAACACTGTAGCATGAAAACATTCTTAATATAAGAAACAGAAAAAAAAACAATTCTTATGCTAATTGCAGCTGATTAAATTGTTGGAATAATGACTTAGTTTATGTAAATCTCTTTAGTGCCCAGGGCTGTACCAGCTGAACAATCAACACTGATGAAGACTGTATTAGGACACGCTGTAGGCATATTAAAATGTGAGAAATCCAGGCCAGAGTCTACTTTGGGGCTTGATTTATCTGCCATGGTTATCTTTAGTATCACAGAAATTGGGAAACTGCCAAATTGCTACTGAATGCCTTAGACCTCTAGCTCCTAATTTTAAACTAATAAGAATGTGCAGTGTCCCATACATCCTAGAACACACCATGCTGTGAAGAATAAAAAAGATAAAGTGTAACCTTTACTTGAAAAGTCATTTAATGTGTATTTTAAATTGAAGTGTTTGGTGCAACTATTACTGATCATGCTGTTCATTAGAAGAAGAAAACTCTGGACTGTCCCCAAGATCTACATAACGGAAAGTAAAGGTGAACTCGAGTGATCATTATGCTTTATCTTGGCACAAAACCACCTAATTTAGGAAGAAAAGCTATAAATGATGTAGTATTAATTAATTCCCTTATTTAGTTAAGTGTTCCTTCTGTTTTCTTCTCTTTCTTCATTATCTTTAAGCGCATGGTTTAAGGGAAGATCATGAATTTGGGATCACATATATCTCCAAATTGTGATTAATAATCATTCTGAGTTACAGTTCTATTATGTTTAAATGTCCCCTAATAACTATCGTCAGGGTTACTCTGAAGACTAAATGCTCAGTGTTTTCCAGAATAGCATGTCATCATCCTCATGCATTTTGTTGGCACTAATTATTAAGTTGCAAAATTCTAAAAACAACTTTACTCTTAGTCAATTCTATTCAAATTTTTCCATGATTGGTGGTGTAAGTCTTGCTTATAATGATGTGAAGGGCCAAACATTAAATTTATTCCAACAAATATTTATTTGGCAAGAACAGGGCCAGGTGCTAGAGATGGCAGGTGGACGCTGTCTCCGAATCTGAGACAGCAGCGATGCTGACATCAGAGCAACCAATGCTCCACCCGTAAATTCACCCTTCTGGGAAATTCAACTCATAAAGAAAATGCAGAGGAGGACAGTCTTCGGAACTGAAAAATCTGAACATAAATATGTCAGAGAAAGAGATGAAGCTCTACTGCTGAAAACCAGAAGCAGCCAGGAACCTTCCAGACTCTTGACGAGGTCGTTTTTACGTGGTTCTTTGCAGTTTACCAGTAACAGGTTTTTTAAGGGGAAAAAAAATCCCTTTTAACTAAGTTTAAGTTAGCAGTTAGTAAGATTCAGTTTGTGTTACTTGCTGAATAATGTACTTTTGAAAACTCCCACTTCCCATAATCATTCTTCTATTTTGACTCGTTTTCTCTCTTGGTGCTTATATTTTGGAAAGTTGCTCAAGCTAGAGTATCTGTGTTAAAACTGAAGGCTACACAGACTTTGGTTGGAAGATGCTGTGATTTCCAGTGTGAGTAAAGCAACCAAGAGGATGTTGGTTACAATATCAAAATTCACAACAGCACACTAACACTATTAAACAAACCACTACTGAAATTCCAAGCAACCCCCCAAATTATCAAAGGTCACCAGGCGTCAGTTATTCACATAAAGCTAGTAAAGTAAGGCAGATGCCAGATGTTGATAAACTGTTTGCTTAATTGATTAACCAGACGTAGACATTTACTTACGGCTTGAGCGGTTAGCTTCCAGGGAGACATGCACTTTAAGAATGTGTAAATAGGGGGATACACAGCATCATTTCGCTGCTGCATGGCCCTGCACACTGAATAAGGCATATGCTTCTGATTCATGGTTCCCATTTCATAATTCAAAGCTTTGACATCATGAAAATGTATCATGGGATTGTATCCTGTGACGTCATGTGTGAAATTTAACAGCATGGTTATATATGCTTTGAAAGTGGAAGCACAGGGAAATGAGATGCTTTTTTTTTAAAATTACTTTTTAAAAACTAATCAAGATGGATACAAATTGAAGTTATGAACTGAATATGATCTTCTTCACTAGGGCACTGCATTAAAATAGACTGATTTGAATGATTTACACAAGAATGGTGATGCCAATCTTATTCTGAGTAATTAGTAACAGTAAAAACAAAAGGAGAGATAAATTAGATAAAAACAAATCCACCATTTTTAAAAGAAATACTACAATCAGTCTTCATTCAAAAACTATAAAGAATATGACTGCAAACTCTGGGTCAGAAGCAAAGATGGGACTTGTTAAGTACACCATGCAAATAACGATCAAGTTCTGTTTCATTAAGCAGCTTATAAGGAGAGCAGATGAAATGATGGTCAGGTGGGAGGGAGAAGCCAGCTTAGACCAGACAATATTTACTTTGCCTAGATACACCTTGGGCTTAGCCTAATATTTCTCAAAATATTAAAACAACTCCTTTGGGGTTGGCAAAGGCTTTTTATGTATGTATTGAGACATTAAAATGTGAACAAAAAATCCTGGAAATTTTAGACTATACTAGCACTGCACTAGATTAGTTTTCTATAGACCCCAAATGGGTCACGTTATCATGTGATGACATATGTAAAATCTGTTGTAAAATAAGATTTTCTGTGTTTTAAAAACAGTTCTTAGGTAGCTGTTGAAGTAATGAATAATTACCTTGCTATAAAATAACAAAGCAAACCGACATTGTAGATAGAGCATGGTTCTGCAATAAACAAAGACCTAAATCCAAATTCGAGCTTTACAAGGTTATGCTACAAAATATTTGGGGCTGTTACCAAACTTCATTCTCAGTTTCTTTAACTATAGCTATAAACTGAGAACAATAATATCATATATTTAGGTGGTTTGTGAATTAAATACAGAAGAGCAATTAGTAAAGTGTCTGGATATTTAGGTACCAGATAAATAGCATTAGATCAAAAGCTATAAAGAAAGAAAAAAGGGAAAGAGAGAGGAGGAAGAGAGGGGAGAGAAAGAGAGAGAATAATTAGATGAACTGATTTCACATTTCAGGTTACATCTTTCTGCTTTGGTTTCCTCATCTGTAAAATCTGACTAACAAGAAAAGCCCAATTTAACTTGCATTCTGTAAAGTGTGATACAAAATTACTGCTAAATATAATAATTTTTCTTTAAATTTCCATTAAGTTGCATTAAAACTTTTGAAATGGATCTTTTCTGGGCTGGATACTTCAGTTTCCTCAATATTAAAGTAGAGACCTCCACACAATTAATCAAGAAGCTCTTAGAAATTTTAATGCACTAAACAAGCAGAAAACATCAGACAGACTCTCCAGGATCCTGTAAATGCCAGGAAAAAGCAGGACATAATTTATATGGAAAATAGAGGCCTGAAGAGTAAGTCCTCTCCTATTGGTGGTGTGGCTTAGACATAGGTCATACTGGCATTTGTAATGGTCTCCTGACTTTCCATAATCTGCATGTAATACAGACAAGATCTTCTAGCTCTAAAGATACAAATGGCACTGCCAACAAAAAACTGTCTTCTCCTTCACTCTGATATCTTTGGACAGAGTAAAGTCACTTAGATATAAAGGGATGAAAAATGCAGAGAATCATTCCTTCTACTCACTATTAAAATGGAAATTTCTTGAGTCTTTAGTTAGTTCAACAGTCTTGCAAAGATGAGGACATCCTCTAATAAAAGTTTTCCATGTAAGATATAAATGTGCACATTTTATATAACCAAAAAGGGTGTCCCTCACACATAAGTAAGAAACATGACTTTCTCACAGAAGAATCGAAACTTGGCTAATAAAAAGAGAGGTGGCATTCTGAAAGAGCTAAGATGTCCAAGTCCATCAGCTCTGCACGAGCTAGGTTCGTGACTTAGAAGTCTCAGTTTCTTCATTTGTAAAATGAGAACAGTAATACCTATGGTCGGATGTTATTTTTAAGGACCAAAACTACAGTGCAAGGCATATAGCGTTCAATGAATGGGTTAGTTACAATTTATTGATGAAGGGCAGGAACTAAACACATAGAAACAGGTCCAAAACAGCTCACTGATACTGACCGCAATGAACTCAAATCTATTAAGAAGGAGAAATTTTGACACACCCTGGCCTTCCCTGCCCCTTTCTTTTCCCTCCAGCCTGATCCTGCTGAAATACTAAGTGACAGGTTGCAGCTGTGGCATTCTTAAGGGCTGTTTGATGGTAGTGCTGTCTAAAAATCAAACAGCAAACTGTTTATTATTGTTTTGTTTGGGGCTTATTTTTGGTAGGGGTGGGAAATGGCAGGGGATGTCCAAGAATGATGCATGACCTACAGGATAAAAAACTTGAGCACCAATGCATTATGTCTAGGGTTTAAGGAAAGAGAAGCCAGCAAGCACACCTTCTGGAGTTCATTAGTGTGTGGATTCCTCACCCCTGAATCCTTGTCTGCCTGGAGTATTGCTACAAAGCTTCTCAGCAGGCACCGCTTTTGGTCACTGGCAGCTAGGATGACCCTTTCATCAAAGACGGTTTGTTCTTTGCTGTGCCCCCAAAGAATCTTTGCTAATATTAACACAGATGCAAAGGAAGACTGAGAAGCCAATTTTGCCAACGTTTTAGAAAACCTAGAATCACAACACAGTCTTATAACCCCTCCAAAGCAGATGATGCAGAATTCAATGTCTGATAGACCACTGAAATGTTTTTATTCCGACATAAATGAATTGGTTTAAAACATTTCTAATGAAGGGATAGAAAAAAATGCAATTTTAAAATGTATGATAGAAAAATAACAATGAGATTTTTCACTCTCAGTAAACAGTCAATCTTTTAACATAGTTATGGCTTGTTCAATATAAACATAACATATACTTGCCATATGTATTCAGAAACACTAAGAAATCTGTAAACTGACTAAAATTATGTGGCTTAACTTATATCTTTTGCATTTTTGATTTCTGAGATTAAATCTTTGGCACTACCATTCGCTAACAAAGCCAATTAAGGCTGCCTGTACTGATAAACCCACGCACATATGGTCACCTTATTTTTTTTTTTTTTTTTTTTTTTTTTTTTTGTGGTATGCGGGCCTCCCTCTGCTGTGGCCTCTCCCTTTGTGGAGCACAGGCTCCGGACGCGCAGGCCCAGCGGCCATGGCTCACGGGCCCAGCCGCTCCGCGGCATGTGGGATCCTCCCAGACCGGGGCGCGAACCCGGTTCCCCTGCATCGGCAGGCGGACGCGCAACCACTGCGCCACCAGGGAAGCCCCTGGTCACCTTATTTTTGATAAAGGAGGCAAGAATATACAATAAAAAAAAGACAGCCCCTTCAATAAATGGTGCTGGGAAAACTGCACAACTACATGTAAAAGAAGGAAATGGGAACACTCCCTAATACCATACACAAAAATAAACTCAAAATGGATTCAAAACCTAAATGTAAGGTCAGACACTATAAAACTCTTAGAAGAAAACATAGGAAGAACACTTTATGACATACATCACTGCAAGATCCTTTTTGACCCACCTCCTAGAAAAATGGAAATAAAAAAAACAAACAACCCAATCCAAAAATGGGCAGAAGACCTAAATAGACATTTCTCCAAAGAAGATATACAGATTGCCAACAAACACATGAAAGGATGCTCAACATCACTAATCATTAGAGAAATGCAAATCAAAACTACAATGACGTATCACCTCACACCAGTCAGAATGGCCATCATCAAAAAATCTACAGTCAGTAAATGCTGTAGAGGGTGTAGAGAAAAGGGAAGCCTCTTGCACTGCTGGTGGGAATGTAAATGGATACAGCCACTATGGAGAACAGTAGGGAGGTTCCTTAAAAAACTAAAAATAGAACTACCATTCGACCCAGCATGACATGACTTCAAAGAGTCATCTACCACAATGTTCATTGCAGCTCTATTTATAATAGCCAGGACACGGAAGCAACCTAACTGTCCATCAACAGATGAATGGATAAAGAAGATGTGGCACATATATACAATGGAATATTACTCAGCCAGAAAAAGAAACGAAATCTGAGTTATTTGTAGTGACATGGATGGACCTAGAGTCTGTCATACAGAGTGAAGTAAGTCAGAAAGAGAAAAACAAATACTGTATGCTAACACATATATATGG
>NC_041233.1:115947077-115966282 GCF_002837175.3 Physeter macrocephalus
TCACTTTGTTATAAAGCAGAAACTAACACACCATTGTAAAGCAATTATACTCCAATAAAGATGTTAAAAAAAAAGACTGCATGTACTATTTTGTGGTCTAGAATGTACTTTCATGTCAATTGCCTAAATTGATTCTTACAACTCCTGAGAGAGGCAAGAATATTATTATTGTCACTAGTTTCCAGATGATGAACTTAAAGCGAAGAGAAATTAAATGTTAACTGAGATCAAAGAGAGAGTAATTAGGCAGAATTCCAAACCAGTTGTTTTCTCAAATTCCAAATTCTTTCCAATGTTCAAAACACAGCATTTATCACCACATGCATATTTGGAAATCGATATGATTTTTAAAATGCTGGTCAACGTTTTCTTTACTCGAAGTGACACAAGCAGCTATGTGTTTGATTAGGTAGCCCATGATTTTCCCATTGCTGCTGGAGTAGATCACCACACACTTAGATGCAGGTTCTAGGCTGATTCCCAGAGTTCCGCAGTGGAATTAAACTCCAGACACAGTGGTAGCTTCCTCGATTATGGGCCATTTACTGGGTCCTCTCCTATCCCGTCTTTTCTTATCATTTCCTTACCAGTTTACCCCGGGATCGTCTCCCAAGTAAACTCCTTGCCTCACATCCCCATCTTAAAGTCGACTTCTATGGAAGCCCAAATTAAGACACTCAGAAGTAACACGATGCCACTGATACACACATATTCATAGTCATATAAGAAAAATCCATACGAAAGCATAATTTCCCTGGACATTGTCTGTATTTCATAAATCTGCAATTATGTATTATATGTCTTGGCACTATCACATGGCCATCCCTAGAAGAGACCCTGGTTCTTCCATGTATTAGTCTTGACTGGCATTTTCTGAGTGCCATCCCACTGTCATGCAAACCCAGTGATAGCAGAGCCAAGATAACTCATCTTCAAGGCCATTGTTACTGAATTGAATTTTAAATGCACTAGAAGAGTTTCCTGTTGATATGATTAGGAGACTTTCGAAAACACTAAGAAACTCCCACTGGAAGGACAATTTTCAATGTTATGAAAATTATCTACCTTCTGAAAGAGAGAACCAGTAAAAAGTCACAACTGAATTGCAAAAATTCATAAATACAGAGAAAGCTAAAATAACGTCTCATCAAAGTAAAAACTCAGTAACTATACTGTTTGTTGAAATTTAGAATTGTCAGGATAAATATTCCTCAATTTATATTTAGAAATTAAATTTAATATGCCTCCCTCTGGAAAGACTTCTTACACCTGGTATTTGGCAGCTGAGCCAATTCATTCAAGAGAGCGGGGGAAATAAAAGATACTTGTGGAAAAATCTAACCATTAGGATGTTTTGAACATTATTTTAAAATGAGTGAAGCATATTGAAACAGTTCATACATGAAGATATCTGGGTTTTTTTGCTTTATTTTCACTTTACAGTCTAAATGGTGACTTGAGTGCATATATCTAACCCCATTCCTCCAAGATTCTCATTGAATGTAAGTATAGAGAGAGGGAATTCTAATTGCACAAAAAAAGGGACAGAAGCTGAAAGAATTCAAAACTCTTAGAGCTATATTTTCAGACCTAAAATATTCTATTTAACAGGAACTCATATATCCTCTAACAAAACCCTCCTCAACTTCTACTATGGGGTAATTTTCATTCATTTATAAGGCTGGAGATCAGAGAAAAATGATCAGCTGTGAAAGTATAAAACAGCTTCAAAAAATTCACCTTGAAAATTAGAACAAATGACTTTTTATAAAACTGTATAACATAGGAGATTATTTCAAAATATCACACTGTGTCCACAAAAAAGGGCCCAAAAATCCCCTTAAATGAGGAAAGCTGAAATTAAGAAAAGCATCAAACTACTTAATTCAAAATTGCTAAAGAGGAACTCTGTGACAAAAAATCAGTGAATTAAAAGATAATCCTTGGGCTTCCCTGGTGGTGCAGTGGTTGAGAGTCCGCCTGCCGATGCGGGGGACGCGGGTTCGTGTGCCGGCCCGGGAGGACCCCACGTGCCGCGGAGCGGCTGGGCCCGTGAGCCACGGCCGCTGAGCCTGCGCGTCCGGAGCCTGTGCTCCGCAACGGGAGAGGCCACAACAGTGTGAGGCCCGCGTACCGCAAAAAAAAAAAAAAAAAAAGAAAAGAAAAAAAGATAATCCTTGCAGATTCTTTCAGAATTCAGAGGAAAATCGTAAAATTATAAAAACAAGAAAAATTATAAATTTTCAGAACAATTCCAGGAGAATCAATACATGAAATTGGAATTCCATAGAAAAGAAGAGGAGCTAGAGAAGAAGCATCATTTGAGGGACTAATATTAAAGACAATAATGGTATCATTAACAATAGCTCCAAGTGCATGAAAACTTTGTGGCAGAACGCTCACTTATTACCAGTCTGAGCACCAGTCACAATTTGTGAGAACTGAATAATATCCCAATGAAATTTTAAACTCTAAGGATAAGAAAAGTTCTGTAATACGTAAACAAATAAAAATAAATAAAAAGAATCCCCCAAAACCTGGAAATAGAATAATTACACAGGTAAAATTCTATTGATATCTTTAGATTTCTCTTCCATAACATAAATGCCAAAGAGCAATTAAAGAAAGTTTATAGAGTTTGTTGTTGTAGTGGGGGTAGGAGGGTGGATGAAGTAGGGGATACTGTGTGCTATGAATTCTACTGCCTAGTATTTTGCCATTAATGTGTGAATAAAGCAGAACGAAATGATATCCTCACATGTATAAGGAATACAATCCATAGACTCCCACACTTTTTCCTAACATTTGTTTAAAAGACATCATTCAGCTGACTCAAAACTAAATCAAAATAAAGAACTTACATTATAAAATAATTGATAGTGAGCTTGGAAATCATTTCACAGGGATCTGGGTTTACATACGTCTCAAGGTAGTTGTAAATACATGTACAATATGGTTGTAAAAAGCACCGACACGTAAATTATATGTGAATGTAAATTATATGGGGTTACATGTCTGTAAATTACATGTGCATGAAATACATGTGCAATGTGGTTGTAAACCCTTATTAATTTTTTCATGAAGAAGAGATAAATGTAAAATATAATAAGATAATTAAAATAATATGTCTTGATTCTCCAATTACCTCACCAAAACTAGACATGCTTTTTGGAGAGGAGGGATGCAGCAAATGTTTTATATCTCTTTGCCAGAGAAATAAATTTTACTACTGGTATTGTCAGAGTAAACCAGATTAAGATATTTTTTAAAACTTAAAAGGTAAACAGGAATATCACTGAAGAAGGCATACCTATCCAATTACTAGAGAAAATAGGTAAAGAAGTAACTGTATTTACAGAGAAAAATGAAAATAGTTAACAGCAAGGAGGACACAAAACATAAGTAGAAATGCAGTCATTAAAATTCTTAAGGAATAGTTCAGGATATGAATAATAGTGAATATTATACTTTAAAAGTGGGCTATAAAATAATATTTTAAGCATGACTTTATTTTCTCTAAATATAGTTTGAGAATATAGAGAGCAAAGCATGGCAGGTTCTGACGGTAATGTTACAGATAATTATTTTAATATATTTCTGCTTTAAAAAAATTACCTATAAAGACCCTTATATATTTTCTATATTTAGGAAAACAATTTAAAATAAAAGCTATTTATAATTGAATTGTATGCAGACATTTCAGTTAGGTTATTAAGCAATGGGCTTTTCTCTAATAGTTACTGCCAAAGAATAAAAAATTTCTCCAGGCAAAACCATCTTTCAGTGCTTCGCAGGATTAATCTGACTTAATTAAGTCTAGCTAAAATGTCTTCTGATGTTTTTAGGCTATACTGTCTATACATTTTTAATAAACGTTTATAAGCCAACATACTAAAAGGTCCCCAGAGTAGCAGGTGAGAAGGAGAAGTAACAAGAATTCCACTTTGTAACAAACTTTTACCGTTTCCTTTTCTTATCCAACACTTCACAAGTTTATTCCAGAAGTTTTCTCATAACCTAAAGCTTCTGTGTGAAACATGGAATGAAAGAAATAGCGCTTTCTCTGGCCACTGTTTTCCCCACGCATATGGGCTTTCAAAAAGCCCTATCTATTCCCCAGAAACATGTCATTCATTAATAATCTGCTGATTCCAAAACAAAGAATTACATTTTAAATAACTGAACAAACACCACACTGAGGCAGCTCCAAGCAGCATCAATCTTGTTTAAGATGTCATTTAAGCTTATTATTACTCACAGTACCAGCACCAGTGGTTTGCACATGGTAAAATCACTCAAGGTCAGTATAAAGAAGTCTGGAACCCTGCAAGCCCAGCCCAAAGAGCAAGGTCAGGGATCCTGGGAATTTAAAGTGATTTGTTCCCTAAAGTGAAAATATTCTGTAGATTCTTGCTATTGATCTAACAAAAGCAAATGACAATCAAAAACAAACTAAAAAGTGCTATGATTACTGATCTTCTATGGAATTGTCCTAAATTTGCTAGAAAATTAAATAATACAATTGATAAGCAAATATATTTACCTCTTCTTGTTACACCTTTTGCCTCAAATATCAGTGGGCATTCTAATATAAGTATCTTTAACCTAATATCTGTGAACATAAGAACAGCTGATATAAACTCTTTAGTGACATATGCACATGTGAGTTTTCAGGAGAACAAATATACAGTTTTTGTAGGTGCTAACTAAAAAACAAATCCCCCCAAAACTGTCACAGATTTATGAAGATTATAGGATTTCTACTGTTGAATATTGCCTCAAGGACAATAATGAATTACACTGTGTGTGTGTGTGTGTGTGTGTGTGTGTGTGTGTGTATTTCTACTGTTGAATATTGCCTCAAGGACAATAATGAATTACACTGTGTGTGTGTGTGTGTGTGTGTGTGTGTGTGTGTGTGTGTGTACACCCTTTGCCTTGGTCAATCTGCTCCCCCATGCACATTATATACAGCCCATGTAACACTAGAAAAATAAACACATACTTAGCACTTATGTTACTTATATCTTATGGGACACAAAAATAAGACAAAGTGCATATAGGCTCCTCATAGGCAGACGGAGAGATCAAAGGGGAGAGAGAAGGACAAGGAATATAAAATGAGATGACAGAGAGTACTAGAATTCATTCCAAATTGGAAGAAATCATTGTCTGAGAAGAAAATCTGGTCAGAGGCAGAGAAAGTTTAGAAAGTGACAGGTAGTAGACCCAGCTGTCTCTGACCTGTTTATTAGCCTTATGTAGCATAAATTTATTCACTATGACTAAGCAATTTCCCATGCCTTTGGGCCAGCCAAGCTCAAAGAGGAGTGAAAATTTTCCATTTCACCCTGTATCTATGATTAAATTGCTAATGACTGTGCAGTTGGCATCTGCACACTACAGTTGAGGTAAGAGGCAGACTCAGAACATGAGTCCTAAAGTCAGCAGGTCTTAAGGACAATCCTAAAATCTCTTATAAATTAGTTACTTATGTTTCTGACAGTTTGGTAGAACAGATTCTTTCTGATAAAGTGCATCCATCCATTTATCTTTTCATCTACCTATCTACACACACACATATATACATATACATGTGTGCGTGTGTGTGTGTGTGTGTGTGTGTCTCCATATATAGTGAAGATCCATTTATCTTTTCATCTACCTATCTACACACACACATATATACATATACATGTGTGCGTGTGTGTGTGTGTGTGTGTGTGTGTGTGTGTGTCCATATATAGTGAAGATCTAATAAGAAAGTAAGCATTTTTAGGAAGCCAAAAATGAAGAGAAAGAGGGAAATCAGAGATTACATAAGCACTCAAGTCGTACTCACCCTGGGCAACAAATTCTTTATGTGCATTTTTTCCCATTAATCCTTACAAAAATCTTATGAAAAAAGTCTGATTTTCTGATTACAGATGATAGAACTGAACTTTCAGTGGGTAAGCATCTCAAACACAGTAAGTGGAATTTAAACCATGAGCCTATCCAAAAGCTTTGTTCCCTCAGTCACTAAGCCATACTAACCTCATGATAATGATTAAGATGGCTTATTTAGTGAATTCCACTTCTAACCATGATGGAGCAGCTTGTGACAAAACAATGCTCCTGCTGAGAATTAGAAAACATGAGATAAAATTAAAAACAGCAAACACCTACTTGAAGACAAAACTGTAGAGGCAACCCAGGCTTCAGTGGCCAAGATCCTGGGTAGGAAAAAAAAAAAAACTCAGAGAGGTGAACTGACATTTTGAGGGCTACTTTTTCCCTCGGGTAATATGCCAGTCCATGGATGGGAAAGAGGCTGAGAATCCAGGAAAAGGACAAAGAGGTAAAAGAAAAAGGTGAGACTTCTGGCATTCTGTCTATCTGGCACACTTTCTACTCTGGATGGAGAGGTAAAACACTAAAGTTTGAGGCTGCAGTAGTCAGGAGTTGAGGGGCTCAGATCCTAGAGAGAAGGTAACACAAGAGACACAAGTCTGACACTTACGGTTTTCCTCTTGAGGCACTGGCTTAATTTTTGAACCGCCCAGGGTAAGAAGCAAAGTAACCACACAAAAATCTGAAAAGCACAAGGATGTTTTCAGCAGTATCACCGTGCTGAGAAAACCAGAATCGGAGTTCAGGACCTGCCAAGGAAGAAGGACTGCATAAACCCATGAGCTCTCAAATGGTTCTTCTGAATGACAACTCCCCAGCAATGTGGGTAAACCAGAGCAGAATGGTACCACACAAAGACTGGAGACAGGCCTCCAGCCGTGTCACACTCTGACTGAATTGGAGTGATCTGTCCCCAGTTTACCTGACTACCAGAGGATACCGGAAACCCTCTCTGGAAAAACAAACGAACAAAAAAAAACAAACAGCATAATTCTGACAGTTATAATTTTTCATATACAATGTGAGACACTCAATTAAAAATTTCAACCATACTTACAAATAAGACGAAGAGGAAAAAAAACCTAGAAAAAATAGACAATACAAATAAAACCACAGATGAGCCAGATATTGAAACAGGTATTGTAAAACATGGTGACTAGTATGTTTAAGAATATGGAAGGCAATATGAAGAATGTTTTCAAAGAACCTGAATTTATTTAAAAAATTGAAATTTGAGAACTGCAAAATATAATAACTAAAAATAGATCTCAACAGATTGGATTGATAGTATTAGGGCGAAAGAGAGGACTAGTGAAATGGAATGTAAATCGGTAGAAAACATCCAGAGAAAACTAGAGAAAAAGCATAACAGACAGAGACAACACAGAAAAGTGACACAGAGACACAGAAGGGACAGTGGAGAGTGCTAACATACATTCAATTGAAGGATAGAGACTGCAGGGCAGAAGAAATATTTGAAGAAATAATAGCCTAGAATTTTTCAAAATAATTAAAAAAAAATCACACTATAAATTCAAGAACTGCTATGAACTCTGAGCAGATTAAATACAAAGGAAGCTACACCTCAAAGTGTAACAGAACTACTTAAATCCAAGACAGAAAACCTTAAAAGCCAACAATGAAAATCATTTCTTGTTCAAAGAAGTGATAATAAGATTGGTCAAAAGATGATGGAAAAAATCTTTAGAGTATGGAAAGAAAATAAATGCCAACCTAGAATACTTTACCCAGAAAAACAGACAATAAAATACAAAAACAAATCCCTTTCCAATAGCTTCAGAAATGTCAAATACCTAGGTACCAACAAGAAAGATGTGCA
This sequence comes from Physeter macrocephalus, assembly GCF_002837175.3. Lineage (NCBI taxonomy): Eukaryota > Metazoa > Chordata > Mammalia > Artiodactyla > Physeteridae > Physeter > Physeter macrocephalus. Next base: position 115,954,810 of record NC_041233.1, read on the forward strand.
AGACCTCTATGCAAAGAGAAAAAAAGTTTTTATATTATTTGAGAGAAATTTTTAAAGACCTAAAAGAAGGCTCAATATTGCTAACATGCCAGATTTCCCCAAATCAATCTTTAGAGTCAATGCAATAATCCCACCATATACTGTCAAGGCAATATTAAAGAACAAATCAGAAGTGTTTGTGCCATGTACCAAGTTTTTCTACGAAACTACAGAATTTAGGACAGTGTGATACTGATGTAAGATAAGCAGAGTGAAGTATAAAACAGGGAGTCCAGAAAAAAACTGTATATGTATAGAGAGATCATTGATGGTAAGAATAACACTGCAGAGCAGTGGGAAAGACACTGAGATACTCAGACATCTAAGTGAAAAAAATTAATCCTGATTCATACTCTCCTCCCTATACAAATATCAATTCCAGGTTGATTATAAATCTAAACATGAAAGGTAAAGCAATAAAGCTTCTATAAGACTATCATCATGATACTGAATAGACAAAGATTTCTTAAACAGATATGAAAAGCCATAAAGGAAAAAGAAGAAACACCACTCTACATTAAGGAAAAAGAAGGAACCACTTTAAGGAACTGCTCACTCTACATTAAAATTTAAAAGTTCCAGCCATTAAAAAAAGAAAAAAACAAAAAATAAAAACAAGGCCAGTAGGAGATGGAAGAAGATATGTGTAATGTATATATCTTACAAAAATCTGGGGTCCAAATCATGTAAAGAAATTCTAAAAAATCAATTAAAAAAAGATATATAGCCAAAGAGAAGAATGAGCAAAATACTTGAACAGGCATTGAGAAAAGAGAATATTCAAATGGGCAAAAAACTTATAAGAAGATCTCTAGCCTCATTAGTCACTCTAGAAAGGCAAAACAAAACCACAATGAAATATCATTATAGAACCACCAGAATCGCTAAAATGGAAAAGGCTAACAAAACCAAGTGTTTGACTAGGATGTGAACAAAAAATAGGTTGGGATATATATTCCCCTCACTTCCTCCCTGCCTCACCGTAGACATGAAAGTGTGTGCATTCCACGGTTCCAGAGCCTGTTGGGCAGCCCCTTTGCCATGGTGCCCCACCAATTTCCAGGATTGATAACACCATTCCCTTCATCCTGGCCCTGCAAGAATAGGATGGTTAGGACTTCCCGCCATTGCTGGTCTCTGGGTGCTTCATAAACACCTACAGTTCTATAAAACAGACTACTCATCAAATTCATTTCAACTAAAACATTTGCAGGACCCTGACTGCTATTCCTTTGCAGAGATTTTGGGTTTTAGTTTGTGTAAAATAGGGAGCTATTCTAAGGCCTTAAATAAGAGACGATGTAATGCGACTTACAGTGTAACGGGGTTAGCGTGTCTGCTCTGTTGAGACTACTCCACGAGGTGGCTGAGTGTAGAACCAGTGGGACTAGTGGACAGACCATGCTGTGATCCAGGTGAGAGACAGCGGTGGCTCAGGTAAGAGAAGGGGCAGAAGCCACGTGCAGAAGTGGTTAGATTTTGGGTATTCTTTGAAGGCTTAGCCATCAGGACTGGATTCCCTGATGAATTTGGATATGAGGTAGGAAAGAAGTAAGCCAAGAATGACTCCATGGATTGTGACTTGACCAAATTAAGGAAATTTGTCACCTTGACTGAGTTAGGGCAGGCTGTGGAAAGAGCAAATGTGACCAGGGGTGGAGGAGATCAGAAGTGTGGAAATGCCAAACAGGAAGTGGAAAAGTGAATTGGTTATCTTCTAAACTTCAGAAGAGATATCTAGACTAAAGACACAATTTGGGGGCTATTTACAACCATGGGACTGGGTTACACCACCAAGGGAGTGAGTGGTTATCCGTAAGGACATGGTGGGGGGAATCCCTGGGCACTTCAATATTAAAAATTCTGGAAGAAGAACAGCCAGCAGTGGAGGACAAGAAAGAGAACCACTGAGTCAAAGAAAACCAAGAGAGACAGCGTATCAAGAAAAGGAAAGATCAACTATTGCAAATGCTGCCAAGTCAAGTAATAGGGCAAATTGTATACATTTAAAATTTTCTGCATATTCTGATGTTTTGACAACTGAAAATTTAAAAACCTTTCTGGTTGGGGAGAGACTGCCGCTCTGAGGCTGGTCAATTCTTAGGAAGTGCTCAGCTGGGAGCATGCCTTTGATAGACAAACTAAGCCATCCAGAGCCTGGCATTCTCTTCTGGCCCAAACACTCCAGGAAGCAATGCTCCTCTGCCTTAACCATCCCAGGGCCAGGTACCGGGCAACTAGGGACCACCCCTCTAGCTTAGTGCCACTGACATTATTCAAACTCCCCAATTCCTAACTGCCCGAGCTGCCCTGCCTTGCCTTTCCCTGGGAAACCCCAAGGAAGGCTTTATGTAGCCTCAGCTTTACCCCTCACTCTCGCCTTCTGCCTCTTCACCAAAACTTCCCTTGGCGACCCGTTCCCTCCGGGTATGATAGACTTTGTTTTCTTGAGCCTCTCTTGTGGCCACACCTGACTGACCACTGCACAGAAGAGCACAGAACGAGGAGTTCTGATCGTCGTACACGGGCTTTGGCAATGGGGAGGTCACAGCTATGTTGAAAAGAGCAATGTGTTATTCATATGTTATTAAAATGTATTGAGCTAGCAGATATTACATTAATAAATGGATATTTAGGTGAACTTTACTCCATCTGTGGACCTTGAAACACAAAACCTCAGTTAAGGACTCTGAAGTCAAGAGTGGAGATCACACTGATGCATTCAATGACTTTGACAGGCCATCGATGGAGAACTAATGCTTTACCAGCAGCTAACGTGAGATGGTGCTTCACATGAGTTTACAGTGCTGTAAGGTACACACGCTTTCCCCCAGTTTATAGCTGAGAAACTGACTCAGAAGTGTTAAGATCATACACCTCCTAAGTGCAGTGCTAAATTCAAATACAGTTCCCACCCCAAAGTCCATGCTGTTTCAGCTACCCTATGCACTCTAAAAATAAAATAAAATAGAATATTTAAAGAAGGCATACTTGAATTATCTGGGAATCAAATCTGGGCCCCTGTATTCCCTGAAAATACTATTTCCTGGTAACCCTAAATATTGAAACTTCCGATTGTAGATGGATCTTATTCCTCTTTTCCCATTAAACTGAAAATATTTAGAAATGTTAAACGAACAAAAACCAAGTTAACTTCTCTGCCCAGCTACCTAATGATTTCAATCAGTATTACTGCTTAAAATTAAGAGGCTATGTTAAAAAAAACTTTATATTAGTAAAAAATCTTTCTAAGCATACTTAGCAAGTATATTTGGCTGCTCATAAAGTCTCTTTGAAGACGTGACAAGTCATTTGCAATGCAAAAGGGTAAATCCTAACATTACCAACATTGTTATTGTGGAAACACTTTAAGATATTAGTCACTAGAATGATTTTCTAAATATATTTAGCAGGTTTATTTGGCTACATATGAAGCCTCTTATCAAACCTGACATGTTATTTCCAGTGACCTGAATAGGCTATTTCCCTGAGGAAGCAGAGTGGAATAAATTCTCAATACAGACTTGCCAAACATAGAATAAAAATAGTATCTAACATATATTCAACTTTGAAATTATCTATTTCTAGTATAGTGTCCTCTGGACCACTGCCCCTGAAAAATAACTGAGCTCCTATTGGAGCAACAAATGCTCTGCCAAGCTGTTTAAAGTGATCAGGGTAAAGGTTCAATACAAGTTATGAGAATTCCACGGCAGCTGTCGCACACGAAGGTCTGGCTTTTCTGAATGAAGAGCACCTTCTGCTCTGCCTCTCCTCCGCCCGCAGAGTAGCCGATTGTGACGTGACCTCTAGGTACATACCCGTTCCTCCTCTCCCTCTCTCCTAGCATACTCTCGTCATTCATTCACATGAAAGTGCAAATCACCAATGAACGTGCAAAACTTAACTTTTCTCCAGAAAATGCACTTAAAAAAAATTAGTCCTTGGCATCAAATAATTAAATTCTAATGGAGACGACTTTGAAACATCAGCACGTATGAAAATTGCCCCTAAGGCAGATTAGGAAGAGTAATTCAAACCATTAAGGATACATAATCCAGTGGCAGGGGGAAAAGTTTAAGATAACATAAACTGGTCCAATCCTATTAGTGTATCAGATGATGATCTATGGAAATTAAACAAGGTAAATACTTGAACTTCAAACACTCTTATAATAGTCGTTTCCTTCTCTGTTCGAAATGTCTTTTCATGTCAAATTCCCATTACATTTGATACACGATCTGCTTACTGGGAAAAAAAAATGTGTTTAACACACAGGTTTACAAATTTGAATAACAAAATCAACAGGGCGAAATATTAAAGGTAATGAAGAAATAACAGAGAACTGTGCCCAAGGGCTCCATGAGCATCAGACATGCACTGAATACGTGCTTACGAGCTTCTGTTTCCCATTTTCCTTCTCAGTAAATGTATAAGACACATGAAGAGGTGCAGGCAGAAACCACAGAACACACGTGAAGATTCTACCAGATATCTGGTAGTAAGACCGTGGACACTCCACCTGGAAGAAGTAACCCCTGCCTTTCCTTTGTGAGGACAACACAGCTGAATCTGTACCTGGTGTTTTATTGGTAGTGTGAAGAAATTTTAATCATCCATCTCCCTCTTATGTGTACCTTTTTGCCATTCTCACAAGCTGGTGATCTGAAAATCAACACAGTAAGGTCAGGATTATCTGTTATCAGAGTAGCCTGTGATCTGACAATAGTTGTCCCTCACTTTCCACACAGACACTGGAAGTCTCCACAAACACCAAATTGGTCTCACAAAAGTTACAGCTCAGTGAGAGGAAAAAGTGAGCATGTTGGCTGAAGAAAGTCCTATTACAGTTAAGCATTAAGCAAGGGAGATGAATCCAGTAGAAAGAAGTCAAGTAAAATTAGAAAATTTTCTCTTTCCAACCTCACAGAAAATACAGAGTAAAAGGAAAACCAACACCAATATTAAAAAAATTTAAATTAAAAATGTTATATTTGCTTGATTTGGTATTACTATTTCTTACACAGAAATCTACATAACTTGAATATTTTTCAAGGGCACTAGCTTTCCCAAGTTTTCCGCTTCTGTTACTACACCTACTTTTGACACAACAAAATTAGTAAGTTTAAATCCTCATGTTCTACAAATGTTTCAGGTAAGAACTATCTCTCCAAACTAAACTTGAAATCTTTTGAACAGTCAAAAGGTCTTACATAATAACATTCATATAACTTAAAATTTAATCCTTCAATAACATTAATCTTTCACATCAGTATACAAGGAAGGCACCAAGTTTGCAAGCATGAGAAAAAAGTGAGAAATCTGTGGGAAAAAGAAACCAAATTAGAAATCACATTGATACAATGTTACAAACCAAACACAGGCTACTCAAAATCCATTCTCCTTTTCTTCCATTATAAAGGGAGTTCCAATCTTGTTCGAAGTTGCCTGTGCTTTATTTCTCAGCTTCTCTTGCAGCTAGGGATGGCCAAAAGACAGATTTGTCCAATAAGAATAAGTGCAAACCTACTACAGATTTCAAGAAAGCCTTTGCTTTCCTGTTAAGGCACCCGATTCCTGTCTCCTAATTCCTCCTTCCTTGAAATCAGACATAATGCTGTAGAGGAATTAGTCTTATTGCAACTTTGGGGGAGAATATGTGGGAGAGTTTGGGACATTGATAGCCAAATAGAGCTTCACATGGCACCAGCCCTTAACTCCACTGGCATGAAAAATAAACTCAAATTTGCTTAAGCCACTGCAGTTAGATTCTTGTTACATACAACCAAATCCCATTTCAAATGATATTCTTGAAGTAGTTGGTGAGATCACCAGAGGCTGAAATAAAATTCTTTAATGGTGGGGTCATAGCTATAAAAAACAAAAACACCTCCCAAGCATCAAAGAACAGAAGTATAAGAGAAGCCTTGGGGGAAAGGAGGCAAAAGAGAGAAGAATAAATGCAAATTTTTAAAACGTGCAGAAGTGACTGCACATAGCAGAGGTGGTAAATAATGGTCGCAGGAAGGGCAATGGAGGAATGCAGTAATTCTTGTTTTCATTATAGCTGAGTCATTAAGATGAAGTTATGTATAGTATACTTTAATCAAGGCAATAAATTTGAGTTTTTATACTTAAAACTGCTAACTTTCAGGAGTCCAGAAAGTTCACTTATGAAGATAACCTTATTTCTTTAGAACATTGAATAAATGGCAAGTGCCTTTAAAAATAAAATTGGTAATACATATTATATATGGTTGATTTAAGAAATGACATTACTTGCAATTCTTGAATAATTTATGTTATGGAAAAGCTTAATATATATTTTAACATATAATTAATAGAATTAAAAAAATTCTGGTTGACATTTTGAACTATCAAACTCAGCAATAATTGTGAAAATTAACTCTATGAGCATTAGATTTTAAATATGATAGAAAGTAACAGGTAGTTAATAACTTCAGAGCCAAAATCAAAGAACTTTTATTTCAGAAGACTGTGACTTAGCAACTGTATTTGGTTATACCCAGTAGTCTGCATGTGTGGAGTTTGTGGAACACTTCTGTGGCAAAAAAAAAAAATTAACTTTGCATATGTAAATGGCTACAGCGTGTATAATAAAACAGAAGACTATGAAACTGAAGATTTAAATATCAAAGGATCCAAAGATGAAAAAATATAACCAATTCCAGAAATCAACATGATCTTCTTATATGAATGTGGTAAGGAAAAATACACTTCATGGTCCAGATTATGTCTGAAGGAATACATTAGAACACATGCTTTACTTAATGCTGCTTCCTGCACGTGACATGTCTTGATTTGTATCCTCTATATTGCCAGGTAAGAACATCCTACAAATCAACTGGTCCAACCTCAGCCCTGCCTGAACCAAGACTGATCAGGTTTTAATTACCAATATGGTCAAAGAGCCTTGGGAGTGTCCTGTAGGAATACGGCTCACTCACAGATACTCTAACAACCCACTAGATGGGAAATAACGTGGCAGAAGGGAATTCAAGACATTTACCCTGGGGTGGAGGACAATAATTCCACAGCTCCAAGGGGAAGCAAGTAACCCCCAGGGAGAACACTTGTCAAGTATAAAATCTTTAATCATTCCAGATTACTACAGCTCCAAAATCTTAGAGCTGAAAAAAATTTATCTAACTAAAAGAAACTTGTGTTTAGAAATAAACTATTACTATAAAAAAATAGCTTGAACTGAGGTTATATATCCCTCATTTATTACTTGATGGTGAATTTTTTTCCCCAAATGTTAACCTGAAACTCTTCATTAGTACTAAAGGGGCTGCATATATTTAAAATTTGTGTTGGACAGAGTATTTCTTAAGAACTAGTAGTCTAAACGTTAGCCAATCAAATTTTTGGAATCACCTCTACACATTTCATCGAGTTTTATAATTGCAGTTAAAACAGTTCATGTGACATCTGTAAGCACTTGTTGATAAATGAGAAGATAGTCGTTTACACCATGTATTATATTTCCAGCTGTTTTAAATTTAAATTAGCATTCTTTCCTAATTTCCCATCTTGATGCGATGGTGACAAATTCAGGATTGTAAAAGCCTAGAATCAAACACAATTTTTAAATAATCCAGGTGTTTAACTATTCATTAATCTGAATGAAGATAGAAAAATATTTTCTTGATTGCACATTTTTTTCCATCAGTTCTGAGATATTTCATCCAACGTTCTCTCTAAAACCTATGAGAATCCTCTCTCTCTCCCTCTCTCTCTCTCTCTCTCTCTCTCGTTATCCCCTCTAGTTACCACTATCCAAACACTTAGAGTTGGTCAGGGGTCATTCCCAAAGTATTAACACTTTCAACAGTGAGAAGGGACAAAATGTATAGCCTTCTTAATAGAACACTGTTTATTTGGAACGTGGTTACTGAACAAGGCTTCTTGAAGTATTTATAAAATATAAACATTTAAAAAGAATTCATCAGCAAGGCAAAGAATATTAGATATAAAGAGACAAATTATTTTAACTCTAAACTCAACAGATTAAGGACATAGTACAAATTTATAAAGTCCATCCATAGTCATGGGCTTGCATTAATAATTATAAAAATTTTAGTCCACCTTAGTCTAAAAGTGTTCCTTTGATAAGCATAAAGTAATTTTTCTTAATTATAAGGGATTTTCTGATTTCTAGGGGAGAAAACAAAACATGAAGAAAGGCGGTGCCTTATCACAAAAACAAAAGTTTTCCCTTAAATCCTTACTAGATGTTGTCTTCTGGATTTCATTGGCCAGAACTGTCCTATGGCATGCTAGCTGCAAAGAAAGCTGGGAAATAAACTTTTCTAAACTGGATACAGGAGACCTCAAACTCAGTTTGGTCGCAACTACATTTAAAATTTCCAATTAAACCTTTGAATTACACAAAGAAAATGAATAGGAAGTAGCAGGGATTAGGCATAAATGATCAAGTCTGAGAGGAGAAAAAAGCTGTACTTCTGCACCCTGTGATATTTATAGGTGTTGCCAAGACCTCTAACAGACCAACCTGCCAAGAGCTGCAGCAAAAGGGAAAGGAAACATGTAAAGACAGAGAAGAACCATCCCTGCCTGATCCTGACCCCTTGTGGACCAAACTCTAGCTAAAGCGCCATCTTTTATTAAGCAAAATATGATGCTATGACCCAACAATTACTATTATTATTTGAGGTTATTACTATTATTGGGGTTTTATTATATTGTCTTTTTAAATCTTTTTGTTATGTATCAAAATTAACAACTTGGATTGTTAAGTTATAGAAGTTTCATAAGGTATTACTATTTATAGCTATTAGATTATGTATCTTTAATTAATGTCTTGAAGTATTGATAACCCAGTTAGTATTGTTAATTTCATTTAAAATATTTTATACTTTGATACTTATTATTTGGCATTACCGCACGGGAGATGTTTTAAATTCACTGAATTTTAAAAACTCCTGCCTGGGTGTTGTAATAGCTTTTTCATTGGCCTAGGTAACTAGTTGTCACTTTTTGCTTAAGTCTAAGTTCTTGTCTATATTTATGAAAAACAAGTCACTATTATATATATGTGAAACTTTTTTGAGGGGGGGCGGGGGTACGCGGGCCTCACCGCTGTGGCCTCTCCCGTTGCGGAGCACAGGCTCCGGACGCGCAGGCTCAGCGGCCACGGCTCACGGGCCCAGCCGCTCCGCGGCACGTGGGATCTTCCCGGACCGGGGCACGAACCCGTGTCCCCTGCATCGGCAGGCGGACTTTCAACCACTGCGCCACCAGGGAAGCCCACCAACACTTCTTTTTAAGAAAGGTAATTACTTTTGCCATTTCCGAAAAAGGTATTAAACCTTTGAACTCCAGCTGGCTGAGGAAGTGATAAGCATCTGTGTCCCATCCTCCCAGGCAGTTCCCAGGAGGGAGTAAGCGTTGCCTGTCTCCAAGTGGCACCAACTCATATACAGGAGAATCTTCCCAAACAACCACAATATCAAAGTCTGCTCTTTTTTTTTTTTAATAAATTTTCCACCCATTTCAAGTATTTAAGCAAGCTGGAAGCAAAAATATTATTAATTTTATGAACATTTCCTCTCCATATAAAATAATATTAAATAAGCAATGTTATTTTAATTCTGCTTCTGACCCCCCAAAATAAGCATAGCACTTTTATTAGAAAAATAAATTAGAACGAGAATGAAAAATTACTGTGAAGAAAATTAGAAACTTTAAAATTGAATACTATAACTGGAGAAATATATCAGCATTTAAATATAAAGCATCCTTAAACCAAGAAACGAAAATTACTTTAGAAATAGATCATACCAGTATTGCATGTATGTAGGGATAATGTGACTAGACTGATATAGATAATGTATTATCTAATTCTTTAATCATTTACATATTAGCTGAGTATCTATTTAGTGTTCAATCCTTCCTTCCAGATTCAGTCAGCAAAACTTCCTCTGTTTAGAAATATGGTATCTGATCAAAAGTTCCTAAAATACTCCAACTAACATCTGTATTGGAATCACAAGGAAGTGAATACTTTCAAGATGTTACTGAGTAAAAACATTCTTAGCTCTTGAAGAGCTGGGAGCTGTATCCACCACTTATTCTGAAATTCCTCTTCCCATCTGCTTACACGCCCTCATCACCATCAACTGTTCAGCACCAAGAAATTCATAGTGTTTCCTGACTGCCTGGCAAACTGGCAGATAGAACCAGCAAAGAAAATCAACTCTTGTGAGCAAATCAGGGAACTCAAGGAACCCAGACTTACACTTGGAGAAGGAAAGTATTCGCTCTAAGATTCATCTCAGTGACAGAACAGTCCAGACACTTTATTGGTTGCCATTCCAGAAAAGCACCCCAAAGAGGCAGGGCAATCACACTTTTTTTTTTTTTTTTTTGCGGTATTTGGGCCTCTCACTGTTGCGGCCTCTCCCGTTATGGAGCACAGGCTCCGGACGCGCAGGCCCAGCGGCCATGGCTCACGGGCCCAGCCGCTCCGCGGCACGTGGGATCCTCCCGGACCGGGGCACGAACCCGTGTCCCCCGCATCGGCAGGCGGACTCTCAACCACTGCGCCACCAGGGAAGCCCAATCACGCTTTCTGAACAAATTTACACAAGTTTAACTCTTCATATAACCTTCTACCATTACATTTTCATTACATTTTATTTGGTGAAAGTATATTTTTCATCCTTTAGCTATTCTGGGATGATTTCACTGGAATGCAGAATACATATTTATATCTCTCCCATGACAATTAATAATATAAAGACGAGATGTTTACACATTAAAGTAGCAACAATAGTCTGTTTCTTTAATAGAGATTTAAACTTGAAAGTATTCAAGCTTTGAAAGTATTCAGGACGAGTTCATGTGAAATTACTTGGCACTATAATGCTCTGTGTACCAAAGTCCTTTTTACCTAGTGACTTAAGTATGCAGTTTAGGGCATGACTGTCATATGCCCTATTCCTTGAGTTGGTGGTCTAAGGCCAGAGCTGTCATCCTCAGGGACAGACACAACCCTGGCACACAGGAGAGGTGGAAGCATATCATAAGCAGATCTACAATACATAGCCTTCCTACACTGAATGATCAAACACTTTGGATTTCCCCCAACTGTCTCAAAATCAAACATCAACATTACATCCTGTTCCCGCACTGCAGAAATCAGGACAACTGCTGGTAAGCTTATAAAAATTAAAAAAACACATATAATAAATTAGGTAGGAAGGGGCTGAAGAATCACTCTGAAGAATATCACTGTTACTTCACATGCCTAGGACATAGTATTTATGTCTATGGTATTTTTCTGATGATGAAACCTATCTACTTAACAAAAAATGTACAGAATGCTTACTATATACCATAGTTCTAAAGGAGATTTCATACACACACACACACACACACACACACACAC
>NC_041233.1:115966292-116020316 GCF_002837175.3 Physeter macrocephalus
CTCTCCCGTTATGGAGCACAGGCTCCGGACGCGCAGGCCCAGCGGCCATGGCTCACGGGCCCAGCCGCTCCGCGGCACGTGGGATCCTCCCGGACCGGGGCACGAACCCGTGTCCCCCGCATCGGCAGGCGGACTCTCAACCACTGCGCCACCAGGGAAGCCCAATCACGCTTTCTGAACAAATTTACACAAGTTTAACTCTTCATATAACCTTCTACCATTACATTTTCATTACATTTTATTTGGTGAAAGTATATTTTTCATCCTTTAGCTATTCTGGGATGATTTCACTGGAATGCAGAATACATATTTATATCTCTCCCATGACAATTAATAATATAAAGACGAGATGTTTACACATTAAAGTAGCAACAATAGTCTGTTTCTTTAATAGAGATTTAAACTTGAAAGTATTCAAGCTTTGAAAGTATTCAGGACGAGTTCATGTGAAATTACTTGGCACTATAATGCTCTGTGTACCAAAGTCCTTTTTACCTAGTGACTTAAGTATGCAGTTTAGGGCATGACTGTCATATGCCCTATTCCTTGAGTTGGTGGTCTAAGGCCAGAGCTGTCATCCTCAGGGACAGACACAACCCTGGCACACAGGAGAGGTGGAAGCATATCATAAGCAGATCTACAATACATAGCCTTCCTACACTGAATGATCAAACACTTTGGATTTCCCCCAACTGTCTCAAAATCAAACATCAACATTACATCCTGTTCCCGCACTGCAGAAATCAGGACAACTGCTGGTAAGCTTATAAAAATTAAAAAAACACATATAATAAATTAGGTAGGAAGGGGCTGAAGAATCACTCTGAAGAATATCACTGTTACTTCACATGCCTAGGACATAGTATTTATGTCTATGGTATTTTTCTGATGATGAAACCTATCTACTTAACAAAAAATGTACAGAATGCTTACTATATACCATAGTTCTAAAGGAGATTTCATACACACACACACACACACACACACACACACACGTATATATTTCTAGCCTTCACCACTTATAATGCATGCATCACTATTGCATAAAAGGTGGTGAAAATGGTACTCTGGGGACCAAGTTTTAAGGTGAAACAAATTAAAAAATAAATGGCTAATTAAAATCTTTACAAGTGTAGAGATGGTATACCACATCTTTCTGATTTCCTCTAAAATATTCGTCTCCTCCCGACCTGTCCAAACCAGGACAATGCTGAAGCTAACCTTGTTGAGAAGTCTGACTTTTAAACTCTGAAACATTGTTATTTACACAAGGCTGTGCATCTGAATATTCCCTCTTTCATTACGTCCATTGTATAATAGCTGTCCTTTGAGTTTGAGTAAATTTTCTGCCACATTAAAAAAAATTTATAACAGAAACTACAAAGTAATTGTGTCATTTACTTGATAGCTCATTTCTCTCCCCTTTTTGGTCTTACCATTAATAGGAATACTTGTAAGCAGATTTGAAGTGAAGGAATTGCTAGGACACTTCAGGGTTATCTCTGTTTCTATTTTTTTTTTAATTGCCAGCTGATTTAGGAATAAGTGTATAAACGATGGAAAATCTAATCTCATATATTATGATTTTTTTATATTCTTTCAATAGATTGTCTAAAATATTTAGCTCGGCAAGAAAGAACACATAAGCCATTGATGGCAGCTTGAAGAACCATGAAGAGGTAGGTGTGTGTGTGTGTGTGTGTGTGTGTGTGTGTGTGTGTGTGTGTATCTAAGCATGACCACTGTTTACATTGCTTGCTCTGTTTGGAATTCGAGCCAGAAGAGCAAAGATGACTCTTATTAGTATATTTTATAAATGTTTCTGGATAGGACGGTGATGGGTGCTTACATAAGTTAAGTGGTCACCACCATCATCATCAGAAATCCGGAGAATACAGAGGAGTTCAAATAACATGTATGGGTGGCCAACGAAGTGAGGAGAGCAGTCACTGCCAGACACTTCAAGGAAGCTTGCAGTTTAAAATGGCTTCTGGGAAGCTGCTGACCAGCTTCTAGTCCACTTTTCTAGACACTTCTGCTCAGTGATGCCACATTAAGTTCCTAAAAACACCACTTCCAACATTTCATTGAAGAATCTTCAGTGGCTCCTGTTGCTTTCAACCCACTCTCAAACATGGGTCCTGCTCTTTGGTTTCTTATGCTTTCTACAATATTCCCTTCTGTTCCTCTCGAAGCTCTGGGCTCTCCAGCCAAAGGGGTCTGCTCCCAGTTGCCCAAACACCCCCTGACCGCAGTGGCATTACTAGCCTCTGTACTCTGCTCTCACACTTCAATATCTGAAATACCCCTCCCTCCCTCCTTTCCGTAACCAGCATCTACCCGTTTTTCACAGCTGACTCAACATCACTCCACCTTTCCCATGACTGCCCATGCATCCCCCAGAAGCCTAGCCAACGACTTCTGGTAAAGCAGGAGACTCTTACAAAATCCCTTATACTATCTGCGCTTATAGTTTAACTCATTTCTGGTATTTTTAATGAGTAAGTTTCTTGATTCCTGTTATAGACAGGAACCACTCACTCTACATTTTTTGTATCACTCACTGCATTGTAATTTCCTGCTTAGAAATGAAGCTGCCGCTAGTGAGAATTAATTAAAATGCCCCTGAATTGAAGTAGATTTAAATATGAGAATCTGGAGTGAAAAGTACATAAACCTTGTTCTAATGGGTAAATGGAGGTAGGGGTGTCCACAGGGCCTCCTTCTTGAGTCCTTCAATTTCCCTTCCAGGCTGTCACTGAGGCAACAGGTGAGGAAGGAAGCCCTTTGGAAAAGAACAGCTCTCCAGTCCCATCCCTTACCATAAGCCCTGGGGATTGCATGAACTTCAGATCCCAGAATTTTCAAGAAACCCAGTACCTATACATTTTAATCTCCCCCCAACCCCCAGCAAGGTCTATGGCAGCATCTCATAAATACATTACTATTTCTTCAATGAAGTTTAGATATATTCAAACTTAGAGGATAAATAAAGACTACAAATAGCTTTATGTCAGATCAGATCAAGGTTATAGCACCAAGTAATTTATGAAAATGAGGTTTGGGGTTTCAGAAGTGCAGAAAAGGGATCATCAGGAATCCCTTCTGCCATCTGAAAGCTACTAGGGCACTATCAGTACCAGGAAAGGGTAAGAATCCACTGGCAAAAGGTATTTTAATTGAAGGTGCCTATTTGATTCTATGATGGATGCCCAATAAAGAGAATTAAATCAACACAACTTCTTCTCTCTCCAACAGTTAAACTAGGAACTCTGAAAAAAAAGTAAATCAATTGAGGACTGGAAGCACCTGAATAATCTGCCTGAGTAAATTTCAGAAGAAACAATTACACTGACAAATTGAAAATGTTTACAATACATTTTAGCATTACATTATAAATCAAATGAACTATTACCTCTTATTGTTTAAAGTTCTCTGCTACACTAATATTTCTAATGTGAAAAATTAATGACACCTTAATTCACAACTTGTACAAATCTGAAGTGACAAATGTGTGTTTTGCAACAAAAAGTAGGCCCGTGTAGTACTTAAAGAATGCTCTTATCCGCCAGGAATGATGTAACAGGTGAAAGGGGGAACAATGTAATGTTTAGAAGTTGGAGGAAGTATCATGCCTCCGCAACTAAAGTCTGTTCTTTCCAAATCCAATTAATCCTGAGAGGTCACTTGACATAGTAAGATCACAATGTTTCACAGAAGTTATATTAGTGCAACTTAGAAAAACTGTTCAATTATCGTCAGGAGGCCTTCTTAGGCCTCTAGTTCTGCAGCCATTCTTACAACAGTACTATGGATTAGACCAGTTATGATCCATCTTTAATCAGAGGGCACCGTATGGTGAACCCTGGAAGAAAGTCCAAGTTTCTTTCAGATTGTTCCATTGTGGGGAATGTGGCCTAAATAGAAGTAATGAGGGGGCCCTCGTTGTACAGCAATACTTCTCTCTGCCCCCTTGTACACTGCTACAACTTACAGGAGGAAGGGAGTATGGACAGTGGGTCTTTGGCAACGCCCAAAGGCTCAAACCCATTACCACGCTTTTCTAAAATACATGCTGCAAAAGTTTTTCAAAAAGAAAAAATCTCTATTCTTGCTCCTGGTTGAGTCACTTGAGTCTTAGATTCGTCATCTTTAATAAAATATAATAACATCCATCTCCGGGAGATGTAGTGAAAAACAAAATGAAATTAACTTATAGATACTCAGGACATTACAGTTATAACCTAATCATGTCAGACTCGGAGCCTCTAACATGAATTGATGCAGAGTGAGGTAAAGAGAGGAAGAGGGTTCAAAGGTTTCCACTTTCACAAACATTTCACATGTCCCTAATATTGAACTTCCTTTCTAAAGATTGATGGTTGGTTACTGTGAAAAAGTATGGGTATATGAAGTATATCAAAGAAATATCATGAAGCAACAAGAAGCACAGAGCAGGCTGCAAGTAAATGATTAAAAATTACAGCCACATTTATGGCCTATTTTACTTGAATAAAATTTACCTTCTCATTTCTAATGCAGGGTAATAGGATATGCACACTGGTAATTTTCCTTTAGGGATTGTAATAATACTTGTCAAGAGCTCAAACAGTTCTTGAAAGTTTAAGTCCTATTGATGCTAGACAGTTATTTTCCTTTTATGGGATGTAAATTTGTAAAGCTTACTTTACTTCTCCAAAGAGTCTTAAGTCTAGTAAAATCTTAAGTGACCTATGGAATAATGCCTTTAGCTTCCAGCATACATCAAGGAAAACCAGTCTCTTCTCCTCTCTGAAGTGCCATAGTCCTACAAGTAGGACCAACATTTTCCTATGGTTAAAATATTGATGCCAAGGTTAATTTCTCCCACTCCCTCACTTTTCATATTGATCAGTCACCAGATCTATGGGTTCTTCCTCTGTAACATCTCTTTCTTCTGTCTCCACTGTCCCTGCTCTGCTCTATTCGTCACTCTTCCCCTCTAGACTATTACTGCTGCCTCTCGACTAGACCAGGCCCCCAGCAAAAGCCCTTCGGACCTCTAATCAATCCCATAAATGATTTCCAACAGCCTTCTTACTACCTATGTCTTTCAGGTGCTTAAATCATGAATAACCCTCCAAGACTCACAGCAGTCAAATTCCTTAAACTGATTCAGGCCATATACATTGTGATCTCCATCCAACTTGAAAGCTTATGCTTATTTAAGAGTCTTCACTGTTACTCTATATAACCCCTCAGCTGCCATCAAACACTTCTACTTGCCCTCTCACTTTCTCACTCCATCCAAGACCTGAAAGGGATGCCTGTGTTTGAGGCAGTCATCTGCTGGAAATTCCTATCCAAGTTACAGCTCAAGTTCTGCCCTAAGTCAAGGCACCCAGACCAACTAGGCCACATGGATGACTCTCTTGCCCAAACTTGAGGATACAGACAATGCTTTGGTACTCTTCCTCCAATAACTCACAGTAGTTTTGTGCTTCAGGCTTTATTTTTCCTACCTGAGTTGCAAGCTCCTTGAAGAGAGGAAAATGGCTTATGTCTTTTAAGATGCCCCATCCCTAACAGATTACCCTGCAAACTCAAAAACTATGTAATGAACATGATAAAGCCAATGAAATCAGTCATTGTCACACACCAGAGATACTGAGTGGAAGACTGTCACTGTGCAGGAGAAGGACTTAGGATGCTAGTTAAAAATGTATGTTCCCAGACCCAAGACCAGAGACTGGTTGTTTTCAGGTAAGGAAAAAAAAAAAAATTAAAGACCGGTAGGGAGTTCAGATGCAGTTAGCACAAAGATGGTATTTTGAGAAACACTGCCACTGATTAACTTGAAACAGTAAATAAAAAAATAAAACAAATACCAAAGTGTGCAGAATTATAAATGATGAGAAAGTAAATAAGGCATGTTACAAAATAGTTGCCACCGTTAAGAAGTTTTTTTGGTGATAGTCACCATAAACCATATGCACTTTTACTATGTTAATTAAAAATAGCTATTCTCACTAAAGCAACTAGTGTTAATACTAAGCTAATCATTTTTTTTGCATTTAAACTATAAATGTAGGGATATTTAAAGTTATTTATGTAATACAGAAAATTAGATAAGTTACATTTGTCTATGTAATAATATTTGATCTTTTTGATTATTCACTTAATTGACACAAGATTGTAAAACTTTAAGCTTTCTTTTGTTGAGTTCAATCTTTATTAACAAAGGCATTTGCAATGTAAGATATGCTCTCCTTGCATTTACTACTCTAACAACCTGTAAGGATCTAGGTATTTAAACTCCCAGTCCAACCCACCTTTTGGAATAAAAGCATATTTCATGATATGAAGTAATGAAGTAATTCTTCCTTTTGTTAATCATAAACCAACCCTTCTCTTAAAACCACACTCAACTCCAACCAACCACAGTGAACCGGTTGTTCTCAGGTAAGGAAAAAAAAAACAAAACTCTAATCTCACGTGGGCAAACGATTGCAGTTAGTAATCTAGTGCTTCTTCTAGGTTTTGCAGGTTTCTTTAGTTTGATGATAATTTTAAATATTTCCTCTTTTATCCCCATCATGTGTAGTTAATTTTAATTATATAATTAGGCAATACTTTGCTTGCCTTACTTTTCTGATGTTGACTTGCTTGCACTAACATCCTTGGGAAAAACACTTTAGAAGTTTTTAGTAAGTCTACAACCATGAACAATTAGAAAGAGGAACCTAATAACAGTAAATATAGGTCTAGAAACAAGGAGATCTGGCTTCCATTTGTGATTTTACCTCCAATTTTCTGTATGGCTTTGGGGATGAGGTGAAGAAGGGTATGGCTAACCTTGGTTCACAGCCTGTGAGCTGTTTTCTATTTTATTTTAATATTAAAAAACACTTCTGAAGTGTAAATTACCAAAAATCTGCATTTATTGGGGATTATGTATATCTAGCGTCTTCTATTAACCTTCCTCTAATCTCTTCTTGGGGTTTACGTAAAGCACAGAAAATTAACAATCAGCTCCCGTCCAGGGCTTACGTCCAAATGAGGGACTAGTCTTGTCCACTAGGGAGAGACATGGAGTCTTTGGACCGCGTGTCTTGGCATCTTCACGGCAAGGACACAGCAGCTCGCCGGAGGCATTAACGACACGCCCTCACAGGCTGCTACTCAACCACTGGGGAACTCTTCGGCGCGGGAGTAACACTCTGCCTTGTGGTCTGTGGAACTCAGAGCCTCAGAACGAGGTGCCGTCACGTGGAAAAGCGTCCGTACCGCATACAGTTATCAACCCATACTCACCATACAGAATATATGAGACGGTCAAATATGAAAAGCCAACAAGAACGCACAAAGATTCTCATGGCAAAGGGAAACTCTCATTACATCACCAACGAAGACAATTTTGAAAACTAAAAACACATTAACTTTTATCCTCTAGCCACACAGACGTAAACACAGGCACCCACGGGCCCATCCATCCATTCAGGATCCACCCAGCGGGCAGCGACCCTCACACAGGCTCTAGGCTTATCAGGACAGGCTGCTCATTTCACCTCCTATTTCACGCTTTCTTGCCGTAAACCAAAGCGAGTTAACACAGGCAATAGGGAGGAGTTGCCTTCCTAAGTCATACTTTGAATAAATCGTTTGAGGAAACAAAGTAATCGATACCATGAAATCCAAGGCATTTAAATTACAGGAAGTGTTAGTGGGTCTAAGGTTACATTTTTGCGGCACTTGAGGATAGGAAGACTTAT
The DNA here is from genome assembly GCF_002837175.3 of Physeter macrocephalus. Lineage (NCBI taxonomy): Eukaryota > Metazoa > Chordata > Mammalia > Artiodactyla > Physeteridae > Physeter > Physeter macrocephalus. The sequence goes on from NC_041233.1 coordinate 115,974,044, forward strand.
CTCGGGGCAATAATTACACCAATGTAAATATCTGCGTGGGAAGTTATTTCACAGTGCGCGCAGAGCGCTCTTTTCTGAACTTCCATGTGTCTGTTTCTACTCCATAGTTTTTTTTCCCCTTTATCCCACTGAACGACAAATTGCAATATTTCAATTTTTTTCCCAAAACTTAAACAAAAAGGTATTTTGTTTTTTCAAAACTCAGTCTTCTCAATCTTACAGCGTATTTCAAAATAAAACCGGGAAGGCAATTTAATTTGCACACATTCGATAGATGCTAATCAATAAAGTCACCTCAAGGGTGGCAGCTGCACACCCCTGGCCCTTCACTTGCCGTCAGGTGAAATAAAGTGCTGCAAGCTAGTTCCAGCCAGGGGCACTGCCAGTGTGTGAACCGAGGCTTCCCGTCTTCTCTGGAATATAAAACTTCTTCAGGAATTTAAGAACTCTTCTAAGCATACTCTCCATCCTTAGGTCAGTTCTGAACTTTTGAGGTAAATAGATACTCTTTCAGGAGACCAAGGGAGAAGCGGGCACCAACACTATACGACACTTGAAAATCCGAATGTCTCAACAGTCACCTGGCAACATTTTTTAGGCAAAGAGTTAATCATCGCATTTAAAAACCCAAGAAGGAAATCCACCTTACTTTTCAGTACCTGACGACCAAATTTCAGAAACGCAGCGTTTACTAAGCTGAAAAGCCATGCCTGACCTGACGGTGATCGGAGATCCTGTTGCATCTCCAGCTCGACCAACTGCTCCGAGTGAATCTGCAGTCTGAGGCTCTCAAGCCCGGTTACTAAATGCCACATCGGAGGAATTCTCCGGGAAAGCAAGCCTCGGAGGACTGCTCACCCAAGCGCGGGAGCCGCTGGAGTCCCGCTAGCCTGCCAGCGGGGAGCAGAGCGCTCCCGACGGCTTGAACTCGGGCTCTCCCCGCGCCGGGCTCCAGGCGCGCTCGGCGCACCGGCGGGGGCCGCCCTCCGGCGGCTGCACGATCGCTGTCACCAGCCACCTTCCGGGCCCTTCGCTCGCCTAACTTGCTGTTCTATTTTCTATGAAAACCTTCCTCCCAGAAACCCTACCCTCAGCGCAGTAACTGTGGAGCCCAGGTACACAAGGTGAAACACGAGCCCGCCCTCTGCGCGCGTTCCGGGTCCTCGGCGACCCGAAGCCCCCGCGGTCCGAGCCCGCAGGGCGCGGGCGCGCACCCACCTTGGTCTCGCCCGCGTCCGGCTCCGCGTCCGAGAAGCCGAGTCCCGACTCGAAGGCGGCGGCGGCGGCGGCGGCGGGCGCCCGGCGCGGACCCGGGAGCAGCGCGGCGGCGAACAGGGAACACGCCAGAGAGAAGAAGCCCAGCAAGTGCATGGTGGACGGGCCGCGAGCGCGCGGGGCCGGGCGCCCCGGCGAGGCTGCCTCGCGGCTCGGCCCTGTCCGCGAGGGCCGCCCGGGGACCCCGCGGAGCCGCGGCGGCGGGAGCGGGTCCGGCCTCGGCGCTCCCGACGCTGCGAGCCGCTCTCCCGGCCGGCGCCCGCGAGGCGACGGGGTCAGGGCAGCGCCTCACAGGAAACCGGACATCCGAGCGCCCAAGGCCGCGGCCCGCGAGGCGAGGCGAGGCGAAGCGAGGCGAGGGCGCGGGAGGACGGCGCCCCGCTCGGCGGCTCGGCGCGCGCCTCGGGAGGCGAGGGGGGCAGAGCCGAGACGCCCCGCGAGGCGCGGGCCCTGCGGCGCCCCCGGAGCCCGCGGGCCCCCGCCCTCCCCTTCCCCGCGGCGGGGCGAGCCGGGCGGCCGGGCGGCGGGAGCGGCGGCGAGGCCGGGGAGCGCGGGGCGCGGGGCTGCGCGGCGGCGGGCGCAGGGGCAGGGCATGGCTGACGCGCCCTCTGCCTGCGCTTATGTGAGAGAAAGCGGCCGAGGGAGGGAGCGTGCCGAGCCCGGCCGCCCTCCCCTCGCCCTTTCCTCGGAAGCGGCTCCCCGCGCCCCCGGCCGCGTCGCCCGGCGCCCCTCCCCCCGCCCCTCCCCCCGCCCGCCCGCTCGCGGAGCGCGGCCCGGGGCGCGGGGGCCGGGAGGGGGCTCGGGGGGACCGAGCCCGCCCTGTGTCCTGGGCAGCCCGGGGCTCCGGTCCGAGTCCCGGCAGCCCGGCCCTGGGCGCCCCGCTCGAGGGGTGGAAGGAGCCCGGATTCCAGAAGGGCCGAGAGAAAGTCAGCCCCGGGCGGAGACCCCGCCGGGGCCCGGAACCCCGCCCGCTGGGCCACGCGGGGGCCCGGGGCAGCCGAACGAGGGCAGGCCGTGGGGGGAAGGCCCGGGAGCGCAGGCTCGGGCCACGGCGGAAGGAGCAACTGGCTCCTCACCGGGAAGCTTCGGGGCGGCGTTGGCTTTCAGTGAGAAAGGGAGTGACGGAGAGACACGTGTTCAGCACGCTGTCGTCGGAAGCGACATCTGCCGAAGGCGACAGCGTCTCCCGGTTGGCAAGGCACCCCGGGGCCGGTCGCCAGCCCGGGGCCGGTCGCCAGCCCGGGGCCGGTCGCCCGGGGTGGAGAGAGACTTTCCCATCTGAGGCAACGCGCTGCAGGTTCTGAAACTCCCCTCCCCCCGGTTTACTTGAAGCCTCGGCACCGCCCGGGACGGGAGCCCCGCTCTGCGCGGCTGGCCATTGCCCGTTTGACGGCCAGCATCGCTGAGAAGTGCTTCCTCTCATCTGTCCGTTGCTCCGACTTCGGGACTTTACACCGTAAAGCGAATCTAACTTCCTTATGTGAGTTCTATCCTCCCGGACCGGGGCGCGAACCCGCGTCCCCTGCATCGGCAGGCGGACTCTCAACCGCTGCGCCACCAGGGAAGCCCTGGAGCTTCCTTTTAACCATTCCGTAGTCCAGTGGCTCTCAACTTTGATTGTGCTTGGAATACCAAAAGGAGATTTCACAAGCACGCATGCCTGAGGGCACTGTAAGAGATTCTGCTCGATTGGGCTGGGGTAAGACGTGAGCTTCAGGATCCTGATAGGCAACCAAGTTGAGAATCTCAGGTGTTTCCACCCCTCCTGGAGCCTCGCATAGGGTGAGGACTGTGAAATCAACCGAATCAGAACGTGTCCTATTGAGTATATTATTTGTTTCCTTTGAAACACAGCAGTAAGCACATACAGACTTAATTTTTTTTCCTCTCAAAAATGTTATCTTCCTACTACAGTTATTATTTTAAGTAAAGGAAATCCTGCAAAAAGTATACCTGAGTGGGGAAAAAGAAATGAAAAATCCCAGAAAACAGTCCTGCGCTAGTTGTTTCAGGGCTTTTGTTTGTTTGTATGTTTTGGTGTTCCTTGCTTACGCCCTAGAAAATGTTTCCTACCACAGCACACTCTGATGCATAAGAAGGGCCTTTTTCCTGGTTTGTGAGTCCAGCACTAGCTTCATACAGGACCTATTGAATAACCGGGCTTCTAAAACGATGAGTTTTCAAGGAGTGTTCCTCAGTGGAAGGAAATTGAGGAAGGGGAGTTAGGGAGCGCCGCTCCTCTTGTCCTCTGCCCAGACCCCAGCCAGAGTGACACCTCTTGTCTGTCTCATGTATTGGGTTTCTGTTTTGTTTGAAGGCACATAATGATAATACTGTATTCGTTCTGTGTTCTCCAGTATCCATTCGGACCATCTTCTTTAGTTCATTAATGGCAGGCGGACTCTCAACCACTGCGCCACCAGGGAAGCCCTAGTTCATTTATTTCTGATTTCAGTTATTCTACCCTCTTGCTTCTTTACTTTTACTTTGTTGCTGTATTTCAAACTTCTTTAGTTGAATTCTTAGACTGGTTCTCTTTTGTCTTCCTGTTTTCTGATGAACATACTTTAAAAATATGTTTCCATCTAAATTCTTTTTTTTGCGGTACGTGGGCCTCTCACTGTTGTGGCCTCTCCCGTTGCGGAGCACAGGCTCCGGACGTGCAGGCTCAGCGGCCGTGGCTCACGGGCCCAGCCGCTCCGTGGCATGTGGGATTTTTCCCGGACCGGGGCACGAACCCGTGTGCCCTGCATCGGCAGGTGGACTCCCAACCACTGCGCCACCAGGGAAGCCCTAGTTCATTTATTTCTGATTTCAGTTATTCTGCCCTCTTGCTTCTTTACTTTTACTTTGTTGCTGTATTTCAAACTTCTTTAGTTGAATTCTGGTTCTCTTTTGTCTTCCTGTTTTCTGATGAACATACTTTAAAAATATGTTTCCATCTAAATTCTGCTGTTTACCTGTATATTTGCCACTTTTGGCCTGTTGTGCTTTCTTTGCTGAACAGTTGTAAATTTATCTTAATTTCCTTATGATTTTTTTCTTTACCTGAAAAGTTATTTTATTTTCTTTTTCTAGTTTACAGACTGATGGAATTTTTGTTATTAATTTTTAATTTTATTATATTTAGTCATAGATTATGTTGATTTTAGAAATGCATTGAGGCTTTCTTTGTGACTTTGTACATGGTCAGTTACTGGAACTCATTCTCTGTGTGCTCTCTTTTTGTTGGATATTAAGCTCGAGCTTATTAATTATAGTATTCAAATCTTGTTTGGAAGTGATTTGTTAAAATCTCCAGTTATAATTATTGACTTTATTTTCTGGTTCTAACTCTAATTCTTTCAGTTATTTCTTTATATAATTTGATGCTTATATTGCTAAGTCCAGGAGGTTCATGATGACTGTATCTTTTTGATATAATTTTCCTTTAACTAGTGTATAATGTCCATTTTTGTAACTTCTGATGATTTTATTTGCAATTCTACTTTCTCTAATATTAAAATCTTAGTCTTTGAGAATTGAGACCATCTGTGATCATGACTTAGATAAAATGATGGAAACTTAATGTAATTTAATTGTTCCTTCTAGGAAGCTTTAGCCTGGGAAAGATAAGATTGTAAACTAATAATTAAGTCCGCTGTTTGCTTCAGGAAATGCCCACAAATCTGTATATTGAAGATAGTAATCTCACTCTGACAAACAACCTGCTTGTCAATGACACTTTATCAAGACCCTCACACCCCTGTGTCAGCCAGGCCTAAACTACTACATCATGAACTTTGCCCAGTCCTACTCAGTTCTCCACTTTTGCAGACCCACTTTAACCTACTCAAGTCCAGACCCCAGAGTCCTGCAATTATTCTACTTCTAACTTAACTCTCTTGAAACACTACTTAGACTCTGTCAAAACAATATTCTCCCGTACTGCAGTAAGTTATACTAAATGTGACTTTTGTTTGTTCAGAGGTTTGCTGGTGATATTTTGGGGAGTTCAACAACCTGGACGTCCTACCAAGATCCTATGGATACTTCCCTTGCTGCTGAAGCCTAAGACCTTCAATTCAGAAACAGGGGAAACCACTGAGGCCTACAGGGAGGGGGTAAGTCTCACAGTGGATCTCCGTTCCAGTTTCTCTTCATCAGGCTACCAAATGCTAAGTGTATTGTGTGCCCTAAGAATCCCTTTCAGGAATGCTTTGATTCTTTGATCAGATTTGAAAACAGCGTATCCTTGGTCAAAAGCTGCCTCATTACTACAACGTTGCTTTTTGTCACTGCTCTTCATTATTTTCTGTTGGTGGTTGATAGCAGGAAGTTCATGTCCAAACCTTCCAAGAGCTTAAGATTTGTCAGGTTTGCCTTTGGAGATTGCCTAGCCACTAGGGTGGAGAGCCCAGGACATAAGGTGAACAAACCACTGATTGGACCGACTGTTGCCAGACTGTCATGGGTTTGTCTCAGACTAAACCCAAGTTCCTGTCTCCTACAGGCCAGGTTCCTGCCCCGTACATATAGGTGCATTCTAATACATGTGAGCCTCTTTCTAAATGGCATAATTTCCCCAACAATTATATAGCATTTCAGTGGCCATTTGGGGAAACTTTTCATGAGAACAAAATGGTTCCTTTGAGCAGTGCCTTAGAATGGACATGGAGTAGATCTCCAAACATTCAGTGACCTGTATTTTTTTTTAATTGTTTAAGGAAGCTTGCAAGAGAAATTCAGATTCCACAGTTGCCTCTCTAACTAGTCTGTGGAAGAGACAAATGAAAAATGCAAAAGGCTATCTCTCCTTTAGATCCACCCAAATCATAACTTGAATCTATTATAAGAACTTTCATTTTACTACCCCTCTTCTTCCATCCCGTGGCCCTCTCTTATCCCTTGCCCCTACACTCTTTCCGACTAGCTTCCCTTTCCTTCTGGCCAGCCAGAAACTCTAAAAGCTGAATTGGCTCTGAAAGTTAACCAGATCAGAACAAGCCCCTTATGGTGGAATTTAAGCTCTGGTCATGGTCTGACCTGAAAGTGGTTTTCAAAGACTTTCCAAAGCCTAGCCGGGTCGGCAGAAATTTAGAGAGCAATTTGCAATAGTTCTAGGAACATGTAATTCTGGGCTCCCAGATCTACATCAATTCATTTATATGTTATTAGGAACCACATGTGCAATAAAACTGAATGGAAAAGGCACTGTGAATACCCTGAGTGTGACTTTAGAATCCTCAAATTCCATAATAAAACCAGAGGAATTTAGAAAACTGTAAATTATTAGACAACGTTTTTGGAGAACATGCTCCAAAACAAACAAACAAAAAGATGAATACATTGGAGACTTTCAGGATAGGCTCTTTAACACACCTGAAAACATTCAGGTGTAGATCTTGGAGATGATGTGACCACAGCTCTTTCCCCATTTTCTCTGAGTGGCCTTAAGTCAGAAATAGGGGATTTAATAGACAAGCAAAAGCTGGGATGGAAACTAGTCCTATTGCCAGACCTCCAAAACTTTGATGAGCAAAACAAAAGGGGGAAAAAAAGGGAAATTAATGGAAGCTACTCCAGTGTAGTACCAAGCACTCAAATTTCCCATTTACCCTTCAAATCCCAAAGACTAACTGAAGAGTGTTCTTTGCGACACAACCCGTTTTGGAGGATGAAAAGAGTTATTGAGAAACATCACCTGAGGATAATCTCTTGTCACCTTCAGAGTGACTGCTTGGTGTCACCAGAAGCCTTCAACTGGAATGTTGCAAAAGTTTTATGCCAAACCCCAAGGAGGACACATTGATCACTGTACTTTCTCAGTGTCGTTGAGAAAATTGCATTAAGGTTGCTGAAGCTGTCGCTGTTTGCATGTCTCACCTGCACCAGATTAACCCGGGAAAACTATAAAGATGGGACACAGATGAGAACTCAAGTCTCAGGATACCTTTGAACACGTACAGATGGGTTCTGCAATTACACCTTGTTATGGAGTTTGAACGTCCTACTCAATATGTGCCAGTTTTCAAGGTGGAACAAAACTTTTTTTTTGCTGGAAAGGTATGGTTCGGACGGTAGCAAAAAAGTTAACTTGACTTTGTGTTTCCAAACTGGAGAATTCCAACCTATCTCTCCACCATTAGAGGCACTCATTTTACTGGGATACTTACTGGAGAACTTTGCAAATCCTTGCTGTTTGCCCAGAAATCGTATTGTTCCTATCACTTCCAATCCTCATGAAAAGCAGAGAAAGTCAGTGGTATTTTTAAGCTCAAATGTGTACTCATTGACTCTCGTCATAAGAACACATCACAGGTCTTCCTTTAAGGCTGTGTATTTCTCCCCCCAGTTTGGGGGTCTACCTTGCAGATGTGGCAAAACACTGTAAGGGATTCCTGCAAGCAATAAAACCAGTCTTATCACCAAGAAGTATGAGTTGCATTTCCTTCACGTTCTCCCAGGTGGCCTCTACATGCCCTAAAAAACAGAGACTTTGTCATCTGGAAAAGACACCATTTAAAAAAAAAAAAAAAAAAAAGGCCTAGGACCCACAGTGGAAAGGAACTGTAGGGTAATTTTGACCACTAGAACGCATTAAACTCCAGAAAGTGAAAACCTTTATTCATGTGTCCTAGCTAAAAAAGACACAGGGTTTAACCCACTGACAACAGAATTGACATCCCTTTAGGACATTTAAAATTAGGGATTCTTAAGAATTTTTTAGAGGCAGATGGTGTTCAGATGGAAAGAACTTGCACCACAGGGCTTTGTGTCAAGGTGGTGGTTGCAGGACATGACCAGTTTCCACTGCAGACGTACAGAACTGGATTTAGATGACTGTGGCTATGCTTGCATCGGCATGCTGGGTTTTTTTTAAGCTGTTTTTCCTTAGATATTTTCTTACATGATTGTAGCCTTGAGGTTCTGGGTAGTTAACCAACCATTGTTATTTCTTAACCAGTGAAAAGTCAAGGTCTCTAACTTTAATATTATTTCCTCTCTCTGTAGTCATTTCTTGCTATAATTCACATACTGGGAGAAACGTGTGCATGTTTTGTCCAAAACAAACAAACAAACAATAAAGTTCTCTGTTTTGCACACATTTCCCTGTGAGGGCCAACCAGCTAGTGGCAATCCTTAGTTAGGAAGTATTTGGTTTTATCCATAATTGGACTCAACCACAAATTGTCTCCTTTTGTGGAAGAGAACACAACAGGACAGGTAACCAACATTAAAAACTCCTTAGAAACAGAGTTTCTGCCGCCACTGAAACCATACTCAAGGACCATTTCTCAGAGATAACGTCTATAAACAAACTTTCATGGAGGAAAGACTCAGAAAGGGAACAAAGAACAGATGGTTTGTATTTAAGACCTGTCTCACATTTACAGATCTTACAAAGAAGGCTTACTATGGAGGTAACCTGATTGCCTATCAGATTTACCGAGTGACCCTTGGTGAACCTCTCTTCTCCACATGGGGCTTATGCGAATAGTATAGTAGTTCATAAATATAAACAATTTAAAATAATACTTGGCATTGAACAGTCCCTCAATAAACTTTGGATAGAGCATGAATAATAGTTACAAATTCATATATAATTGTAAGTTATTAATGTCATGCCTGATATATTTATCTTGATTTCTTTCTTATTTTTTTTTCACCCTTGTATTTAAATGATTCAAATAGATATAAAATTCTAACATGGACTATCTTTTCTTAAGCACCTTGCAAATGCTATCCTGTGGTATTCCTCCATCAAATAATGCTATCAAGAAATCTGATAAAAATAATCCTTTATAGCCATATAGTGACTACTAATGTATTTTTATGGGTTTCACATATTCTAATGTATTTAGTACTTCCAACAATCTTATGGCATAGAAATTATTATTATCTTTATTATATAAATGAGGAAACTAAGCTGTGGGGAAGTTAGATATCTTGTTTAATTTTAGAGCTAGAGCTAGTGTTTGCCAGATTCAAAGTACTCTGGATGCTGCATCTAGGAGATCAAGCACTGCCCCCTACTGCCTCCTAAAGAATGTTGATATGATGCTTTTCCTGGTTTCACGATCTACCATTTCTTGTTGGGAACTTTTAGAATGCTTCCTTTGTCTTTGATGTTATTAGTTTTACTGTAGCATGTCCAGAGTGATTTATTTATCACCTCTGGCACACTTTGGGATCTTTCAGTCTGAGTTCATGTTTGTTTATGGGTGTTTGTGTGTGATATATCTGTGAAATTATGGATCACATGTCTTCAAATAACTTATGCAAACTGTTACATTTTCCCCTTATATTTTTCTAGGATTTATTGTATACAGATACTGACATTTAACCTTTATTTTCATGTGTGTTGGCTTTTCTTGTGTTTATTCCATCTATTCATCCTTTCCTCAGGCATTCTGGAATTTTTCATCTGATTTTGAACTTACCTTCCATGGTTTGTGTCAATGATTCTTCTCTTTCTATATATATATACATATGTAACTTTCCTGCCATAATACACCTGTTTTATAAATCACTTTTTGGACACTTTTCTGTGATTATTAAAGGATTATTGAAATTCCACCACTCCACAATTGTGATTCTACATCCTACCCTCACACTCAAGCAAGAATGGTGGAAAACCAGTTCATGAGTGTGATGTTATGAGAGTGAAAATTTTGAGTGACTTTTTAAAAGCATATAATTTACAAACATGAGTCGTATAATCGTTATAATTAACAAACTACTTGTGGCCCATCTCATAACTGATTGGAACAATTGGTGGTCATGCTACTGTTTTTCAGTGTCCGTGTGCTTATAGAATTGGTTCCAAACTGCCTCCTATGGGATGCAGTTTCTTTCACAATATTATCACTGCCCCGCCTTTCTAGCTTAGCTTCCCATTACTTTCCTTTTATGTGTCCTGTTTGCCAGTGCTGCTTGAAGAATTCTCATTCTCCAATCACACCAGATAAACTATCTCACGTCTGGGAATTTTTTAGCTATTTCCATAGGAGGAACGATTCTTTCCAGTTTTGAGGTTCACTGAAATACTTTTTTTTAAGGTCACGGTCAAATATTTCTTTCCAATCCATCAGAGTGAATTCTTTTCTCCTTTTGTTGCTAGAGCACTCTAATATAAATCTTCATTTTTGGTGTGTATTCCATGATCTACATGTACGTTTCTCTCCTTGGATGCTTACGTCTTAAAGGTATTTTCTCAATGATGGGCATAGTGCCTGGAAAATTATAAACATTTAGTAAATGCTTGAACGATGAGTGAGTCTCTTGTTTCTCTGATTAACCAAAGCACCGTTGTTTCTTTTTCTTAGGCTCTTTCTCTTTCTTCTTTCCTTCTTCTCCCCCTCCTCCTTCCCATCCTTCCTCTCCACCCCTTTCTCTAAATCACAGTCTGATACAATTATGTTTGCCTCTGCCTTAGCCCTTGCATTTAACTGTAACCAGCTTGAATGTAGGGACTGGATCTCACTCATCATGGTCTTCCTGTAATGTTAGCGCAGTGGTTTATTGAATGTAATTAAAAGTGAGCAAGGAATTTGAAACAAAAACTTATTTATTTATTTATCCATCTATCCATTTATCGATTGATTGATTCACTTATTATTTTAACAGCTTTTTTCTGAGATATAAGTGACCTACCATAAACTGAACATATCTAAACTGTGGAATTTGATACATTTTGACATATGCACACACCTGTGAAATAATCACCACGATCAAGATTGTGGACGTATTCATCACCTTCAAAGGTTTCTGTGTGTCACTGCCTTCTGCTTTCTCATCTCCAGGCAACCATTGATCTGTTTTCTATCAGATAGATAAGCGTGCATTTTCTAGAATTGCGCGTAAATGAAACCATACAGTATGTACTCTTTTGGGTCTGACCTCTTCTTTTCAGCATGATTATTTTGAGATTCATCCATGTTGTTGAGGACATGTAAAGTTCATTCCTTTTATTGCTGATCAGTATTCCATAGTATGGACAGAGATACCATATTGTGTTTATCCATTCACCTGTTGATAAACATTTGCATTCCTGTTTTTGGCTATTACAAACAAAGTTTATATGAACATTCATATACAGATCTTTGTATGACAAAAAGACAAAAGCTTTCATGAGATGATCAGATGGTTTTCTTTTTTAGTTGCTTAGTATGGTGAGTTACATTGATTGGTTTTTGAGTGTTAAACTAACCTTCTGTTGCTGGAATAACCCCTAGAGTTTGTATAGAAGTGGTATTCTTTCTTTCTTAAATGTTTGGTAGAATTCACAATTGAAGTCATCTGGACCTCAAGTGTTCTTTTTTTTTTTTTTTCGTTACGCGGGCCTCTCACTGTCGCGGCCTCTCCCGTTGCGGAGCACAGGCTCCGGACGCGCAGGCTCAGCGGCCACGGCTCACGGGCCCAGCCGCTCCGCGGCATGTGGGATCTTCCCAGACCGGGGCACGAACCCGTGTCCCCTGCATTGGCAGGCGGACTCTCAACCACTGCGCCACCAGGGAAGCCCCTCAGGTGTTCTTTGTAGTAAACTTTTTAACTGTAAATTCAGTTTCTTTAGTGGATGTAGGTCTCTTCAGATTAATGATTACTTCTTGAATGAGTTTTGGTAGTTTTTACCTTTCAAGGATTTCTTTCATTTCATTTAAGTTGTCACACATTCATTGGCATAACAGTTTTCATATTACCTTCTTCCTTTTTAATAAATCTGTATGGTCCATCAAGATGGGGCTCATTCCTGAGATATTAATAGCTTGTGCCTTCCCTCTCTCCTTCCTGATCAGTCTGGCTAGAGGCTAATCAGTTTCATTGATCGTCTCAAAGAACCAACCTTTATTTCATTGATTTCTCTCAATTTTTTAATTCTATTCCATCGATACTACTCTTCATTATTTTCTTCTGTCTAGGTTGGGTTTAATGTATTTTTTTAAAATTTCCTAAAGTAAAAGATGTCACTGATTTGAGACTTTTTATCTTTCATAATATAAAGTTTTAGTTCTATAAATTTCTCTCTAAGTACTACTTTAGCAGCTTACCACACATTTTGATATGTTGTGCTTTTATTTTCATGCAGTGAAAAGTACTTTCTAATTTGCCTTTTGATTTCTTCTTTGACAAATAGGTTACTTATAATTGTGTTTTGTAAGTTCCAAATATTTTCAGATGTTCTAGAGTTCTTTCTGTTACAACTAATTTACATTGTGAACAGAAAACATGGTATGGCTTGAATCTTTTTAAATTTATTAAGCCTTATTTTCTGGCTCAGAATGTGATCAACTTTGGTAAATGTTCAATATGCACTTGAAAAGAATGCATATATATTCTTCCATGGTAGGGTGGAATTTTCTATAAATGTCAATTCAGTCAAGTTGACAGTGTTATTCAGTTCTTCTGTATCCCTTCTAATTTTTGGTCTACATGTTCTATCAATTATTGAGAGAGGAGCATTGATACCTCCAGATGGGTTTGTCCATATCTCTTTTGCAGATGCATCAATTTTTGTTTCATGTATTTTTAATCTCTCTCATGTGTGCTATACTTTATCCAAAAAATTTTTGAGGGTAAAAAGGGGCTCTGATAATAATTATACCGTAACAATAGACATAAACCTCAGTTGTCCTGGGAATACTGGTACATATATTCAATCTGCTTAAAAAGTGACAGAGATCTATTCTTTTCTTATGTGATATGAGTCCGTAGGTGGGAAGTACAGGGCTGATGTGTGGTGGCTGCACTTCCTCCAAGGTCAGAGCCACTCTGCCTTTCTGCTTTTTGCCATCTGTCTCAAGGCTTCTGTCTCAAGGCTGTCCTGTTGCCCACACGATAGGAGCTAGAGCTTCAGGCTTCGTGCCCTCAGCCCTTGATTTCTCATTCTCACTGGTCATTAGATTCCAGAGTTCTGCATATTTTACTTGCTCAAACTGGTGCATCGGACAAGAAAGATTCACAGTGTATAATTAGAAATCCCTATTTTTTCCACTGGTATGTGCTTACACTTACTCCTGCCCGTTGCATGAAAATTGAGGCGGGCTCAAAGAGTTTTCGGCTCATTTTTGGATAATAAAAAGTCTTCCAGTTCCTTCTAGACATAGAAACAGTCTGAATTTTGTAGTTTATTGCTGTAATTCAGTTTCTTAATAATATCTATAAAAAGAGTTCCTATCTTTGTTAAACCTGCAGCCTTCCTCCACTGCTGGTCCTGTTGCCATCTCACTACCATGGCAGGAAGGGGGTGGTTATAGTTGCTTTATGTTGCTACTCCTCGGCCTCCTTGCTAGCTGAAGTTTTTGATGCTTTGATGTCAAGATAAGGGAAGGGAAAGGAAAAAAGGAGAGGAGAGGTATGGGAATAGAAGGAAGAAAATTATCTCCCGACTTTTACTTGCCTGGTAGTCTACCTTCAGTATACTGTGAGCTTGGCATATGTTAGGAGCTAACTCTCTTTGTCTACTGCCGTTCTTTTGACACCCCTTGTACCAATCGGAGTGTTACACCTGCAGTTTGCTTGAATTGCATGGATTCATTAACTTTCCCGCTGACAGCTTATGACTTAGTTCTCAGCCAGATCCCATAATGCCCTGTAGGAATTCATGATGATGCAGTGATATCATTAGACTTCTACTTTTAAATTAATACCCTTACTACAGTGCTGAAAATGGAATGGAAGAGTTTATGAGCAAATAAGAGTCAGGATACAATAATGAGAGTTCGGTCAAGAAAGGACATAAGTCTAACTAGGGTAGTGCATAGAAATGGAAATAGCTGGACTGATTCAAGAGAGGTAAAGTTTACAGTACTTTGTGTTTTATTGGACATAAGAATGAGCAACAAGAAAGTTTTAGAGCTAAACCTCAGGTTCTGGCTTTTACCATTGGATTGATTGGCACCATTGATGGTGCCATGCAGCAAGATATAAAAGCTGAAGAGGACCAGGTGTATGCAGGAAGATTGTAAGTTCCATGTTGGATACGTGGAGTTTCAGTCACCAGTGATTCATCCACGTGGAAATGTTGAATACTTAGCCAATATACAAGACCGGATCCCAGAAGAGAAGCCTGGGGCTCAAAATAGACATTTTTGAATAATCAATGTTTGATAATTAGAGCTGTCAGAGTGAAAAGTGATCACTTCCAGAGAAAGTATTAGGTGAGAATGGAAAACTCTGAGACCAAGCCTTGGTGGACACGATCGTAAAAAGTCAAGAAGAGGATGAGCCTGCAAAGGAGCACGCGGAGTGGCCTGTGAATTAGAAGGAAAGCTAGGAGATGGGGTTGTCCCCGAGGTCAAGAGAAGAGAGTGTACTAAAATAGAGGTATCCACCGGCAGTGCCAAATCCTGCCAAGAGAGGAAGTAAGGTGGGCTCTGTAGAGCACGAACTAGAGCACTGCTGGCCTGAGGGACACATTTTGATGTAATGTTGGAAGCATAAGGCTTATTTCAGTAGGTTGAAAAGACAAAGGGAAACAAGGAGATAGAGACAGTGAGTATAGAAAATGTTCTGGAAAATGTGTGGAGGAAAGAGAAGAGAGAGTTCAGGGCTAGCCAGAGGGGGAACTGAGGTCAAATTTTGCTACCTCATCTCTAATTAAATATTATGTCTGCATTAAAATTGTGTTTTCAAGGAATATGGAATTTCATGGACAAATATTCAGGATAAAATAGAAGTAGAGTAGGATCACTCATATATACACTCATACACCACACGATCAGTGGCTTGTTGAATCTGAGATTGAGGAACCTCAGATATGGAGGAACCTCAGACAGGGAGGGACCTCGGATAGGGAGGGCTGACTGTAAAGTTATAGGGCTGCTCTGAGGGTCAGTGCCCCAACCTCTGCTGTTCAAGGGTCGACCGTATAAGCAATGTAGAGATACATCCAATGGAATATTACTGAGCCATAGAAAAAAAAAATAATGCCATTTGCGGCAACATGGATGGACCTAGAGGTTCTCATACTGAATGAAGTCAGAGAGAGAAAGTCAAATACCATATGATATTGCTTATATGTGGAATCTAAAAAAAGGCTACAAATGAACTTATCTGCAAAACCGAAATAGAGTTACAGATGTAGAAAATAAACTTACAGTTACCAGGGGTTAAGGGGAGGAGGGATAAATTGGGAGATTAGGATTGACAGATACACACTACTATATATGCAATAGATAACTAATGTAGAAAATAAACTTACAGTTACCAGGGGTTAAGGGGAGGAGGGATAAATTGGGAGATTAGGATTGACACATACACACTACTATATATGCAATAGATAACTAATAAGGACCTACTGTATAGCACAGGGAACTCTACTCAATACTCTGTAATGGCCTATTGGGGAAAAGAATCTAAAAAAGAGTGTGTATACGTATTTGTATAACAGATTCACTTTGCTGTACACCTGAAACTAACACAACATTGTAAATCAATTATACCCCAATAAAAACTTTTAAAAAAAGCTAAGTTTAGGAAAAAAGATTATACGGGAATGCAAATGTCTAAAAGTGTTTGGAATTAAAATCTAACTTTACTAAAAAAATAAAGTATATGTGAAGGTGTACATAGGTTATGTGCAAATACTAAGCTATTTTATATAAGGGACTTGAGCATCCGTGGATCTTGCTATCCACGGGTGTCCTGGAATCAATCCCTCTTGGATACTGAGGGACAACTGTAATTTTTTAAATGGCATTTCTTGAATCCAATCCAAAGACTTTATTACCCAAAATTATTAATAGAAATTCCTTCTTTCCTTCCATCCTTCCTCTTCCCTCCCTCCCTCCTTCCTATCTTCTGTCTTTCCTTCTCTCTTCTATAACTCATCGTCTCTTATCTGTCTCTGTATGGCCATCCATCTGGATAGACATCCATCTATCCATCTATTATCTATTTTTCTCACTTTTTTCCTGCAGAATTTATGTCAGTTTGTAATATTTAAACAGTATATAAATGAAAAACAATTAGGATAATAAGCTTAGGAGAATATAATGAAGGACTAAAGAGGAAATAAAAAGTATGTGAAATAAATGTCACATATAGCCGAGTTAATTACTTTATCAATGATCATTACTCATAGTCAGCCAAAAGGCTATTTGTGTTTAAATACAACCTTAAGTTCATGACAGAATATATTTAACCATCCGTTTTTTCACAGGTTATTTTTGAGGTTTTGGTTTTAAAGAAAATAAGATATTTATAGGAATTTCATTATAACAAAATGGCATGCACATAAATATATAGTTGTTTTAGAAGTGGAATGATTTCATCCATAGTTATTACATTTTAGGATACAGATAAGCTGCAAAAGAAATAACAGGAAATGCCTCTTTTCTGAAAGAACACTGTAAAGTACTATAGATAACATCACTTGCTATTTGCATTGAATAGGTCCTTTAGAGTTGACAGCATACATGAATAATTACAGTATACCTTATTTTTTCTACAGTAATCTATTGTTTAGTAAAATAACATTTATTCTGAGAGAAATTCACCTAACATTGTCATGTTTAAAAATGATGATCGTATCTAAGAAGGCATTAATAGTTCTGAAAGTCTGTGAACTAGTTTAAGCAAAAGTCAAGGTGGCAAAAGAAAATTCCTTTAAAATTATTGATTGGCAGAAAAATACGGCATGAGTTTCATAATTTTGAATTAATTTTTTTACCTTGTGCCTTCTCACTTCTTTTCTCTATATAATCTGAGCTCCTAAATTCATGTAGATAGAACGAAAGTACAAGCAGTGGACAAAAGTACAGGTGGAAACTGCAGATGTAACATGCACGGATTCTGGAAAAATCTATATTCAAATCATTCTAGAATTGAGACACATAAATACCCTGCCTCAGAAGCAACTTTGGTAAGCTTTTTTTCATCACCACCCTTGGGAAGAATGATTTCTTACATTTGTCTAAATTGTTCATCTGCATCTTAAAACAAATTTCACCTTGAATTGCCCTCGTAGAAAATAAGATCACCAAGTAACATTCTTTTTTGTTGTTGTTTGTTTGTTTTTGTTTTTTTATTTAATTTTTACCGGAGTGTAGTTGCTTTCCAATGTTGTGTTAGTTTGTACTGTAGAGCAAAGCAAATCAGAAACAAATATCGTATATTAATGCATATATGTGGAATCTAGAAAAATGTTAGGTATGATCTTATTTCCAAGTAACACTCTTTTAAAGAAAGTTTACTCAGCTCACTCTTAATCGCCCGGATAGCTTACATTCAACTTCTTCTTAATTATGGTCTCTTGAGTTTATTATTATTTAGCTGATCCTTCTATATCTTTATTGGGCCTGTATATTTTTTGTTCTTATGACGTATATCACTTAAACTTTTACAAGTGAATTCAAAACTGGTCAGACTATTGTCTTATCAGCCAAAGCAATTTTTATTTCTAATAGTACAGCACCTATGTCATTATTTAATTTTAACTGTCTATTGGGATTTTTAAGTCTCTCTAGGTCAGTGGATTTCAAAGTACAACCCCCAGACCAACAGTGACAGTATCACCTGAAAACTTGTTAGACGTGGAAACTCTCAGCCCTGCTCCAGAAGCCTGCTAAATTAGAAACTCAGGGAGCGGTGCCTAGCAATCTTTAACAAGTCTGACAGGTGAAACTGATGTACAGTGAAGTTTTAGAATCACTAATTTTAAAATCCCAATACCCATGCTGAACCCCAGACCAGTTCCATCAGAGTCTCTGGGGGTGGGGACTGAATATCATTAAATACTCCCTTGAGGGACTTCCCTGGCAGTTCAGTGGTTAAGACTCTGTGCTTCCACTGCAGGGGGCACAGGTTTGATCCTTGGTCAGGGAACTAAGATCCCGCATGCCTCATGGTGCGGTTAAAAAAATAAAATTAAATTAAAAAATTAAAAAAAAAATACTCCTTTGGCGTTTTTGTACAGCCTTGATTAAGAACCACTACTCTGGGAAATAATTCCTAAAGTCTGAGATACTGGGCTTCTGATCATATGGTATATCTGTGTCCCTATTTGCTTAGTATCCTCTGCACCCAGCGGATGACAGGAGCTCTTGTTATAAATATCAGGGAACATGTACTACGTGTTCAGACAGTTGTATCAGTAAAACTTAGAAAAACAAATACTCAGAACTTAATTTTAATGATCAGATTCGGGATCAGCACCTGTCATCAACTCACCTTTACTTGCTTTCAATAACCAACGAGTCCCCAGGTTCTACCTCCTGTCTCTCTGATTTTCCTCTTCTCCCACATGAATTCTATTCCAGCTTGTCTTTTTACCCATAGGTTTTACTCTCTAAATTTCTTCATCCATACTATTGGTCTTTCAAAAATTCATATCTGCTTATGTTTCTTTTTTGCTTAAATTCCGTCATCAGCTCCTTATCACCTACGAGATAAAATGCATGCGTATTTGTGTAGCTATTTTTCCATAGACTGCTCTCCAGCATGTCCTATCTTCTAAGATATTAAATCACTTGGAACTCCTTGAATAAGCTGTGCCTTTGTTAATGTATAGCACTTTTTTAAGTTCTAATAAGTGTGTCTTTAATGAATGAACAGGACTACCATTTAGTGTGTTAAAATATAAACAGTGAGGGGTTTTAGCTTCTGGTAATGGTGGACTAAGCCAGCTACAGATAACAATGATAAAATCTGTCTCATTCCCTTCCTCCCCCAAAACTTCCGACTATTTGAAGTCAGTGAGAAAGTTGCCAAAATCAGACAGAAACTGGAGGAGTATCTACTCTCGAAAGGCAAAATGAAACAAACCTACACTGTAAGAAATGCTAATAGAAGCTTGTTAGGCTAGAAGGAAATTACACAACAGGTAGAACTTGGCTCTGTAGGAAGGAATGAAAATCACCAAAACTGTAAATATGTAGATAAATATTTTTTAAAAATTAAAAATCTGTAAATACACACCCATATTTTATTTTCTTAGACAAAGCAATAACTGTAACATAATGAGGGATTTATAATGTGAATAAATTATAAAGGGAGATGGAAATGTTCCGTATCTTGATGGGTTTGGGTTGCATAGCTGTATCCATTTGTCAAAATTTTACTGCTGTGATTCCAAAGCCTTTTTGTATATCTTATACCCAAATTAGACCTATCATAATAATATGAATAGTCCTTATTCATACCCATAAAGTAATTGTCATTATCATTATTATTGTTAATGTTATTGAGTGAGAAGTAGGAAGTAGGAAGTCAATCAGGTATAGATGTAAGAAAGAACTTTTATAACTATTGAAGCTGAGTAATGGAAGGTGGCAATTCATTATAGTGTTCTCTTTGTATGTGTATGATATTTTCTGTAATTAAAAAGTAAGAGAAAATGTAAATAGTGACTATCTCAGACTTTTCTAACACCATTCAGTAATTAGATCATGAGAAAGGTATTTCTGAAAAGGTATACCTTTTGAGAAAGCCATTCTCAAAATCAACACAAGGGAACATTAATGGTCCTTCTCCCCTAAATTTCTTCTCTGGGTGTTCTTCTGTTTTGTTTCAGTAAGCTGTTTCGTTACTAGTGATTTGAAATAAAAATCTCAATAATAACAATAAAAAATAAAATTAATAATCTAAGGATTAACTGTTCACAATTATTATGTTGAGATAGTCCAGAAGAGACCACATACATATTAAATACAAATCCATCTTTGCTTCACCCAATATTTCATAAAGCTAATCTGACCCTTGGGAAAGTTCTGGAGTAAACTTTTTATTACATTTTTTTTCCATTTTGTAGAGACTAGTATATGATAAAGGAATATAACCATCGTGAATGGTTATGTCAAGAATTATTAAATTTATCACCATCACTCAAGCCCTCTGGGGGTTTCATTCTATTATAAAAGTGAATTAGATTACACTGACTTTCTTGTTGCTCACAATTCATAATGATTGCTGCCCAGTGTCTAATTCTATTCAAGGTCATGTCAAATTGAATCTATAATTCCAGTTTGCAAAATTCGAGAGTATGTTGTATGGTTTTGATTTCTAATGCTTCAGCCACAATCACTATTTGATACTTTAGAATTTATAGACTAAATTGTAAAGTTACCTGCCAATGACCCACCTTAGACACAAAATGGAATAAAAAATAAATTGGCATATAACAGTACAAGAAAAAATTAATGGGTCCTCATTTCTGCAGCACACTGTGAGTCGTGATCATTATTTGTCACTTCCTCCTTTTCTCTGCATTTTATGTTTGTTTTGCCCTCAGGTAGCACCCCAGCTGGTCAGGATTTGTTACCAGAGGGTATGACCTAAACTTTCATTCCCGCAAATTCTGAGCCCTTTTTGGTTCTGCCTATGTGGGTTGCAGTAGTCTTTAATCAACTTTTTCTTTTTTAAAAATACTTTATTTTTATAGCATTTTTAGGTACGTAATAAAATTGAGAGGAAGGTACAGAGATTTCCTGTATACGTCCTGCCCCTACATGTGCATAGTTTCCCCCATTAGTAACATCATTCATCAGAGTGGTGCATTTTTTACTAAAGGTGAACCCAACTGACACATCATAATTACCCAGAGTCCATAGTTTACATTAGGGTTCACTTTCAATGTTGTACACTTTTTGGGTTTAGACAAATTTATAATAGCGTATGTCCATCATTGTAATGCCATACAGAGTATTTTCACTGACTTAAAAACCCTGTGTGCTCTGCCTATTCATCCTTCTCCTCTCCCCGCTCCTGGCGACCACTGAACTTTTTATTATCTTCATAGCTTTGCTTTTCCAGAATGTCATATAACTGGAAGCATACAACATGTAGCCTTTTCAGGCTGGCTTCTTTCACTTAGTGGTACGTATTTAAGGTGCCTCCACATCTTCTTGGCTTGATAGCTCACCTTTTTTTGGCACTGAATAATATTCCATTGTCTGGATGGACCACAGTTTATGTATCCATTCACCTACCGAAGGACATCTTAGTTCCTTCCCAGTTTTGGCAATTATGAATAAAGTGGCAGAGTAGCTGCTCTCTAGGTGGAGGGAATTGAGGGGTTAATAAGCCCCAAATGTCCCCACTACCATTATAGGAATTTGGCATCCATTTTGTTGAAGGCAGTGGTGTTGAAACCGTGCCCTGTAGATGCTGGTGTCCTACTGACGGTCCCCAGCAGCCACTGCCAAGGTCAAAGGCATAGCTGAGGCAGGTAGCTCCAATGCTTCACCCTGGGCAGCTCCTTCTGTGCCCCTCTGATATATGAGAGCTCCACTTATGCTTTCTTTGGGGGAAAAATACCATTTTCTGCTAAATACAGGAAAGTTAAACACCTCTGGTGTGGCATATAACCAAAAGCCATTAAATTACATACAGTTCTCAGGAGAGGTAACCTATTAACCTATTATCACTTATTGCTTCCAGGAAATATTCAGTTTTTCAGATTTGTTACTTAGAGAGATCAGGGTGCTGAAAAATTAGCTTAGAAAGTTAATTTTTAATGGGAAAAGCCATGATAAGACTGGCCTGACTCTAGTACGTAATAGGGAAAACTGGATAATCAGAGAATTATCTGTGGAGCCAGGTAAGGGTAAGAAAATGATTAAGGGGGACTCGTGTGTGTGTGTGTGTGTGTGTGTGTGTGTGTGTGTGTGTGTGTGTGTGTGTGTGTGTACACAACGATATAGAGATTCCATTACAGATTTTTTAAAAACTAAATTTCCTCTTGGACTCAATAAACAATATCACATAGTATGTTCCTTTTAGAGAACCACAGCCGGAATTTTTCCTCAGGCTCACTCCTACAAAAAGACATAGCTTGCCAAAGTAACTGGTTTATTCTTTTGGTCACTCTGAATATTTCATCAGATTATCTTTCTCCCTTTTGTCTGTCTGCTGTCAAGCTCATTGACAAATATTTGGCCTCCCTCCTGTAGCAATGAAGTAAATTAGATAGTGTTGGCCCAGCTTTTCCTTAGCTGCATGTTATGTCACTATTACTGTTTTCTCTTTGGCCAGTGGTCCTCCTTGGCCTGCTCCCAAACTAATGCTATATGTCACTTGAGATTTTTACCGTGTCTTACTTTATCAATATTTATCTCTAAAGAGTAATTATGTCTAAAAGTAAAAAAAAAAAATAGTGCTGCTTCTAAGAAAATATTCTATGAAATTATTATCTTTAGAAACTGTACTTTTGTTTTTAATATGGAGAAGGGCAGGTGAAGAAAAAACAAGTTTGTGTGATTAAAAAGGGAACACTTTCTGTAATAATTGTGGGAGTTGTTTTAAAACACTGGTTGTATTGGAGGTTGCAACTTACAAATCAGCTCACATCTCAAATCAGACACAGGAATTCTGTTGCATCAGATTAACTGGGGGCTGTATACTTATTAATATATAGTATTGAAAAATTTAGGTTTTTAAATTTAAATCTCAATATTAAAATTATCTGTAACATGATGTATGACCTAGGTTGACGTCCTCTTCCTAGGTAAGGAAGAATCTAAGTAGGAACTTATTTGGGGCTGGAGAAGCAGGAACAGAAATCAGTAGAATAATGTTAATTGTAGTTTCACTCTCTGATTTTATAATCCTACCCCAATCCAAAACCAGAATCTGGGAAGGAGTGGGCCTGAAATTTATCCCCAATATTCTGTTGTAGCCAGCCCTCATCTACTTTTAATAACTTTATATTTTCTTACTAAATCATAAGGCTACATATCAAAACTTTGTAAAAAATCTAGCCCTCGCTTTTTCATGTATCAGCAGTCAGTAATAAGAAGGGATAGAATGATTACCTGAAACCATTTAGATTTCTAGGTCAACCCTTGTCCTTAGAAATATAACGTAAGCCACAAAGGTAATTTTAGATTTTCACATAGCCATTTTATTAACAAAGTAAAAGAAGTAGGTGAAATTAATTTTATTAATATATTTTGACTCAACATATCCAAAATATTCTCATTTCAACCTGAAATCAATATAAAATTATTAATTGGATGCTTATTTTACAGCCTTTTTGTTACACTAAGTCTTCAGCGTCTGGTGTGTAGTTTACCGTTACAGCACATCTCAACTAGGGCTGGCTACATTTCAAGTATTCAGTAGCCATGTGAAGCTGGTGGCTCCCATAACCCAATTCACAGTTTCACCTCTCACTCTAACTCTGAAGTAGCTACAAGATTTCAATGTTTATGTGGATGAGCAACTCACATTCCAATTTTCAGTTCCTTGATCTCTTCAAATCAAACTCATTTCATCTCTCTTCTGCTTGCATCATTCTCCCTCAGGACCACATTTTGGACTCTGTGTTCAGGGAAACTGTTAACACCTCTGAAGTCGTACACTTTGATAAAGCTTCTCTCAGACCACAGCCTCCCATATTGGCCAGTCGCTTGTCTTTGCTCTTTGGCCACGTTGAGAACATAGCCCCCAAACCCTCCATTTCCTCCCTTTAGTCCCTGTCTTCTGCCTCATCACATGTATTTACTGAGCATGGGTGGTCCAAGTTCAAAGAGCCAGGTCTGAGGATGGTCTGAGGAACAGATGTCTTGCAGGACTAAAAATTGCCTCTCATAATGTGGCATTCCCTCAGAATGGGTGCTTTGCCTGTGTTCTCTTGTTTCCTCTTTACTATCAGACCCCTAATAGACCTGTCCATACTGTTTTACTTCAAAGGTGCTCAGACATCTCTACATGCCAGGATTAGCTCAGCTTCCTCTCAAGCTGCCACATGCCTCTGTACACCCTTCCAGGGTGATTTCAT
Source organism: Physeter macrocephalus (assembly GCF_002837175.3). Lineage (NCBI taxonomy): Eukaryota > Metazoa > Chordata > Mammalia > Artiodactyla > Physeteridae > Physeter > Physeter macrocephalus. The sequence continues at coordinate 115,998,018 of NC_041233.1, forward strand.
CTGTCCTAACGTTTTAAATATCACGTACCCTGCGAGCTCAAGTGTCAACATTTCCAGTCCTGTCTTATCTCTTTAGCTCACATAGTTCTGTCTCCTACTTGATTTCTCCAGTTGTTGTTGCCTCTTCGTCTTGCATTTTCTCCCTGGTTTAATGTCTTTCCTATCAGGCTCCCCAAATAGAAAATTGGGAGTTATCCTTTGACAACTTTATCCCCTCACCCCTGGTCTTGTACCTCATGGCTAGTTTCAACTCCCTGTTTTTTAGGCTGGGATCTCCCATGAGGAAATGTTAGTCATCTTTCCTGCCTACTAATCTCTGTGGGGATTTCCTCTAAACGAAGAGGAAATAGGGTCTTTTTTTTTTTTTCTATTTTTATTTTTAATTTTTATTTATTTATTTATTTAGGATGACCACAACACAAGCAACAATGATTACAATTACCAAACATGAAACACACTCATACTATGTCATAATATTGACATTCAGTGCAGTAATCCTCCACTGTAACAGCTCCTTTACTTTGCAGTGAAAATAGATTTGTGTATTTTTTGCCTCTGAGTCCTGGTGGGATATTTTTTTTTTATTCAAACAGAAAGTCACAAAAATTATAGCCATCCTCATCAGTTAACACTTTTATGAATTCATCAGTTTTCCATTAGAGTTCTGAAAATGCTTATTCATTCAGTTCAACAGTATAGTCAGTTACCAGAAACCTGTACTTGTCAGAGTCTTTTCCATGAATTCCTTGAAGATGAAACCCTTTTATAGGAACATTTTTGCAAAAGCATCAGAGTACACCCAGAACTGTTTCACTCTGGAAATAGGGTCTTGATTGTTTCTTTCACAGGCAGTTCCTTGCTCTTTTGTGAAGTTTCCCAGCTCTTTCCCAGCAAATCTCGAGTTGCTCTGGGTACCAAGGAGTAGGGCAGCCAGGAACCTTTGCCAACACCAAAAGTTTGTTCCTTTGGGCTGATTAATTTCAGCTACAACAAAAACAATAAGATAACTTTTAAATAAAGTGACCTAATCAGTCACCAAATTCTGGTACTTCTACTTTAGAAATCTCTCTTGAATTTCTCCTGTGTTCCGCTCATTCGTAGTCAGTGTCTTGGTTCAGCTTCTGACCTGTAGACTATTACAAATAACATCGGTACTGGCTGTTGTGGGTCCAGATGGCAAACCACTTTCCAGGCTGCCGTGAACACACTCTTTGTAAATTAGAAAGCTGGTCCTGTTATCCTCATGCTGGAAACATTTTATTTTCTCTCCATTACCTGTATCAGGTTTTCACAGGCATTATTTTAAAATAGAACAACTTTTAGAAACATTTTTAGAAATGAAATTAACAGTGATTCTCAATATACAAAGGAAAACAAATGTATCAGGGAGCCTCACAAGAGACTGAATTTGTGAGATTCTAGCCTTGCCCCATTTTTTCAGAAGGACCATGCCAGAAAATGTCTGTGATTCACTGAAAGCATCCCTCTGACACTTTAGAAAGAGGGAGAGATGGGGATCCTAGAAACAGTGAAGGAAGTTTCACTCAGAAGGACGAGTGCAGGGCGATTGGACCTATTTTTCCTGGAAATAACATGTAATTTTAGGTCTTCTGTAATTTTTTGCTTTAAAAGGAAAATATGACTCCTAAATGGACTGTCAGGAGATAAGGGGGCTATGAATACTGGCCCTCTGAGAAGCAGATGCAGAAGCAATTCTGACCCCACCCTTAGGAGGCTACCCTGATGTTCTAGGAAAGGGTAAATATTTTATCTGTAATGATAAACTTAAAAATTTTTTTTCATACTTATTTTTAGTAAACATTGAAATTACTATATCTCCTCATAGTCTAAGAGTATTTCATGTCTGTTTATTCTTTGAAAACATTTTGAGAAACATCTAAACTCACATGGAAAAGAAAAGTCATAGATTCTTAAAAATTTAGTGTGATTATGTCTGTCAGCACCATCTTTCAAATTGTTTTTTGCCTGAATGGTTTGATTTTGTTTTCATTGACTGAACTATCAAAATGGCCTCAGCAACGGTGAAAGTAGACAGTATTAGAATTAGAAAGCTTTAAATTTGCAGAGTTATTTTCATTAAAAAGGAAATCTCCAAATAAATCTTTTCTAATAAAAATTTAGTCTAAATACATACCCTGAAATAGATAAAATTTAAAGAAACTGTTTTCTATACAAGATTACAAATGTTGAGCCAAAGTTATAGACGTTTTTGGGGACTTCCCTGGTGGCGCAGTGGTTAAGAATCCACCTGTCAGTGCAGGGGACACAGGTTCGATCCCTAGTCCGGGAAGATCCCACATGCCGCGGAGCAACTAAGCCCGTGCGCCACAACTACTGAGCCTGTGCTCTAGAGCCCACGTGCCACAACTACGGAAGCCTGTGCACCTAGAGACAGTGCTCCGCAACAAGAGAAGCCACCGCAATGAGAAGCCCACGCGCCGCAACCAAGAGTAGCCCCCGCTCGCCACAACTAGAGAAAGCCCACGCGCAGCAGCGAAGACCCAACGCAGCCAAAAATAAATAAAAAACAAAAAAATGAAGTTACAGACATTTTCATATTTTAAAGGTTGACATTTATATTAGCAATTCATGTTAATTTTATAATTGAGCTCATTGCTTCCCCCTGACAGTTTCAGTTATGGTTAATGTGCTTATTATTTAAGGAAAACCAAAGAGTATGAATGTAGAATTAGGGAAGAGTTTCTTTTGAAATGTTCTTGGCAAAACACAGATGATGAAAGAATAGGAGTAGATTTTCTGAAAGTCATATTTGGTTTTCAGATGATATTTCATTGAAAAAATATAAAGTCACTTTATTTAAAAGTTATTTTATTATTGTTGTTATAGCTGTAATCGGTCAGTCCAAAGGAACAAACTTTGGGTGTTGACAGAGGTTGCTGGCTGTTCCACTCTTTGGATTACAGAGCAACTCAAGATTTACTGGGAAAGAGTTGGGAAACTTTGCAAAAGAGCAAGGAACTTCCCGTGGAAAAAGCGATCAAGATCCTATTTCCTCTTTCTTTTGAGGAAATCCCCACAGAGATTAGTAGGCAGGAAAGAACGCTATGATTTTTCTCATGGGAGATTCTAGCCTAATAGAGAGGGGTTGAACTTGGCAAGTAGGCAAAAGGTCAAGACCTAGATTGTTGTAGGGAAGGACCAATTGTGTAATCAATATTCCTGAAGCCAGAAATCTCTCTGGGTCCAGTCTTAATCCACTTGCCTGACGTTAAGAGCACGCTTTGTGTTTAACAGCCATGCACAGATGGTTTTCAAAAAATATAAAGCTAGGAGTCCAGATATCTAAAAGTATAGCGTGATCATAACTGAGTATAACTTTGGAAGGGGGCAGAGCAAGGAGATCTGCTTAGCTCTCTCTTCTCCCAGGGTTACCTTCAAAAGGTCTTGCTAGATTAGCAGTGAGATGACCGTAATTGCACAGCACTGAGGAGGAGCCACATGCAATACTCGATACACGCAACGCTGACTCTTCCTACAGATCTTTCTCCTGAGGAATGTGGAACCAGTACTTCCCTGTGCATCAGGTTTCCATGACAACCTCAGGATGGCTCTCTGAGGCTTCCCTGCTGTGAGTAGTAGAACCTAAAGCTGGACTTGGCTAATGATCATCTTTGGATCTTTAGCTTGGCAGTACCTTTTCCAAAGTAACCAGCCAGCATCTGATGGTTCCATAATGTCCTTCCGCATCAAGGTGGTGCTCCCGAATTCTGATAACGCTTCTAATTCAGGAGGAACAGTGTCTGAATTCTATGACGAACACGCCCAAGTTAGTGGGATTATCTTAGAAAGTGCAATCACATTATTTTCATTAGTGAAAGAAATGTGATTTTTTTGGTCTTCCATGTGATGAAGCAGGACATAAGTGTTGTGCACATGTTCTCAAAAGATGGGTTTTATCCTTGTGTGGGACCATGATGTTTATTATGAATTTATGCAAGAGCGAACATACTTGACCCAATTGGACATGCTAAAGAAAAAGACCAGATGTACTTTCTCACTTACATAGACAAATTGAATTCAAACTTGAGCTGACAAATGTCATTAATAATAAAGTCTATATCAGGTTTAAAGATAAATTTTATTAATGATTAAGGAATGATATAGAAAATTTAGAAAATTTATTTACCTACTAATGTTCTTTTACCTGCAATATATTAAAAAAATTTTGTTGACAGTCTGTGCTTGGAAACTATGCACAATCTAGTATACACTTTATAGTCCATATGTGGGCATGACTTTTCTATTCAAAAAGATTGAGTAATAAGTTTGACATTTGGTTTTTCTTATTGATTTTAAATAAATATTCTAAAGTAAGAAATGGGATTTTACCTCAAAGAAAATGAATTTAAACAAAAGCATCTACTGCACCTTGTCTTTAAAAGCAACCACTGGACTGCTAAAGCAGTAATAGCTTTAATGTTGGCCCCTAAATGTTGCCATAACTGTTTGGAAGCATTGCACCTGCCATCAGACGCCATGCCATGAGATAATTCAAACAGCAAAATATGTGAATGTGATGTTCCTGCCTTCTAAATGACTATTACATTTTACTTTTCACACTTACGTACACTGAAGAAATGGATAAACTGTCACCTGAGGTTTATCATAAGGATGCATTTTATCTAATGGCTCCAGGATAGAATTTAGGACATTTCCCCCAAACCACGATCAAGGTTAGGGGTGCTGGATTTACCTGTTATATTCACATTAGGTCACTTCCCACATGAGTAGAAATACAGTGGAACCATAAGACAAAGAAAGAGCAGAAATCCCTGTGGTCTTTGCTCCTCGAGTTTGTAAAGGCAAAGAAAAAGTGGAATTCTCTAAAACTGTCAGCACTGAAACATCTCAGCTCATTTCTTTAACCATCTTTACTTCCCATTTTGCCTGAGAGTCTCTTAAAAAGAAAATCATATTTTAAAGTGACTCTTTAGTGATACAAATACAATAGTCTTGAATATATCAGTGTCACAGTAATTGTGTTCAGAAGTTAAGATAAGCTCAACACTACAAAGCATGCACCGAATGCCTTACCCCCAGGTGGCAGAAGGCACACAATTTCAGTGACAAACTCACTGTTATTTTATCTATAGGAACTATCACAAGACAGCCATGTTAAATGGGAACACAGAAAGATGTTTCCAGAATAAAAATAGGAAATGCAGTCTTTTCTTAAACGTTTAGGGGCATTAGAGATGTTCCATTGAAATTTAGGTTCGACTCACTTTTACTTATGGTTAAATATCCGATCAAGGGATAAGCAAGCATCTCATTACTGACTGGTGGCCATAGATAGGGGGCTCCTGGCTCCCCAGCTGCCAGGTACGTTCCAGGAGGCTTCTGAAAGAGTCAGCCAGCCAGCCTGGAACTCACACTTCATTCAGCTACGTTTTTCCCTGAATCCTGTGTCTGTCTACACAGTGTGGATAAAGAACATTTTCAATGCGACTGAAGGTAAACTCCATCTTTCCCTTTAAGTTGAATGATAACACGGAGTAAGCAATCAATTTAAGAGAATATTAAGACCTCTTTCATCAGTGATCAGATGCTTTGGATTAAACATCCCTGAGCTTGAATCAGAGCTCTGCCTGTCACTGGTGCTGTGAATTTAAGGATGTTATTTGTTTTCTCTCTCGAGAAAGTGGAGGGAAAACATTACCCTTTGAGGCCAGTTTAAATGACCACTGGTATGGACCGAATGTGTGTATGCCCTCAAAAGACATATGTTGGGATTCTATTCCCCAGGGTGATGGTATTGGGAGGCGGGGCCTTTGGGAGGTGATTAGGTCATGAGGGTGGAGCCCTCATGGATGGCAGGAGTGTTCTTATGAAAGAGACCCCACGTAGACCTCTGGCCTCTTCCTCCACGTGAGAACACAGAGAGGAGAAGCCAACTGTGAACCAGGAAGGTGTCACTCACCAGACACTGTGTCTGCACCTTGATCTTGGACTTCCCAACCTACAGAGCTTGTTTATTAGCCACTCACTCAGGCAGTGGCATTTTGTGATAGCAGCCCAAAAGGTCTAAGAGAACCACCTATAACATTTCTTCACATTGTAGCCAAGGTGCTTTTAAAAAGGCAAATGAGGGCTTCCCTGGTGGCGCAGTGGTTGAGAATCCGCCTGCTGATGCAGGGGACACGGGTTCACGCCCCGGTCCGGGAAGATCCCACATGCCGCGGAGCGGCTGGGCCCATGAGCCATGGCCGCTGAACCTGCGCGTCCGGAGCCTGTACTCCACAACAGGAGAGGCCACAGCAGTGAGAGGCCCGCGTACAGCAAAAAAAAAAATAAAAATAAAATAAAATAAATAAAAAGGAAAATGAGATTGGTATTGGCTTGTTTAAAATACCCCATCACACTTAGAAAAAGTTTAACGCCTTCCCTGATCCCCAGAGCCCTGTGATCTGACCCAGGACCTTCCAGACCCTTTGCCCACCGCTCCCCCTCCCAGCGACCAGGCCCCGGACTCCTGAACTCGTTCCGCCACTCCTCGGCTGCACGAGGCCCACGCCTGCCTTGGCTGGTTGTGGAGCTCTCTTCGTAGGGTTCCTGCGTGTCTGGAGCCTTCTCCTGTTGTACTTCTCTAGTCCTCCTGGTGGCTTTCTAGGGGCACGTCGGCTAAACCAAACCTGGATCTCAAGGTGACACCACCTGCACTGCCCAGCTGCAAATTCAGTTTCAGTTATAGGATTAACACAAAGATCACTAACTGTCCCTCGCCACTAAAATGTAAGCTGTGTGAGAGCGGGGATTTTTTCAATCAAATGGCATATACTCGGTGCCTAATGGTACCAGATGCAAGGTTGGTCCTTGATAAAGGTAGCTTCTTTTCCTCTCACGTCATTGATTAAATATCTACTATGAACAAAATGCAGTGTTGGTTTGGGAAAAGGGAAGCTCTACAATAAAGTCTCTGACTTCAGAAATTTGCAATATAATTCAGAAGTCAACAACAATAGTGACAAAAATATAAAAATTTAAATGACAAATTAAATTTCAAAATAGAGTTTTGGTACCTCCCTTAAAATCAAAGTAAATGGACAGAACATAATGTTATAGGAGGACATACACTGAAGGCTGAGGTAATCATAAAAAAGGTTTTATGGGGCAAGATTTAAGTTTTAACCTAGGTATTAATATTATTCTTGCAGTGATAATAGAATGAGTGAGAAGTTTTAAGGGACCAAAAAAGTAAGGTGAGCTTGAGAAACAGTGATACATTTATACATAGGTTATATTTCGGTATAGGAATATACATGTAATGTGAAAATAAGAAAAAAATATGGTTTTAAGAACTCACTTATAGTTCTATGGTTTCTTACCAAATAAATCCCATAAGAAAAAAAAAATCTGCTTATTCCTTCAAAGATACGGACTCAGACACCAAACACTGTTGATCAGTGATCATGTGGAAGGCTAGTGTGCTGTTATAAATTTTTTCAACATGAAAATATTTAATAATGCTCTATCAAATAAAACATAATTTTACTTGGCATAATAATGATATAGTTTATAAAACTGTAAAATTATTGTGTAAAAATATCTTGTATAAGTGTAAAGATTGTCAAAGGATATACAAAGTATGTTCCTCTTACTAAAATAACTAATAGACCCCAATGCTTTGCCTTAAAAAAGTCCTATCTATTAAAGTCTAGGATGATTACACAGCAGAACAAAGCGTTCGGAAATCTGGGGCTTGGAAGCTTGGGTTTGAATTCCTACGCTGCCATTTGCCGGCTGGGTCACATTCAACAAGTATTTAACCATTTTTGTGCCCCTGTTGTCTCATCTGTAAATGCGAATGATTATTGTGAAACTAAATCTTATGCTGTTATTAATTAATTGTAAAGCACTTATTATAGTGCCTGACACATAGTAGGAGCTTTATAAGTGTTAGGTAAAAACCAAATAAAAACATTCAACTTCAGGATGTCTAGAAGTCATCCAAGTGGTACACTTGAATCTTACTGTTTCTGTTTTAGCCCTAACTCTGGCTGAGGTGATGTGATTGTGATCAGAACAGAGTTTAGAGTGGGTTAACCCAAAATTCTGAGTGTAGTATAGAGAGTGGTGGGGTCAGTTTTGGGGACAGATGAGCTGATGAGTGAGAAATTTAGGATCAGGAAAGACGTGGAGTGGCACCATTTGAAACTGAGGAAGGGAAAGAGTGTATGAATTTCACCAGGTGGTTTTAAGGACTCTGGGCACCACTGATCATCCTCTGAGCCTGGGATAATGGAGCAGTTAGAAAACCCCATCATAGTTCTGGAGTTGCTGCCTTTGGTCTGACTTAGTCTGCAGCTCAGACCTCACACCCTGCTCCTCACTCCCTAGATTGCCTGGTAGATTTAAAGGGCCCCTTGCCTATGAATCAGACACCACCCACACTGTCAAGTTTTCTGGCATGGACCCATGGTATGAGGTAAAATTTAAGAAGAGTCCCCACTTTCTTGGATTAGGGAGTTGGTACGTGCCTGTTCCTCATCACTGATGACATCTCAACTCTAGGGAACTTGTCTATCTTACTTTTGCCAGAACTTTGTCAGAGCAATGAGTTTTTGTGTGAAGTATGTTTGAAAATACTTGGAAATAAAATAGGGGTGCTGATGAGAGAGCTATCTGGAGTAGAGTATATAAGTGCTGACATGCCAGAAAACACATTGGTTAGTAATTTTTCGCTCTTAGTTTAATAAATATTTGCTAAGTTCCTATATAAATTATTTTTTGAGAGTCACAGAAAGTTCTCATGGGGATGTACTGTCAGAGAAAAATGGATACCTAAAAATGGAAAATATAATTAATTAAAATAATCATCCATGAGAATAACTTAGCTGACTTAGTAAGTCAGAACTAAAACCCACAAACAAGTGCTTTAGTTCTTTATAAGGATTTCATTCTACAGTAAAGTAGGCCTAAAGCCCTAAACCAAAATCTGGTTAAAAAGTAACACAGGTTATTTATTTATTTATTTATTTGGTTAAAAAATACTCTTAAATCAAATGTTTTGAGCTTTATTGGGAAAATAACTGTTTTTAAAATTGGCACAATTTTTATTCTGATTAAGAACTTTCATCAGTAGTTCTCATTACTATTTTAGATGTTTGCTCTGTAAAATAAGAAGCTTGTTCTCTTTATCAGCTGTAAAGTGATATAATCCCAAACTGAATTAAGTGCTGCTGTGTTTCCTCTTCAGTTTTAAATGTTAAAATCCTTGACATTTATTCCAATGGACTTCTTTCGTGTGACTCCGTAATACCCGATAGATGAAGACATGCCCATTGTGCAGGGGCAGCTGGGCAGAGTGGGGCTGAGGACAGGAAGGGTTCAAGCCCAGAGCAAAACTCCTGCTTCCCAAAGGCTGACAGAGACAGTTCGGCTTCAGTCTTTGCAGTGACTTCTGACACCAGCTACCTGGAGCTGAGCCGTACTTCAGGTTAAGGACACAGTCCTCTCTACAAAGCTGCTCTCACCTCAGACGCCAGCAGCTACCAGGCCATCTTCACTTCTGACAAGATGGCAACCAATTTGGAGGTTTCCACTACCCTTGTACATTTGATGATTTGCTAGAATGACTCACAGAACTTAGGGAAGTGCTGTACTTACCATTACAGTTTTATTAGAGCAAAAGGATACAAACCAGAACCAGCCAAAGGGAGAGAATCACAGGGTGAGATCTGGAGTCTGAGGAGCGGGCAGACATGAAGCCGCCTCATCTTCTCTCTGTGGAGCCCCGGGTGGCATTACCTCCTGTCAATTAGTGACAATACTCGAGAGGATGCCAACCAGGGAAGCTCACCTAAGCTTAGTACCCACAGTTCTTACTGGGGCTTCATTACATAGGCATGAGTGATGGAATTGGCCAAATAAGAGTTTGCAGCCTTCCTCCCCTCCCGTATTAGGTTGATATCAGAGCGTGTGATGCCCCAACCTTCTAACCACAGGATTGATCTTTCTGGCTCTCCCTTCATGAGTCATTTCATTAGCGTCTGTCTTGAGTCATCTTGTTAGCATCAACTATCAAGTATGGCCTTAGGGTATGGCTTGAGAGACCCAGCATGAATAACAAAGACACTCCACTCACTTGGAAAATTCCAAGAGTTTAAGGCATCCTCCTAGGAATTGGGGACGAAGGTCAGTTAAATTCTTTATTATGGTACTATGCAATTAAAAGTCTCTGAGTTTCTGAAGAAATGGGTTCGATATTTTACTTGTCTTTTCTTATTTCTGTTAATAATCGCCTCTCTTTCTGACTTCTACTTTTTTTTCTAGGTTTCTTAGTAGTGAATTCTAACTTGTTTCCTAACTCCTGGATTCTGAAACTAAGGAGGGAACTAGGTAATACCATAGTATTACACGTATTGAAAAGTAGGTGCCATTCTAAGTGTTCCACATGTATCTATCTGTTAGTCATCACAACAGTCCTATGATAGAAGTATGTTACTACCCCTGTATCAGGATCATGTTTGAGGTATATATCGGAAAATTAAAACAGAACTAATAACAACCGCAACAAGAATGACCTAAACATGTAACAGTTTATTTTTTCGTATAGAAAATGTGCAGAGGTAGTGAAACAGGAGGGAAGGGGGCGGGGCACAACCTTTAAAAGAATGACATAGCCATAGGATATGACAAAAGACTGGTTAGAACCAACTGGGTCCAAGATGGCAGAAGATCCAACTTCCAGTAGACCTTGAGCCTCATTACACACTCATTTTAATATATTAGCGTATTAAATGACACACCCACCAGCGCCGTGACAGTTCTGAGGCTAACCCTAAAAGGCCAAAAAGTGGGCAATGGCCCAATTCCTGGAAATCTCTGCCCCTTCCCCAAAATAATTGGAATACTCCTCCCACTCATTAGCCTATGAAATTACCCAGCCCATAAAAACTAACCACGCCATGTTTCGGGGCTCTTTTCCCTTCTGAGATGGCCCACGCTCTGTCTGTGGAGTGTGTTTCTCTCTAAATAAATCTACTTCTTACATATCACTTTGTCTCTCACTGAATTCTGTCTGCGATGAGACATCAAGAACCTCACATTCACCGGGAACCGTAAGTGGTCCAGGACTGGGAGAGTGAGTAACTCTAGTGTAGAGAACGTGTTCTTTCCATTGTGCTTCACCATACAGACCAAGATGGCTGTTCCAGTTTCAGACATCACAGCTGCATTCTAGGCATCAGGTCAGAAGATGCAGTGACTTCTCCATTTAAAGATAATTCTCCAAAGGGCCATACAGCACTTGGGAGTGCCTCTGATTTACAAAAGAATAGTTACAGCACCACAGCTGGTCACAAGGGAATGAGAATCAAATCTACTCACACAGTCAGCTTGGACAATGGCAATAGAAATCACACTTTGCCGACTATGTTAACGTGATTTTCCTATTCCATTGTCTTCATTAGCTTTTTTTTTTTGCTCTCTTAGAACTCCCCGAACAAATGGTTTGATTGTTTCTATAGGAACTTTCCTAAAGACCCTTCAGTTCTTCAGTGGAAAGCATCAAGAGACAAATTGCCCCTTAAGATTCTTTGGATCCTTCTCCTTAAAAACCCTAGTCTTATTGTTTTCACCAATCCTGGACTGTTGCGTCTTGATTTGTACCCAGTCCTAATCAAACCCCTGCTTTGAAAGATCTGCCTTAAATCAAACTTTCACTTCTCCCTGCCAAAGCTTACTGAGGTGGTATTCTCCCTTACCATGTAAGCAGTAGACTCAACACTGCTCTATCTATCTTTGATTTTTGTGTTAGTGATGTTTGAGAAGCCAGTTGTTGCCAAGAGGCTTGGAACAGTGGTCTGTATTTGGGTGCATGACTAATCCAAATAAAACTTTTTCTGTTACTGAGAAGCAAGGGGATACAAGTGCTGGGCTAGATAATGAACATTCTCTGCCACCACACCACCACATTTTGCAGATGATTTGCCTGAGACACAGAAAGCTAAGTAACTTATCTACAGCATTCCATGTAATATGTAGAACACCTGTAGAATATTTCTTTCTTTGGTAGGCATTAGATTTGTCAATGTTATCTATGGGTATCCTATGTACAGTATCGTATGTTGATTCAGCTAAAGATAATTACTGTCTTGTAAAGGCTAAAACTACAGGGAAAGTCTATTGGAGAGTAACTGCCTTGAACTTTTAGGAACAACTTAATCTCAGAGAAATAATGTCTTTCAAAATTAGGTGTACCTTGTTCAATATAAATTAACCAAAATAATAGAAAGTAAAATATACGCTTATACAAAGGAGGAAACATAATCTAAGGGCTTAGATTTATGGCATATAGATAGATTAGAGGTCTAGAGTGGGAATCAAACATAGGGTTATCGCCTGAGTGAGAAAATGAATTTACAGGATTTTCTTCATTCTGTGATGCCACCAAAAGTTTACATCCTTCCTCTTTCTAAAGGATGTGTGGTGGGAGTGCCACGGTGTGTGAGTGCTCCTTATTGAATGTGAATGTCTGTTGGGAGGGAGCAATATTCCTGTTTCTTTCCCAGTAATAAAAAACAAAGTAGAGTTCATAACGTTTAGAGAATATATTAAGTAAGTGCTTCCACTCCCAATTGCTTCTAGTATCTGTTAAGGCCCCAAGATGTTCTCTCCTTTTAGGGATAAGCAGATTACAAATTAAACTTACAGTCAAGAAGGTATTCCGAGATTAAGTGTGTGGAGCCCAAATTCTGGTAAAACTATGGTATAGTAGCTTAGTCTGAAAAGAAACAAGAAGAGAAGAAGGCCAATTTCTGTGTAATTAAGGAATTTCCAGACTTGAAACAAGATGTCAAAGGCGCATGGATATTTGTTAGAGCTCTAGAAAGCAGGCCCAGGACTTGGAGAAAATGCCAAATTCTGCCTGTTCTACAGGCACAAAATAAGCCAGGAGGATGATGCTTTTCAGGGATACCCTCTGCCAAAGGCAACAACACATGCATCTTGATGCATATGATGCATAGAATATGTTTTCTATTATAAAAATTATATATATACAAATTATATGTATATAATTGTAGTGTGATATTTAGCCAGGAGAATATCAAGAGAAAGTGAAATTTCAGGTCCTATAACAATCTCTAGACCAAGTCATATCTAGCTACGGGTATGAGACATAGTTAATTTAAGTTGACTGTTCCCCTTCAGGCTCCCAGAAAGAAAAAGTAATTCTTACTAGAAAGTGTAAACATTTTCTTTCATGAGTATAGAAGATCATAGAAGACAATAGATCATTATTATTGGGTCAATAGACACTTCTACAAACTACAGTGCACCAAGTGCGTAGTGCAAACACAATGAAATAGTTGTTTTAGCCATTAGGAAAGTCATTTAGTGTATATTATTTTGATTTTAGTGTTTTAAATTTTGTCAGATTCTTTACCAAAATGTATGTAAACCTTTGCCAAAAATGCTTTTAATCAAAGATGTGAACCAAAAACACAAAGGCAGAGAACCACTTAATGGAAGTATCACAATGCACAATTTTTAAAAAATGGTAAAAAAGAATACCTATAATACTGGGTCTGATCATAGTTTTAACTCCTTCATTATTAATAATTTTATAGCATACTATATAATGAGATAATGGAAAAACAGGAACTTAATTACTGGAATTCTAAAATTGGCTTGAAAATCACTTTTATATTTTCATACCAACATGTTACCTTTATTTTCTATCCATAAAAGATTGTTCACAATGAACTACTGTAGTCAACGATCTGGTTGGGAATATAATTGGGCCAGTTATCTTTGGCATGTTTTTGAGACAAGAGTCTGTTGCATACCTTACATACATTCATGCTAGAATTATTTACTTTGTCATATATTTTTAATAATTTTCAGAATATGTCAGTGACTGATTTTAGAAGAAAGAGGTAAATTGCCCTACACATTGCTATTTTCTGTAAAGTGTTCTATAAAATTATTTCAACATCCTCTCTTGACTTAAAAAACAAGTAAACAATATAATGTTATCCAAAAACAAAAGAAAGAAAAAGAAAAAAGAAAAGAACCTTAACTAGCTCACAGAAATCTTTAATTTGTTCAGAAATGTGTAGGGATTTTGCTTAGAGTATGTCAGAGAAAATAGTGCAGTAGGGAATTCAGAAGTCCCTCCCTCCATAAAAGTAACAAAATCCTTGCAAAACCTGTCAGGATCAGCATTCTCAGAAATCTGGAATCTAACCAATAGCCTGCAGCAACCAGTGAAATGCTTAATAAACAAACAAACAAAACAAAACTGAATCTCAGTAAGAACACAGAGCATTGTGTTGTTTTAATTCAGTCAGGTCCCATTTCCTACTCACCACCTTGGCAGTGGCCTTGAGGATGACAACCCACATTCCCTGTACAGATGCCAGTTCTGGAAGGAGGAGAATGGATCTCATTTGCAAAGGATTGTTTTTGATGTTTTGATTTGTATGGTGCCTGGCTAAAAGGGCAGTGTTTGTCAAAAGCATTTACAATCAGTGTATTAGTTGCTGCTGCCTGGGGCAGTGGATGAAAGTTGGGGCAAGAAATAGCTTAGGAGCAAAGTCTGGGGAATGAGATATTGGGGGAATAAGAACTTTAAAAATCTTTGACATATTCCTGGGGATCTACAAGGTCATGTGTGTGCCTAGGGCTGTGCACTTACTCAGGGAAGACCTGAGGAGGTCCTAAGCTCTCACCTCAGGCTGACCTTCAAGTTCTGCACAAGCACAAGGAAGTGAAGACTAAGGCAGAATTCAGACTAGCTGAGCATTAAAGTCATGTCCCAAACACAGAGTGGGTCTACAAACACCATCCAATCACTAGCTGACACTAAGCTAACAGAAGAGAGACTTTAGTGGCTAAATATGGCAAAGAATACAGATTTTACAAAATAAGTTCAGAAAAATAACTGAACAAACAAACAAATACAGTAAGTAGTAGAAAACAAACCCTGGGAAAGGGAGAAAATAGATTTTCAGAGTTGTCATTTCATAATGTTTTAAATATCCAGTTTTCAAAAAAAATTACGAGGCATACAGAGAAACAAGAAACTGTAGCCAATACACAGCAATTAATAGAAACTGTCTCTGTGGAAGCCCAAATATTGAACTTAATACACAAAGACTTTAAATCACCTATTTTGAATTTGCTCATAGATAAAGGACACCATGGCCGAAGAACTAAAGAAGACCATGAGAATTAGGTTTAACTACATAGAGAATATCAATGAAGAGATAAAAATTTTTATAAAAAGGAACCAAACAGAAACTCTGGAGTTGAAAATACAATAATTGAAATGAAAAGCTCACCAGAAGTGTTCAACAGCAGCACTGAGCATGCAGAGGAAAGAATCAGTGAGCCTGACAATAGGTCAATTGAGATTCTCTAGTTTGAGTAACAGAAATATTTAAAAAATGAAGAAATATTAATAGAGTCTAAGAAACTTGTGAGATACCATCAAGCCTATTGACATAGGTATAATGGGAGTCCCAGAAGAGGAGAAAAGGGGGGCAGAATGAATATTTGAAGAGGTAATGATGAAAAACAAAGACACATAATACTGAAACTGTCAAAAACCAAAGACAGAATCCTGAAAACAGCAAAGAGAAGCAACCTATCACATGAAGGGGAGGAATCCTCAATAAGAGAATAACATCTGATGTTGCCTCAGAAACCATGAGGTCAGAAGGCAATGGAATGAAATATTCAAAGTACTGAAAGAAAAAACTATCAACCAAGAATTCTATATCTGGTAAAATTATCCTTTTAAATTGAAGGAGAAGTTAAGACCTTTTTCAGAAACATGAAACATCGAGAATGGGCAAATCCAGAGATAGGGAAGTCCAGAGACAAAAGTAGTTGCTCGGGGCTGGAGAGAAGAGGGAATGGGGAATGGCAGCTTAATGGATATGTGGTTTCTTCTTCGGATGACGGAAGTTATCTGGAATTGGATAGTGGTGATGGCTGCACAACATTTTGAATATACTACAAGCTACTGAAATGGTACATGTTAAAATGGTGAATTTAAGTTATGTGAATTTTAACTCAAATTAAAAAAAAAAAGAAACTACAGTATTCTGCTTGGAAGAAAAACCTTTGCTTCAGACGTTCCGTCTTCTTTCTAGGTCCAAGGCACCCACAGCCTCCTCCTCAGTATTTGACATTTTCCTACGAATAACTTTTGAAAAACAAACTGCGTTTCCAAATATCATTCTGCTAAAATTCAAGGAAGTGAGAGTTTCCTGTTGTGCTTTGAACCAGTTTGAGGTATATTGTGAAAGTGAAGTAGGTTTAAGTAATTCTGAATAAATTTTTGTAAAATAATGACCTTATTGTTGGTTAAGTGCAGGAAAAATTGTGAATGACTGAAGTTGCATCCATTTAATTTGCTCTTTGTGGTAGTTGCCAGACTAGCCAGTTCTGTACCATAACTTCCTCAAAGTTTCTTTTAGCAAAAAATTTCTTTCCAACTTCTGAACAAAGGACTCCATTTGACAAACATTCACAAAATGAGTGTGTCTGTGCCTCCTCCAAAACACCATCCTCTGCAATGTTGATCGGACCTTGTCATCTTCTAGTGGCTCTGCTCAAAAGCTACATTCCACATGGGTGGTCACTTGAGTTTTAGCCAGTAGACACTGTCATGCATCTTCACCACAGTACTCTGAGCAATTTATGCTGGGTGACTTCCAGATGATCATATCTCAAGTTCATTGAGCTGACTCTGTTTTAGCTCCATTCTAATGGAACAGATTACTCTGTTTATCTTTCCTTTCTCACTTGTATTTCTCTAGTCTCTTTACACCGTCTTGAGAATATGTCATAATATTTTGCCGAATTTTTTTTCTATCTTGAGACACAATTGCCACTATTTTAAGTAGAAATTTATTAATGGTGTAGATCCATAATATATTTTTCTCAATAGTTAGAAGAAGTAAGGATTATAATAATTAGTGTAAAATATTTTAGTCACCAGATAGATAAGCCTTTCTCTTTACACCAAACAGCCACAACAATTTTTTTTTTTTTACCACACATTCGATCCTCTCAAAAAGCATGTGTATTTTGTATCCCACAAAGAAATTTATTGACACATCAAGAAGCAGGTTATATTTTATAAGATTTTGGACTTGGACTTACTTTTTCTTACCAAGAAAAAAAATAATATAATTGTAAATTCCTTTTAAAAAATAATTTTATGAAGACAAATAGCTGTTTGATTTGAAATTGAATTTATACTGTAGTAATGAGAATAACAAAGTTAAATGTCATATGAGTATCTAGGGATAGCCTGTAGTCTTAAGTAATTAATGAGCTGTTTTGGAGATAAATATTGTTCTTAAACTGAATATTCTCTTTTCGTACTAGTTCAATACCATCTTTTAGTAAGTGAAGCAGAAGGGTCCCAGAATACTGATGAAAACATCTGGGGCTAGAGTTTTGCTTAATATTAAACACAGTCAGTAATAAAGTGACATTAAAATAAAATTCCCTGTATATGTTTTTTATTTAAAAGAACTGCATTACATACATATTTGTAATATTCTATACTTACTACTGCTGTTATAGGCGTATTACATTAAATAGTTACCTGTAAACCCAGAGAGAGCAAAATCTATGTATGCAATTCTGAATAATATTCTACTGGCTCTTTATCAAATACAACATTCACAATTACTTATGTGTAAATTATCTACGTTGTCTTTTGTCTAAATGTCTCACTCTCACTGCACTGATGGGTCTTGGTAGAATGGGACCACCATGATAGTCAAACTACCTCCCAGATGGGAAGATAGGTCAGAAAATACAGTGTGATTGTGTAAGTGTGAGTGGGTTTGCTCTTGCTTTTGATTATGGATTTTGCTAGCCAAGACATTTGAGAAGTAGTTTACAGTGGTAAAAATATGTGTAAATACTCTCTTTCATCAACTTATTTGCAAATATTTTCAATGACATCTTTTGAAAATGTTATTGACTTCCATGGGAAAATCCCTATTATTTGTAATTGACTTAACCAACATTTTTTTCCAAGCAAGCCCATAGTTTTAAAGAGTGATTTCTAAGGGTTTTATTTATACAGTTAAGTTAGATTAGTTACTAGACTGTAAACTATTTAAGAAGGTCTTACTCATCTTCCTATTCTCCCTGTTGGCCACAGTGGGCAGTCACTATTTGCTGAGCACAAGTGAAATATTTTATAATCACTACATATCATGTCTGTTCGGCATAAATAGATTTTTATATGTTAGAACTGCTTAAAATTGTGTTCAAAACAGAACTCTATTTTTATGTCACAGAGCTACGCAATTTGCTTTCCAAAGACTATTTCAATGAACCAATATTCTATTTTATGTCACAGCTGAGCACTGAAGTTCGCTCCTTTAGGTGATAACACTGCTAATTCCCTGACCAGCTTCCCCAGGAAAGGAGAATTCTTTCAAGTCTGGTGCTGTGCTGTAAACACACTCCTGTTTATTCCAGGTAATGAGAAACAGGCTGTCTGGAAATGTGTCTCTGAGGAAAATACTGAGCAAATCTTTAGAAAATGAAGCTCTCGAGATTGACTGAAAAGATAACATTTGATAACTTGTTGTAAGCAAAACATAATGTCAAGCTGGAAAGTAGGCAAATCAGAGATGAAATTTACTTGGATGTGTCATCTTGGGCTGTGGATGGAGCAGGTAAAGGTATTGAGAGAGATGTTTGCATATATGGAGTCTTCCCTTTGCTCTTCCCCTGCAGCCTTATCATTGCCTCCCCCTCTCCCCGCCAATTCTGCTGCCTTGCTGGGAATCCTTCCCCGGTCTTCTTATCTCTCCTTGGGATCAGTCAAGCTGCCTCTTTCTCTTGATCTTCTGTTATAAGGTGTCTAATAGTTTATAGCCTTTTTAATTTTCTGGTGCTTCCTGTAGACAGTTTCAAATAGCTTCTGTAGCTGCTTTAGATCCTTTAATTTGAAAAGCCACTGACTTTTGAATAATAGTCTTCATTATTGGAAAGTTTTACAAGGCTGTGTCTTACTGAGCATTGATTTTGTGCTGGGAGAATACTTTTATCCAAAATATAAATTATTTTGCTTAGGTTAAAATTTATAATAGAAAATAAGGCTTGTTTATTTTTCTGTGGCCTCTCATCAAACTCCAGATCTCCTGAATCTCTCTTTTTGATGTTCTTCAACTCCTTGAAAGTGCATGAACTACTTACTGGTCATTAACTTATGTGTAAATGTAAGTGGAACTCCCATTTCAAATAGATTCACTCATTCATTCTAATCAGTCCTCTAAATTTATTTCTTGCATCTATTCCTTTCCATCCTTTGCCATCACCAAATGTTGGGTTGTTTTCCTGATGCTACCAAAAGGGCAGTATCAGCAGTGACTCCACATTATCAGGTGATCTTCCTCTAGAAAACATTAATGGGTCTGTAAGAAGGTGAGAAAGTCTATATCAAACTTCATTTAACCAATATTACTATGTGATTTCCCCTAGTAAAAAATATCATGTAGTATGATAGAAATTTTTCACTAATTTAAGAATTTGTTTTCCATTTGATAGCTGAAGAACACATGAATTTTCCAGTGTTCACATATGCCATGCAGGGTGTAGGTCCTAAACAGAACTGGAGTGTAGAAAAATAACTTGGTCACCTCCCTGGAAGATTGCTTCTACTACCACTACTACTAGTATAATTTCACATTTTCATGGCAGTTTCTCTTTCCATAACTTCTATTGCTTCCACTGTGGTAATGAAAAAGAACCAGACTTTTCCTTGTGAACTTTTTAATGCCTGATCTCATTTGTACTTCACAATTGCGTAATGATAGAGGTACAGCAGGTAATATCAGTGATATTTCAGTGGAGTCTCTAAGAAGTTAAATGAATTACCTGATCAAGTTTACTAGGTTAGTAGCAGACATCTGCTGATTTTGGAATTTGTGATCTACAAATGGCTGGCAGATACAAATTTATGGGCCACGGACCTTTGGAGTTCTGTAGACTTATTTCAAAGAGGTTCATATCCACACATATCTTTAAATTAAATACATATTATAATGATATCTTTATGAGTATTTTTCAATATGATAAATAAAATACAAATTTATTTTAGGTATTATTGGTTTTAGAATAAATTTGCATTATTATGTATTTCTTAAGCAATAATTACTAAAGATAAAATCAGTGCCATAGTGTCTGGATCCTTTTTTGATGTTAAGAAGGAATCTTCATATGAAAAAATGTTGGGAACCACTGCACTGAATCCTGGTTGGGGTCTCTGGGCTGCAGAGAAATCTGAGAAGAAGGAAAGGACCTCTCATAATCATAAGTGAAGAAAGCAAAGCTTCCTTTGCTCCCATTCACCTTATAGCTTCTATTCTCATCTGTCACACCCCCGCTCCCTGTCTCTCTCTTCCTTCTCCCACCAGGAAAACAAACAAACTTTAGTTTTATTTTTTGAAGGTTACCTAAATTTTCTACTAACAGTATTTATAGAATGTCTATTGTAGACCTGGCCATGGGCTATACACCTTCTATACATCATTTCATTTTATTCTTTTATCGGCTATGTAAAGTGGATATAATTATTCACATGTTGCACGTGAAGAAACTGAGGTTCAGATAGATTAACTGCTACAAGATTACAAAACTGGTGAGTTATAAATTCATGATTTAAAATCAGGTCTAACAAATCCCAATGCCTATATTCTCTCAAAGATAAATCTTTGAATTTATATAGTTTGAAGCTTAAGTATGAAGCAAAGTAGCTAAGGTAGTACTAAGGTAGTACTAGAATATAGGATTTCATTTTGCTACTTCAGAATGAGCATCTGTTCTTTGAATTCAGGGATTGTGTCTTTTATGTTCATCCTTGTATCTCCAGCACAGTAGCAAAATGTCTGGCATGGACCAAATGCCCAGAGAAGCCTTTTTAACTTCTTTCTCATTCTTCCCACTTCATACATTCAGTTGATCAAATGATGCTTTTGATTCTATCTCAGAAATGTCTCTCAGATGTTATTTCCCTTTATTCCCATCGCCACTTTATTTGTATAAAGTCCTCGTTATGAACTGAATTTTGTCCCCACAAAATCTGTATGTTGAAGCTCTACTTCCCAGTGTGACTGCATTTAGAGGTAAGATCTTTAAAGAGGTAACTAAGCTTAAATGAGATCATAAAACCATATTGGTCTGATCCAATACGATGGGTGTCCTTATAAAAAGAGAAAGAAACCCAGGGAAGCACATACACAAAGAAAAGGCTATGTCAGGGCACAGTGAGAAGATAGCCATCTGCAAGCCAGGGAGAGAGGCCTCAGGTGAAACTGAACTTGCTGTCACCTTAATCTTGGACTTTCAACCTCCAGAACTATGAGAAAATACATTTCTGTTGTTTATGCCACCCAGTCTGTGGTATTTTGTTATGGCAGCCCTAGCAAACTAATACAGGGCTCAAAATTTATCATCAAAGAAATTGAACTCATTTTCTAATTTTTCCACTCTCCTATTTTATTATTAGGAGGGAGCCTCTAATTCCCTGGTCTCATGTTTTGATGACTTCCCACTGAGGAGCATAGCTGGCTGCATGTTGTGTTATTAGCAGAGCTCCATCTCCTATGACCATTCCAAGGAGGGGCTCAGGACATCAAGAAAAAGCTGACTCTGGGAGATGCCTTGAGTCCCGTAGATAGGTGTTCCGATCAAGCGCTGCCTGTGTTTTTTCTTATAGTATCTTTCATTGACACAGACGTTGCTTACCATTTCCCCTCCAAGTGTCCTCAAGTCCATTCTCTACATCTGCATCTTTATTCCTGTCCTGCCCCTAGGTTCTTCAGAACCTTTTTTTTTTTTTTTTTTTAGATTCCGTTAGCATACAGTATTTTCCCCTCCAAGTGTCCTCAAGTCCATTCTCTACATCTGCATCTTTATTCCTGTCCTGCCCCTAGGTTCTTCAGAACCTTTTTTTTTTTTTTTTTTAGATTCCGTTAGCATACAGTATTTGTTTTTCTTTCTGACTTACTTCACTCTGTATGACAGTCTTTAGGTCCATCCACCTCACTACAAAGAACTCAATTTCATTTCTTTTCATAACTGAGTGGTATTGCATTGTATATATGTGCCACATCTTCTTTATCCATTCATCTATCAGTGGACACTTAGGTTGCTTCCATGTCCTGGCTATTGTAAATAGAGCTGCAATGAACATTGTGGTACATGACTCTTTTTGAATTATGGTTTTCTCAGGGTATATGCCCAGTAGTGGGATTGCTGGGTCATATGGTA